>NW_027362819.1:3826155-4463847 GCF_046119375.1 Phyllobates terribilis
AACACCGTCAACATGACGACCAGTATGACATCATCATCGCCATGACGACGATTATGACATCATCGTCGCCATGACGACTATTATGACGTCATCGTCGCCATGACAAACATTATGGCAACATCGTCGCCATGACGACCATTATGACATCATCGTCGCCATGACGACCATTATGGCAACACCGTCGCCATGACGACCATTATGGCAACACCGTCGCCATGACGACCAGTATGACATCATCGTCGCCATGACGACCATTATGACATCACCGTCGCCGTGACGACCATCATGACATCATCGTCGCCGTGACGACCATTATGACATCATCGTCGCCATGACGACCATTATGACATCACCGTCGCCATGACGACCATTATGACATCACCAAAGCCATGACAACCATATTGACATCATCGTCGCCATGACGACCATTATGACATCATCGTCGCCATGACGACCATTATGACATCACCGAAGCCATGACCACCATACTGACATCATCGTCTCCATGACGACCATTCTGACATCACCTTTGCCATGACGACCATTATGACATCACCGTCGCCCTGACGACCATTATGACATCACCAAAGCCATGACCACCATACTGACATCATCGTCGCCATGACAACCATTATGACATCATCGTCGCCATGACGACCATTATGACATCATCGTCGCCATGACAACCATTATGGCAACACCGTTGCCATGACGACCATTATGACATCATCGTCGGCATGACGACCATTATGACATCATTGTCGCCATGACGACTATTATGACATCATCGTCGCCATGACGACCATTATGACGTCATCGTCGCCATGACGACCATTGTGACATCGTCGCCATGACGACCATTGTGACATCATCTTCACCATGACGACCATTATGACATCATCGTCGGCATGACGACCATTATGACATCACCGTCGCCATGACGACCATTTTGGCAACACCGTCGCCATGACGACCAGTATGACATCATCGTCGCCATGACGACCATTATGACGTCATCGTCGCCATGACGACCATTATGACATCATCGTCGCCATGACGACCATTATGACATCATCTTCACCATGACGACCATTATGACATCATCGTCGGCATGACGACCATTATGACATCACCGTCGCCATGACGACCATTATGGCAACACCGTCGCCATGACGACCAGTATGACATCATCGTCGCCATGACGACCATTATGACATCATCGTCGCCATGACGACCATTATGACGTCATCGTCGCCATGACGACCATTATGACATCATCATCGCCATGACGACCATTATGACATCATCGTCGCCATGACGACCATTATGGCAACACCGTCGCCATGACGACCATTATGACATCATCGTCGGCATGACGACCATAATGACATCATCGTCGCCATGACGACTATTATGACATTATCGTCGCCATGACGACCATTATGACATCATCTTCGCCATGACGACCATTATGACATCATCGTCGTCATGACGACCATTATGACATCACCGTCGCCATGACGACCATTATGACATCATCGTCGCCATGACGACCATTATGGCAACACCGTCGCCATGACGACCATTATGACATCATCGTCGGCATGACGACCATTATGACATCATCGTCGCCATGACGACCATTATGACATCATCGTCGCCATGACGACCATTATGACATCATCGTCGCCATGACGACCATTATGGCAACACCGTCGCCATGACGACCAGTATGACATCATCGTCGCCATGACGACCATTATGACATCACCGTCGCCGTGACGACCATTATGACATCATCATCGCCGTGACGACCATTATGACATCACCGTCGCCATGACGACCATTATGACATCCCTGTCGCCATGACGACCATTATGACATCACCAAAGCCATGACGACCATAATGACATCACCAAAGCCATGACAACCATATTGACATCATTGTCGCCATGACGACCATTATGGCAACACCGTCACCATGACGACCAGTATGACATCATCGTCGCCATGACGACCATTATGACATCATCGTCG
The DNA here is from genome assembly GCF_046119375.1 of Phyllobates terribilis. Lineage (NCBI taxonomy): Eukaryota > Metazoa > Chordata > Amphibia > Anura > Dendrobatidae > Phyllobates > Phyllobates terribilis. Next base: position 3,828,193 of record NW_027362819.1, read on the forward strand.
CCATGACGACCATTATGACGTCATCGTCGCCATGACGACCATTATGGCAACACCGTCGCCATGACGACCAGTATGACATCATCTTCGCCATGACGACCATTATGACATTACCGTCGCCGTGATGACCATTATGACATCATCGTCTTCGTGACGACCATTATGACATCATCGTCGCCATGACGACCATTATGGCAACACCGTCGCCATGACGACCAGTATGACATCATCGTCGCCATGACGACCATTATGACATCATCGTCGCCATGACGACCATTATGACGTCATCGTCGCCATGACGACCATTATGACATCATCGTCGCCATGGCGACCAATATGACATCATCGTCGCTATGACGACCATTATGACATCACCAAAGCCATGACAACCATATTGACATCATCGTCGCCATGACGACCATTATGACATCATCGTCGCCATGACGACCATTATGACATCACCAAAGCCATGACCACCATACTGACATCATCGTCGCCATGACGACCATTATGACATCACCATTGCCATGACGACCATTATGACATCACCGTCGCCATGACGACCATTATGACATCACCAAAGCCATGACCACCATAATGACATCATCGTCACCATGACGACCATTCTGACATCACCATTGCCATGACGACCATTATGACATCACCGTCGCCATGACGACCATTATGACATCACCGTCGCCATGACCACCATACTGACATCATCGTCGCCATGACGACCATTATGACATCATCGTCGCCATGACGACCATTATGACATCATCGTCGCCATGACGACCATTATGGCAACACCGTCGCCATGACGACCATTATGGCAACACCGTCGGCATGACGACCATTATGACATCACCGTCGCCATGACGACTATTATGACATCACCGTCGCCATGACGACCATTATGACATCATCGTCGCCATGACGAACATTATGACGTCATCGTCGCCATGACGACCATTATGACATCACCGTCGCCGTGACGACCATTATGACATCATCGTCGCCGTGACGACCATTATGACATCATCGTCGCCATGACGACCATTATGACATCACCGTCGCCATGACGACCATTATGACATCACCAAAGCCATGACAACCATATTGACATCACCAAAGCCATGACAACCATATTGACATCATCGTCGCCATGACGATCATTATGACATCATCGTCGCCATGACGACCATTATGACATCACCAAAGCCATGACCTCCATACTGACATCATCGTCGCCATGACAACCATTCTGACATCACCATTGCCATGACGACCATTATGACATCACCGTCGCCATGACGACCATTATGACATCACCAAAGCCATGACCACCATACTGACATCATCGTCGCCATGACGACCATTCTGACATCACCATTGCCATGACGACCATTATGACATCACCGTCGCCATGACGACCATTATGACATCACCAAAGCCATGACAACCATACTGACATCATCGTCGCCATGACGACCATTATGACATCATCGTCGCCATGACGACCATTATGACATCACCGTCGCCATGATGACCATTATGACATCATCGTCGCCATGACGACCATTATGACGTCATCGTCGCCATGACGACCATTATGACATCATCGTCGCCATGACGACCATTATGACATCATCTTCGGCATGACGACCATTATGGCAACACCGTCGCCATGACGACCAGTATGATATCATCGTCGCCATGACGACCATTATGACATCACCGTCGCCGTGACGACCATTGTGACATCATCGTCGCCGTGACGACCATTATGACATAATCGTCGCCATGATGACCATTATGACATCACCGTCGCTATGACGACCATTATGACATCACCAAAGCCATGACGACCATTATGACATCATCGTCGCCATGACGACCATTATGACGTCATCGTCGCCATGACGACCATTATGACATCATCGTCGCCATGACGACCATTATGACATCATCTTCACCATGACGACCATTATGACATCATCGTCGGCATGACGACCATTATGACATCACCGTCGCCATGACGACCATTATGGCAACACCGTCGCCATGACGACCAGTATGACACATCGTCGCCATGACGACCATTATGACATCATCGTCGCCATGACGACCATTATGACGTCATCGTCGCCATGACGACCATTATGATATCATCATCGCCATGACGACCATTATGACATCATCGTCGCCATGACGACCATTATGGCAACACCGTCGCCATGACGACCATTATGACATCATCGTCGGCATGACGACCATAATGACATCATCGTCGCCATGACGACTATTATGACATTATCGTCGCCATGACGACCATTATGACATCATCTTCGCCATGACGACCATTATGACATCATCGTCGTCATGACGACCATTATGACATCACCGTCGCCATGACGACCATTATGACATCATCGTCGCCATGACGACCATTATGGCAACACCGTCGCCATGACGACCATTATGACATCATCGTCGGCATGACGACCATTATGACATCATCGTCGCCATGACGACCATTATGACATCATCGTCGCCATGACGACCATTATGACATCATCGTCGCCATGACGACCATTATGGCAACACCGTCGCCATGACGACCAGTATGACATCATCGTCGCCATGACGACCATTATGACATCACCGTCGCCGTGACGACCATTATGACATCATCATCGCCGTGACGACCATTATGACATCACCGTCGCCATGACGACCATTATGACATCCCTGTCGCCATGACGACCATTATGACATCACCAAAGCCATGACGACCATAATGACATCACCAAAGCCATGACAACCATATTGACATCATTGTCGCCATGACGACCATTATGGCAACACCGTCACCATGACGACCAGTATGACATCATCGTCGCCATGACGACCATTATGACATCATCGTCGCCATGACGACCATTATGACGTCATCGTCGCTATGACGACCATTATGGCAACACCGTCGCCATGACGACCAGTATGACATCATCTTCGCCATGACGACCATTATGACATTACCGTCGCCGTGATGACCATTATGACATCATCGTCTTCGTGACGACCATTATGACATCATCGTCGCCATGACGACCATTATGGCAACACCGTCGCCATGACGACCAGTATGACATCATCGTCGCCATGACGACCATTATGACATCATCTTCGCCATGACGACCATTATGACATCATCGTCGGCATGACGACCATTATGACATCATCGTCGCCATGACGACCATTATGACATCATCGTCGGCATGACGACCATTATGGCAACACCGTCGCCATGACGACCAGTATGATATCATCGTCGCCATGACGACCATTATGACATCACCGTCGCCGTGACGACCATTATGACATCATCGTCGCCGTGACGACCATTATGACATAATCGTTGCCATGACGACCATTATGACATCACCGTCGCTATGACGACCATTATGACATCACCAAAGCCATGACGACCATTATGACATCACCAAAGCCATGACAACCATATTGACATGATCGTCGCCATGACGACCATTATGGCAACACCGTCAACATGACGACCAGTATGACATCATCATCGCCATGACGACGATTATGACATCATCGTCGCCATGACGACTATTATGACGTCATCGTCGCCATGACAAACATTATGGCAACATCGTCGCCATGACGACCATTATGACATCATCGTCGCCATGACGACCATTATGGCAACACCGTCGCCATGACGACCATTATGGCAACACCGTCGCCATGACGACCAGTATGACATCATCGTCGCCATGACGACCATTATGACATCACCGTCGCCGTGACGACCATCATGACATCATCGTCGCCGTGACGACCATTATGACATCATCGTCGCCATGACGACCATTATGACATCACCGTCGCCATGACGACCATTATGACATCACCAAAGCCATGACAACCATATTGACATCATCGTCGCCATGACGACCATTATGACATCATCGTCGCCATGACGACCATTATGACATCATCGTCGCCATGACAACCATTATGGCAACACCGTTGCCATGACGACCATTATGACATCATCGTCGGCATGACGACCATTATGACATCATCGTCGCCATGACGACTATTATGACATCATCGTCGCCATGACGACCATTATGACGTCATCGTCGCCATGACGACCATTGTGACATCGTCGCCATGACGACCATTGTGACATCATCTTCACCATGACGACCATTATGAAATCATCGTCGGCATGACGACCATTATGACATCACCGTCGCCATGACGACCATTTTGGCAACACCGTCGCCATGACGACCAGTATGACATCATCGTCGCCATGACGACCATTATGACGTCATCGTCGCCATGACGACCATTATGACATCATCGTCGCCATGACGACCATTATGACATCATCTTCACCATGACGACCATTATGACATCTTCGTCGGCATGACGACCATTATGACATCACCGTCGCCATGACGACCATTATGGCAACACCGTCGCCATGACGACCAGTATGACATCATCGTCGCCATGACGACCATTATGACATCATCGTCGCCATGACGACCATTATGACGTCATCGTCGCCATGACGACCATTATGACATCATCATCGCCATGACGACCATTATGACATCATCGTCGCCATGACGACCATTATGGCAACACCGTCGCCATGACGACCATTATGACATCATCGTCGGCATGACGACCATAATGACATCATCGTCGCCATGACGACTATTATGACATTATCGTCGCCATGACGACCATTATGACATCATCTTCGCCATGACGACCATTATGACATCATCGTCGTCATGACGACCATTATGACATCACCGTCGCCATGACGACCATTATGACATCATCGTCGCCATGACGACCATTATGGCAACACCGTCGCCATGACGACCATTATGACATCATCGTCGGCATGACGACCATTATGACATCATCGTCGCCATGACGACCATTATGACATCATCGTCGCCATGACGACCATTATGACATCATCGTCGCCATGACGACCATTATGGCAACACCGTCGCCATGACGACCAGTATGACATCATCGTCGCCATGACGACCATTATGACATCACCGTCGCCGTGACGACCATTATGACATCATCATCGCCGTGACGACCATTATGACATCACCGTCGCCATGACGACCATTATGACATCCCTGTCGCCATGACGACCATTATGACATCACCAAAGCCATGACGACCATAATGACATCACCAAAGCCATGACAACCATATTGACATCATTGTCGCCATGACGACCATTATGGCAACACCGTCACCATGACGACCAGTATGACATCATCGTCGCCATGACGACCATTATGACATCATCGTCGCCATGACGACCATTATGACGTCATCGTCGCCATGACGACCATTATGGCAAAACCGTCGCCATGACGACCAGTATGACATCATCTTCGCCATGACGACCATTATGACATTACCGTCGCCGTGATGACCATTATGACATCATCGTCTTCGTGACGACCATTATGACATCATCGTCGCCATGACGACCATTATGGCAACACCGTCGCCATGACGACCAGTATGACATCATCGTCGCCATGACGACCATTATGACATCATCGTCGCCATGACGACCATTATGACGTCATCGTCGCCATGACGACCATTATGACATCATCGTTGCCATGGCGACCATTATGACATCATCGTCGCCATGACGACCATTATGACATCACCAAAGCCATGACAACCATATTGACATCATCGTCGCCATGACGACCATTATGACATCATCGTCGCCATGACGACCATTATGACATCACCAAAGCCATGACCACCATACTGACATCATCGTCGCCATGACGACCATTATGACATCACCATTGCCATGACGACCATTATGACATCACCGTCGCCATGACGACCATTATGACATCACCAAAGCCATGACCACCATAATGACATCATCTTCACCATGACGACCATTCTGACATCACCATTGCCATGACGACCATTATGACATCACCGTCGCCATGACGACCATTATGACATCACCGTCGCCATGACCACCATACTGACATCATCGTCGCCATGACGACCATTATGACATCATCGTCGCCATGACGACCATTATGACATCATCGTCGCCATGACGACCATTATGGCAACACCGTCGCCATGACGACCATTATGGCAACACCGTCGGCATGACGACCATTATGACATCACCGTCGCCATGACGACTATTATGACATCACCGTCGCCATGACGACCATTATGACATCATCGTCGCCATGACGAACATTATGACGTCATCGTCGCCATGACGACCATTATGACATCACCGTCGCCGTGACGACCATTATGACATCATCGTCGCCGTGACGACCATTATGACATCATCGTCGCCATGACGACCATTATGACATCACCGTCGCCATGACGACCATTATGACATCACCAAAGCCATGACAACCATATTGACATCACCAAAGCCATGACAACCATATTGACATCATCGTCGCCATGACGATCATTATGACATCATCGTCGCCATGACGACCATTATGACATCACCAAAGCCATGACCACCATACTGACATCATCGTCGCCATGACAGCCATTCTGACATCACCATTGCCATGACGACCATTATGACATCACCGTCGCCATGACGACCATTATGACATCACCAAAGCCATGACCACCATACTGACATCATCGTCGCCATGACGACCATTCTGACATCACCATTGCCATGACGACCATTATGACATCACCGTCGCCATGACGACCATTATGACATCACCAAAGCCATGACCACCATACTGACATCATCGTCGCCATGACGACCATTATGACATCATCGTCGCCATGACGACCATTATGACATCACCGTCGCCATGATGACCATTATGACATCATCGTCGCCATGACGACCATTATGACGTCATCGTCGCCATGACGACCATTATGACATCATCGTCGCCATGACGACCATTATGACATCATCTTCGGCATGACGACCATTATGGCAACACCGTCGCCATGACGACCAGTATGATATCATCGTCGCCATGACGACCATTATGACATCACCGTCGCCGTGATGACCATTGTGACATCATCGTCGCCGTGACGACCATTATGACATAATCGTCGCCATGATGACCATTATGACATCACCGTCGCTATGACGACCATTATGACATCACCAAAGCCATGACGACCATTATGACATCACCAAAGCCATGACAACCATATTGACATCACCAAAGCCATGACGATCATTATGGCAACACCGTCAACATGACGACCAGTATGACATCATCGTCGCCATGACGACGATTATGACATCATCGTCGCCATGACGACTATTATGACGTCATCGTCGCCATGACGACTATTATGACGTCATCGTCGCCATGACAAACATTATGGCAACATCGTCGCCATGACGACCATTATGACATCATCGTCGCCATGACGATCATTATGGCAACACCGTCGCCATGACGACCATTATGGCAACACCGTCGCCATGACGACCAGTATGACATCATCGTCGCCATGACGACTATTATGACGTCATCGTCGCCATGACAAACATTATGGCAACATCGTCGCCATGACGACCATTATGACATCATCGTCGCCATGACGACCATTATGGCAACACCGTCGCCATGACGACCATTATGGCAACACCGTCGCCATGACGACCATTATGACATCACCGTCGCCGTGACGACCATCATGACATCATCGTCGCCGTGACGACCATTATGACATCATCGTCGCCATGACGACCATTATGACATCACCGTCGCCATGACGACCATTATGACATCACCAAAGCCATGACAACCATATTGACATCATCATCGCCATGACGACCATTATGACATCATCGTCGCCATGACGACCATTATGACATCACCGAAGCCATGACCACCATACTGACATCATCGTCTCCATGACGACCATTCTGACATCACCTTTGCCATGACGACCATTATGACATCACCGTCGCCCTGACGACCATTATGACATCACCAAAGCCATGACCACCATACTGACATCGTCGCCATGACAACCATTATGACATCATCGTCGCCATGACGACCATTATGACATCATCGTCGCCATGACAACCATTATGGCAACACCGTTGCCATGACGACCATTATGACATCATCGTCGGCATGACGACCATTATGACATCATCGTCGCCATGACGACTATTATGACATCATTGTCGCCATGACGACCATTATGACGTCATCGTCGCCATGACGACCATTGTGACATCGTCGCCATGACGACCATTATGACATCATCTTCACCATGACGACCATTATGACATCATCGTCGGCATGACGACCATTATGACATCACCGTCGCCATGACGACCATTATGGCAACACCGTCGCCATGACGACCAGTATGACATCATCGTCGCCATGACGACCATTATGACATCATCGTCGCCATGACGACCATTATGACATCATCTTCACCATGACGACCATTATGACATCATCGTCGGCATGACGACCATTATGACATCACCGTCGCCATGACGACCATTATGGCAACACCGTCGCCATGACGACCAGTATGACATCAGCGTCGCCATGACGACCATTATGACATCATCGTCGCCATGACGACCATTATGACGTCATCGTCGCCATGACGACCATTATGACATCATCATCGCCATAACGACCATTATGACATCATCGTCGCCATGACGACCATTATGGCAACACCGTCGCCATGACGACCATTATGACATCATCGTCGGCATGACGACCATAATGACATCATCGTCGCCATGACGACTATTATGACATTATCGTCGCCATGACGACCATTATGACATCATCTTCGCCATGACGACCATTATGACATCATCGTCGTCATGACGACCATTATGACATCACCGTCGCCATGACGACCATTATGACATCATCGTCGCCATGACGACCATTATGGCAACACCGTCGCCATGACGACCATTATGACATCATCGTCGGCATGACGACCATTATGACATCATCGTCGCCATGACGACCATTATGACATCATCGTCGCCATGACGACCATTATGACATCATCGTCGCCATGACGACCAGTATGGCAACACCGTCGCCATGACGACCAGTATGACATCATCGTCGCCATGACGACCATTATGACATCACCGTCGCCGTGACGACCATTATGACATCATCATCGCCGTGACGACCATTATGACATCACCGTCGCCATGACGACCATTATGACATCCCTGTCGCCATGACGACCATTATGACATCACCAAAGCCATGACGACCATAATGACATCACCAAAGCCATGACAACCATATTGACATCATTGTCGCCATGACGACCATTATGGCAACACCGTCACCATGACGACCAGTATGACATCATCGTCGCCATGACGACCATTATGACATCATCGTCGCCATGACGACCATTATGACGTCATCGTCGCCATGACGACCATTATGGCAACACCGTCGCCATGACGACCAGTATGACATCATCTTCGCCATGACGACCATTATGACATTACCGTCGCCGTGATGACCATTATGACATCATCGTCTTCGTGACGACCATTATGACATCATCGTCGCCATGACGACCATTATGGCAACACCGTCGCCATGACGACCAGTATGACATCATCGTCGCCATGACGACCATTATGACGTCATCGTCGCCATGACGACCATTATGACGTCATCGTCGCCATGACGACCATTATGACATCATATTCGCCATGGCGACCATTATGACATCATCGTCGCCATGACGACCATTATGACATCACCAAAGCCATGACAACCATATTGACATCATCGTCGCCATGACGACCATTATGACATCATCGTCGCCATGTCGACCATTATGACATCACCAAAGCCATGACCACCATACTGACATCATCGTCGCCATGACGACCATTATGACATCACCATTGCCATGACGACCATTATGACATCACCGTCGCCATGTCGACCATTATGACATCACCAAAGCCATGACCACCATAATGACATCATCGTCACCATGACGACCATTCTGACATCACCATTGCCATGACGACCATTATGGCATCACCGTCGCCATGACGACCATTATGACATCACCAAAGCCATGACCACCATACTGACATCATCGTCGCCATGACGACCATTATGACATCATCGTCGCCATGACGACCATTATGACATCATCGTCGCCATGACGACCATTATGGCAACACCGTCGCCATGACGACCATTATGGCAACACCGTCGGCATGACGACCATTATGACATCACCGTCGCCATGACGACTATTATGACATCACCGTCGCCATGACGACCATTATGACATCATCGTCGCCATGACGAACATTATGACGTCATCGTCGCCATGACGACCATTATGACATCACCGTCGCCGTGACGACCATTATGACATCATCGTCGCCGTGACGACCATTATGACATCATCGTCGCCATGACGACCATTATGACATCACCGTCGCCATGACGACCATTATGACATCACCAAAGCCATGACAACCATATTGACATCATCGTCGCCATGACGACCATTATGACATCATCGTCGCCATGACGACCATTATGACATCACCAAAGCCATGACCACCATACTGACATCATCGTCGCCATGACAACCATTCTGACATCACCATTGCCATGACGACCATTATGACATCACCGTCGCCATGACGACCATTATGACATCACCGTCGCCATGATGACCATTATGACATCACCGTCGCCATGACGACCATTATGACATCACCAAAGCCATGACCACCATACTGACATCATCGTCGCCATGACGACCATTATGACATCATCGTCGCCATGACGACCATTATGACATCACCGTCGCCATGATGACCATTATGACATCATCGTCGCCATGACGACCATTATGACGTCATCGTCGCCATGACGACCATTATGACATCATCGTCGCCATGACGACCATTATGACATCATCGTCGGCATGACGACCATTATGGCAACACCGTCGCCATGACGACCAGTATGATATCATCGTCGCCATGACGACCATTATGACATCACCGTCGCCGTGACGACCATTATGACATCATCGTCGCCGTGACGACCATTATGACATAATCGTCGCCATGATGACCATTATGACATCACCGTCGCTATGACGACCATTATGACATCACCAAAGCCATGACGACCATTATGACATCACCAAAGCTATGACAACCATATTGACATCACCAAAGCCATGACGACCATTATGGCAACACCGTCAACATGACGACCAGTATGACATCATCGTCGCCATGACGATGATTATGACATCATCGTCGCCATGACGACTATTATGACGTCATCGTCGCCATGACGACCATTATGGCAACACCGTCGCCATGACGACCATTATGGCAACACCGTCGCCATGACGACCAGTATGACATCATCGTCGCCATGACGACCATTATGACATCACCGTCGCCGTGACGACCATCATGACATCATCGTCGCCGTGACGACCATTATGACATCATCTTCGCCATGACGACCATTATGACATCACCGTCGCCATGACGACCATTATGACATCACCAAAGCCATGACAACCATATTGACATCATCGTCGCCATGACGACCATTATGACATCATCGTCGCCATGACGACCATTATGACATCACCAAAGCCATGACCACCATACTGACATCATCGTCGCCATGACGACCATTATGACATCACCATTGCCATGACGACCATTATGACATCACCGTCGCCATGACGACCATTATGACATCACCAAAGCCATGACCACCATAATGACATCATCGTCACCATGACGACCATTCTGACATCACCATTGCCATGACAACCATTATGACATCACCGTCGCCATGACGACCATTATGACATCACCAAAGCCATGACCACCATACTGACATCATCGTCGCCATGACGACCATTATGACATCATCGTCGCCATGACGACCATTATGACATCATCGTCGCCATGACGACCATTATGGCAACACCGTCGCCATGACGACCATTATGGCAACACCGTCGGCATGACGACCATTATGACATCACCGTCGCCATGACGACTATTATGACATCACCGTCGCCATGACGACCATTATGACATCATCGTCGCCATGACGAACATTATGACGTCATCGTCGCCATGACGACCATTATGACATCACCGTCACCGTGACGACCATTATGACATCATCGTCGCCGTGACGACCATTATGACATCATCGTCGCCATGACGACCATTATGACATCACCGTCGCCATGACGACCATTATGACATCACCAAAGCCATGACAACCATATTGACATCATCGTCGCCATGACGACCATTATGACATCATCGTCGCCATGACGACCATTATGACATCACCAAAGCCATGACCACCATACTGACATCATCGTCGCCATGACAACCATTCTGACATCACCATTGCCATGACAACCATTATGACATCACCGTCGCCATGACGACCATTATGACATCACCAAAGCCATGACCACCATACTGACATCATCGTCGCCATGACGACCATTCTGACATCACCATTGCCATGACGACCATTATGACATCACCGTCGCCATGACGACCATTATGACATCACCAAAGCCATGACCACCATACTGACATCATCGTCGCCATGACGACCATTATGACATCATCGTCGCCATGACGACCATTATGACATCACCGTCGCCATGATGACCATTATGACATCATCGTCGCCATGACGACCATTATGACGTCATCGTCGCCATGACGACCATTATGACATCATCGTCGCCATGACGACCATTATGACATCATCGTCGGCATGACGACCATTATGGCAACACCGTCGCCATGACGACCAGTATGATATCATCGTCGCCATGACGACCATTATGACATCACCGTCGCCGTGACGACCATTATGACATCATCGTCGCCGTGACGACCATTATGACATAATCGTCGCCATGATGACCATTATGACATCACCGTCGCTATGACGACCATTATGACATCACCAAAGCCATGACGACCATTATGACATCACCAAAGCCATGACAACCATATTGACATCACCAAAGCCATGACGACCATTATGGCAACACCGTCAACATGACGACCAGTATGACATCATCGTCGCCATGACGACGATTATGACATCATCGTCGGCATGACGACTATTATGACGTCATCGTCGCCATGACAAACATTATGGCAACATAGTCGCCATGACGACCATTATGACATCATCGTCGCCATGACGACCATTATGGCAACACCGTCGCCATGACGACCATTATGGCAACACCGTCGCCATGACGACCAGTATGACATCATCGTCGCCATGACGACCATTATGACATCACCGTCGCCGTGACGACCATCATGACATCATCGTCGCCGTGACGACCATTATGACATCATCTTCGCCATGACGACCATTATGACATCACCGTCGCCATGACGACCATTATGACATCACCAAAGCCATGACAACCATATTGACATCATCGTCGCCATGACGACCATTATGACATCATCGTCGCCATGACGACCATTATGACATCATCGTCGCCATGACAACCATTATGGCAACACCGTTGCCATGACGACCATTATGACATCATCGTCGGCATGACGACCATTATGACATCATCGTCGCCATGACGACTATTATGACATCATCGTCGCCATGACGACCATTATGACATCATCGTCGCCATGACGACCATTATGACATCATCGTCGCCATGACGACCATTATGACGTCATCGTCGCCATGACGACCATTATGACATCATCGTCGCCATGACGACCATTATGACATCATCGTCGCCATGACGACCATTATGGCAACACCGTCGCCATGACGACCATTATGACATCATCGTCGGCATGACGACCATAATGACATCATCGTCGCCATGACGACCATTATGACATCATCGTCGCCATGACGACCATTATGACATCATCGTCGGCATGACGACCATTATGACATCACCGTCGCCATGACGACCATTATGGCAACACCGTCGCCATGACGACCAGTATGACATCATCGTCGCCATGACGACCATTATGACATCATCGTCGCCATGACGACCATTATGACGTCATCGTCGCCATGACGACCATTATGACATCATCATCGCCATGACGACCATTATGACATCATCGTCGCCATGACGACCATTATGGCAACACCGTCGCCATGACGACCATTATGACATCATCGTCGGCAAGACGACCATAATGACATCATCGTCGCCATGACGACTATTATGACATTATCGTCGCCATGACGACCATTATGACATCATCTTCGCCATGACGACCATTATGACATCATCGTCGTCATGACGACCATTATGACATCACCGTCGCCATGACGACCATTATGACATCATCGTCGCCATGACGACCATTATGACAACACCGTCGCCATGACGACCATTATGACATCATCGTCGGCATGACGACCATTATGACATCATCGTCGCCATGACGACCATTATGACATCATCGTTGCCATGACGACCATTATGACATCATCGTCGCCATGACGACCATTATGACATCATCGTCGCCATGACGACCATTATGGCAACACCGTCGCCATGACGAACAGTATGACATCATCGTCGCCATGACGACCATTATGACATCACCGTCGCCGTGACGACCATTATGACATCATCATCGCCGTGACGACCATTATGACATCACCGTCGCCAAGACGACCATTATGACATCCCTGTCGCCATGACGACCATTATGACATCACCAAAGCCATGACGACCATAATGACATCACCAAAGCCATGACAACCATATTGACATCATTGTCGCCATGACGACCATTATGGCAACACCGTCACCATGACGACCAGTATGACATCATCGTCGCCATGACGACCATTATGACATCATCGTCGCCATGACGACCATTATGACGTCATCGTCGCCATGACGACCATTATGGCAACACCGTCGCCATGACGACCAGTATGACATCATCGTCGCCATGACGACCATTATGACATTACCGTCGCCGTGATGACCATTATGACATCATCGTCTTCGTGACGACCATTATGACATCATCGTCGCCATGACGACCATTATGGCAACACCGTCGCCATGACGACCAGTATGACGTCATCGTCGCCATGACGACCATTATGACATCATCGTCGCCATGGCGACCATTATGACATCATCGTCGCCATGACGACCATTATGACATCACCAAAGCCATGACAACCATATTGACATCACCGTCGCCATGACGACCATTATGACATCATCGTCGCCTTGACGACCATTATGACATCACCATTGCCATGACGACCATTATGACATCACCGTCGCCATGACGACCATTATGACATCACCAAAGCCATGACCACCATAATGACATCATCGTCACCATGACGACCATTCTGACATCACCATTGCCATGACGACCATTATGACATCACCGTCGCCATGACGACCATTATGACATCACCAAAGCCATGACCACCATACTGACATCATCGTCGCCATGACGACCATTATGACATCATCGTCGCCATGTCGACCATTATGACATCATCGTCGCCGTGACGACCATTATGACATCATCGTCGCCATGACGACCATTATGACATCACCGTCGCCATGACGACCATTATGACATCACCAAAGCCATGACAACCATATTGACATCATCGTCGCCATGACGACCATTATGACATCATCGTCGCCATGACGACCATTATGACATCACCGAAGCCATGACCACCATACTGACATCATCGTCTCCATGACGACCATTCTGACATCACCTTTGCCATGACGACCATTATGACATCACCGTCGCCCTGACGACCATTATGACATCACCGTCGCCGTGACGACCATCATGACATCATCGTCGCCGTGACGACCATTATGACATCATCTTCGCCATGACGACCATTATGACATCACCGTCGCCATGACGACCATTATGACATCACCAAAGCCATGACAACCATATTGACATCATCGTCGCCATGACGACCATTATGACATCATCGTCGCCATGACGACCATTATGACATCACCAAAGCCATGACCACCATACTGACATCATCGTCGCCATGACAACCATTCTGACATCACCATTGCCATGACGACCATTATGACATCACCGTCGCCATGACGACCATTATGACATCACCAAAGCCATGACCACCATACTGACATCATCGTCGCCATGACGACCATTCTGACATCACCATTGCCATGACGACCATTATGACATCACCGTCGCCATGACGACCATTATGACATCACCAAAGCCATGACCACCATACTGACATCATCGTCGCCATGACGACCATTATGACATCACCATTGCCATGACGACCATTATGACATCACCGTCGCCATGACGACCATTATGACATCACCAAAGCCATGACCACCATAATGACATCATCGTCACCATGACGACCATTCTGACATCACCATTGCCATGACAACCATTATGACATCACCGTCGCCATGACGACCATTATGACATCACCAAAGCCATGACCACCATACTGACATCATCGTCGCCATGACGACCATTATGACATCATCGTCGCCATGACGACCATTATGACATCATCGTCGCCATGACGACCATTATGGCAACACCGTCGCCATGACGACCATTATGGCAACACCGTCGGCATGACGACCATTATGACATCACCGTCGCCATGACGACTATTATGACATCACCGTCGCCATGACGACCATTATGACATCATCGTCGCCATGACGAACATTATGACGTCATCGTCGCCATGACGACCATTATGACATCACCGTCGCCGTGACGACCATTATGACATCATCGTCGCCGTGACGACCATTATGACATCATCGTCGCCATGACGACCATTATGACATCACCGTCGCCATGACGACCATTATGACATCACCAAAGCCATGACAACCATATTGACATCATCGTCGCCATGACGACCATTATGACATCATCGTCGCCATGACGACCATTATGACATCACCAAAGCCATGACCACCATACTGACATCATCGTCGCCATGACAACCATTCTGACATCACCATTGCCATGACGACCATTATGACATCACCGTCGCCATGACGACCATTATGACATCACCAAAGCCATGACCACCATACTGACATCATCGTCGCCATGACGACCATTCTGACATCACCATTGCCATGACGACCATTATGACATCACCGTCGCCATGACGACCATTATGACATCACCAAAGCCATGACCACCATACTGACATCATCGTCGCCATGACGACCATTATGACATCATCGTCGCCATGACGACCATTATGACATCACCGTCGCCATGATGACATTATGACATCATCGTCGCCATGACGACCATTATGACGTCATCGTCGCCATGACGACCATTATGACATCATCGTCGCCATGACGACCATTATGACATCATCGTCGGCATGACGACCATTATGGCAACACCGTCGCCATGACGACCAGTATGATATCATCGTCGCCATGACGACCATTATGACATCACCGTCGCCGTGACGACCATTATGACATCATCGTCGCCGTGACGACCATTATGACATAATCGTCGCCATGATGACCATTATGACATCACCGTCGCTATGACGACCATTATGACATCACCAAAGCCATGACGACCATTATGACATCACCAAAGCCATGACAACCATATTGACATCACCAAAGCCATGACGACCATTATGGCAACACCGTCAACATGACGACCAGTATGACATCATCGTCGCCATGACGACGATTATGACATCATCGTCGCCATGACGACTATTATGACGTCATCGTCGCCATGACAAACATTATGGCAACATAGTCGCCATGACGACCATTATGACATCATCGTCGCCATGACGACCATTATGGCAACACCGTCGCCATGACGACCATTATGGCAACACCGTCGCCATGACGACCAGTATGACATCATCGTCGCCATGACGACCATTATGACATCACCGTCGCCGTGACGACCATCATGACATCATCGTCGCCGTGACGACCATTATGACATCATCTTCGCCATGACGACCATTATGACATCACCGTCGCCATGACGACCATTATGACATCACCAAAGCCATGACAACCATATTGACATCATCGTCGCCATGACGACCATTATGACATCATCGTCGCCATGACGACCATTATGACATCATCGTCGCCATGACAACCATTATGGCAACACCGTTGCCATGACGACCATTATGACATCATCGTCGGCATGACGACCATTATGACATCATCGTCGCCATGACGACTATTATGACATCATCGTCGCCATGACGACCATTATGACATCATCGTCGCCATGACGACCATTATGACATCATCGTCGCCATGACGACCATTATGACGTCATCGTCGCCATGACGACCATTATGACATCATCGTCGCCATGACGACCATTATGACATCATCGTCGCCATGACGACCATTATGGCAACACCGTCGCCATGACGACCATTATGACATCATCGTCGGCATGACGACCATAATGACATCATCGTCGCCATGACGACCATTATGACATCATCGTCGCCATGACGACCATTATGACATCATCGTCGGCATGACGACCATTATGACATCACCGTCGCCATGACGACCATTATGGCAACACCGTCGCCATGACGACCAGTATGACATCATCGTCGCCATGACGACCATTATGACATCATCGTCGCCATGACGACCATTATGACGTCATCGTCGCCATGACGACCATTATGACATCATCATCGCCATGACGACCATTATGACATCATCGTCGCCATGACGACCATTATGGCAACACCGTCGCCATGACGACCATTATGACATCATCGTCGGCAAGACGACCATAATGACATCATCGTCGCCATGACGACTATTATGACATTATCGTCGCCATGACGACCATTATGACATCATCTTCGCCATGACGACCATTATGACATCATCGTCGTCATGACGACCATTATGACATCACCGTCGCCATGACGACCATTATGACATCATCGTCGCCATGACGACCATTATGGCAACACCGTCGCCATGACGACCATTATGACATCATCGTCGGCATGACGACCATTATGACATCATCGTCGCCATGACTACCATTATGACATCATCGTCGCCATGACGACCATTATGACATCATCGTCGCCATGACGACCATTATGACATCATCGTCGCCATGACGACCATTATGGCAACACCGTCGCCATGACGAACAGTATGACATCATCGTCGCCATGACGACCATTATGACATCACCGTCGCCGTGACGACCATTATGACATCATCATCGCCGTGACGACCATTATGACATCACCGTCGCCAAGACGACCATTATGACATCCCTGTCGCCATGACGACCATTATGACATCACCAAAGCCATGACGACCATAATGACATCACCAAAGCCATGACAACCATATTGACATCATTGTCGCCATGACGACCATTATGGCAACACCGTCACCATGACGACCAGTATGACATCATCGTCGCCATGACGACCATTATGACATCATCGTCGCCATGACGACCATTATGACGTCATCGTCGCCATGACGACCATTATGGCAACACCGTCGCCATGACGACCAGTATGACATCATCGTCGCCATGACGACCATTATGACATTACCGTCGCCGTGATGACCATTATGACATCATCGTCTTCGTGACGACCATTATGACATCATCGTCGCCATGACGACCATTATGGCAACACCGTCGCCATGACGACCAGTATGACGTCATCGTCGCCATGACGACCATTATGACATCATCGTCGCCGTGGCGACCATTATGACATCATCGTCGCCATGACGACCATTATGACATCACCAAAGCCATGACAACCATATTGACATCACCGTCGCCATGACGACCATTATGACATCATCGTCGCCTTGACGACCATTATGACATCACCGTTGCCATGACGACCATTATGACATCACCGTCGCCATGACGACCATTATGACATCACCAAAGCCATGACCACCATAATGACATCATCGTCACCATGACGACCATTCTGACATCACCATTGCCATGACGACCATTATGACATCACCGTCGCCATGACGACCATTATGACATCACCAAAGCCATGACCACCATACTGACATCATCGTCGCCATGACGACCATTATGACATCATCGTCGCCATGTCGACCATTATGACATCATCGTCGCCGTGACGACCATTATGACATCATCGTCGCCATGACGACCATTATGACATCACCGTCGCCATGACGACCATTATGACATCACCAAAGCCATGACAACCATATTGACATCATCGTCGCCATGACGACCATTATGACATCATCGTCGCCATGACGACCATTATGACATCACCGAAGCCATGACCACCATACTGACATCATCGTCTCCATGACGACCATTCTGACATCACCTTTGCCATGACGACCATTATGACATCACCGTCGCCCTGACGACCATTATGACATCACCGTCGCCGTGACGACCATCATGACATCATCGTCGCCGTGACGACCATTATGACATCATCTTCGCCATGACGACCATTATGACATCACCGTCGCCATGACGACCATTATGACATCACCAAAGCCATGACAACCATATTGACATCATCGTCGCCATGACGACCATTATGACATCATCGTCGCCATGACGACCATTATGACATCACCAAAGCCATGACCACCATACTGACATCATCGTCGCCATGACAACCATTCTGACATCACCATTGCCATGACGACCATTATGACATCACCGTCGCCATGACGACCATTATGACATCACCAAAGCCATGACCACCATACTGACATCATCGTCGCCATGACGACCATTCTGACATCACCATTGCCATGACGACCATTATGACATCACCGTCGCCATGACGACCATTATGACATCACCAAAGCCATGACCACCATACTGACATCATCGTCGCCATGACGACCATTATGACATCATCGTCGCCATGACGACCATTATGACATCACCGTCGCCATGATGACCATTATGACATCATCGTCGCCATGACGACCATTATGACGTCATCGTCGCCATGACGACCATTATGACATCATCGTCGCCATGACGACCATTATGACATCATCGTCGGCATGACGACCATTATGGCAACACCGTCGCCATGACGACCAGTATGATATCATCGTCGCCATGACGACCATTATGACATCACCGTCGCCGTGACGACCATTATGACATCATCGTCGCCGTGACGACCATTATGACATAATCGTCGCCATGATGACCATTATGACATCACCGTCGCTATGACGACCATTATGACATCACCAAAGCCATGACGACCATTATGACATCACCAAAGCCATGACAACCATATTGACATCACCAAAGCCATGACGACCATTATGGCAACACCGTCAACATGACGACCAGTATGACATCATCGTCGCCATGACGACGATTATGACATCATCGTCGGCATGACGACTATTATGACGTCATCGTCGCCATGACAAACATTATGGCAACATAGTCGCCATGACGACCATTATGACATCATCGTCGCCATGACGACCATTATGGCAACACCGTCGCCATGACGACCATTATGGCAACACCGTCGCCATGACGACCAGTATGACATCATCGTCGCCATGACGACCATTATGACATCACCGTCGCCGTGACGACCATCATGACATCATCGTCGCCGTGACGACCATTATGACATCATCTTCGCCATGACGACCATTATGACATCACCGTCGCCATGACGACCATTATGACATCACCAAAGCCATGACAACCATATTGACATCATCGTCGCCATGACGACCATTATGACATCATCGTCGCCATGACGACCATTATGACATCATCGTCGCCATGACAACCATTATGGCAACACCGTTGCCATGACGACCATTATGACATCATCGTCGGCATGACGACCATTATGACATCATCGTCGCCATGACGACTATTATGACATCATCGTCGCCATGACGACCATTATGACATCATCGTCGCCATGACGACCATTATGACATCATCGTCGCCATGACGACCATTATGACGTCATCGTCGCCATGACGACCATTATGACATCATCGTCGCCATGACGACCATTATGACATCATCGTCGCCATGACGACCATTATGGCAACACCGTCGCCATGACGACCATTATGACATCATCGTCGGCATGACGACCATAATGACATCATCGTCGCCATGACGACCATTATGACATCATCGTCGCCATGACGACCATTATGACATCATCGTCGGCATGACGACCATTATGACATCACCGTCGCCATGACGACCATTATGGCAACACCGTCGCCATGACGACCAGTATGACATCATCGTCGCCATGACGACCATTATGACATCATCGTCGCCATGACGACCATTATGACGTCATCGTCGCCATGACGACCATTATGACATCATCATCGCCATGACGACCATTATGACATCATCGTCGCCATGACGACCATTATGGCAACACCGTCGCCATGACGACCATTATGACATCATCGTCGGCAAGACGACCATAATGACATCATCGTCGCCATGACGACTATTATGACATTATCGTCGCCATGACGACCATTATGACATCATCTTCGCCATGACGACCATTATGACATCATCGTCGTCATGACGACCATTATGACATCACCGTCGCCATGACGACCATTATGACATCATCGTCGCCATGACGACCATTATGACAACACCGTCGCCATGACGACCATTATGACATCATCGTCGGCATGACGACCATTATGACATCATCGTCGCCATGACGACCATTATGACATCATCGTTGCCATGACGACCATTATGACATCATCGTCGCCATGACGACCATTATGACATCATCGTCGCCATGACGACCATTATGGCAACACCGTCGCCATGACGAACAGTATGACATCATCGTCGCCATGACGACCATTATGACATCACCGTCGCCGTGACGACCATTATGACATCATCATCGCCGTGACGACCATTATGACATCACCGTCGCCAAGACGACCATTATGACATCCCTGTCGCCATGACGACCATTATGACATCACCAAAGCCATGACGACCATAATGACATCACCAAAGCCATGACAACCATATTGACATCATTGTCGCCATGACGACCATTATGGCAACACCGTCACCATGACGACCAGTATGACATCATCGTCGCCATGACGACCATTATGACATCATCGTCGCCATGACGACCATTATGACGTCATCGTCGCCATGACGACCATTATGGCAACACCGTCGCCATGACGACCAGTATGACATCATCGTCGCCATGACGACCATTATGACATTACCGTCGCCGTGATGACCATTATGACATCATCGTCTTCGTGACGACCATTATGACATCATCGTCGCCATGACGACCATTATGGCAACACCGTCGCCATGACGACCAGTATGACGTCATCGTCGCCATGACGACCATTATGACATCATCGTCGCCATGGCGACCATTATGACATCATCGTCGCCATGACGACCATTATGACATCACCAAAGCCATGACAACCATATTGACATCACCGTCGCCATGACGACCATTATGACATCATCGTCGCCTTGACGACCATTATGACATCACCATTGCCATGACGACCATTATGACATCACCGTCGCCATGACGACCATTATGACATCACCAAAGCCATGACCACCATAATGACATCATCGTCACCATGACGACCATTCTGACATCACCATTGCCATGACGACCATTATGACATCACCGTCGCCATGACGACCATTATGACATCACCAAAGCCATGACCACCATACTGACATCATCGTCGCCATGACGACCATTATGACATCATCGTCGCCATGTCGACCATTATGACATCATCGTCGCCGTGACGACCATTATGACATCATCGTCGCCATGACGACCATTATGACATCACCGTCGCCATGACGACCATTATGACATCACCAAAGCCATGACAACCATATTGACATCATCGTCGCCATGACGACCATTATGACATCATCGTCGCCATGACGACCATTATGACATCACCGAAGCCATGACCACCATACTGACATCATCGTCTCCATGACGACCATTCTGACATCACCTTTGCCATGACGACCATTATGACATCACCGTCGCCCTGACGACCATTATGACATCACCGTCGCCGTGACGACCATCATGACATCATCGTCGCCGTGACGACCATTATGACATCATCTTCGCCATGACGACCATTATGACATCACCGTCGCCATGACGACCATTATGACATCACCAAAGCCATGACAACCATATTGACATCATCGTCGCCATGACGACCATTATGACATCATCGTCGCCATGACGACCATTATGACATCACCAAAGCCATGACCACCATACTGACATCATCGTCGCCATGACAACCATTCTGACATCACCATTGCCATGACGACCATTATGACATCACCGTCGCCATGACGACCATTATGACATCACCAAAGCCATGACCACCATACTGACATCATCGTCGCCATGACGACCATTCTGACATCACCATTGCCATGACGACCATTATGACATCACCGTCGCCATGACGACCATTATGACATCACCAAAGCCATGACCACCATACTGACATCATCGTCGCCATGACGACCATTATGACATCACCATTGCCATGACGACCATTATGACATCACCGTCGCCATGACGACCATTATGACATCACCAAAGCCATGACCACCATAATGACATCATCGTCACCATGACGACCATTCTGACATCACCATTGCCATGACAACCATTATGACATCACCGTCGCCATGACGACCATTATGACATCACCAAAGCCATGACCACCATACTGACATCATCGTCGCCATGACGACCATTATGACATCATCGTCGCCATGACGACCATTATGACATCATCGTCGCCATGACGACCATTATGGCAACACCGTCGCCATGACGACCATTATGGCAACACCGTCGGCATGACGACCATTATGACATCACCGTCGCCATGACGACTATTATGACATCACCGTCGCCATGACGACCATTATGACATCATCGTCGCCATGACGAACATTATGACGTCATCGTCGCCATGACGACCATTATGACATCACCGTCGCCGTGACGACCATTATGACATCATCGTCGCCGTGACGACCATTATGACATCATCGTCGCCATGACGACCATTATGACATCACCGTCGCCATGACGACCATTATGACATCACCAAAGCCATGACAACCATATTGACATCATCGTCGCCATGACGACCATTATGACATCATCGTCGCCATGACGACCATTATGACATCACCAAAGCCATGACCACCATACTGACATCATCGTCGCCATGACAACCATTCTGACATCACCATTGCCATGACGACCATTATGACATCACCGTCGCCATGACGACCATTATGACATCACCAAAGCCATGACCACCATACTGACATCATCGTCGCCATGACGACCATTCTGACATCACCATTGCCATGACGACCATTATGACATCACCGTCGCCATGACGACCATTATGACATCACCAAAGCCATGACCACCATACTGACATCATCGTCGCCATGACGACCATTATGACATCATCGTCGCCATGACGACCATTATGACATCACCGTCGCCATGATGACCATTATGACATCATCGTCGCCATGACGACCATTATGACGTCATCGTCGCCATGACGACCATTATGACATCATCGTCGCCATGACGACCATTATGACATCATCGTCGGCATGACGACCATTATGGCAACACCGTCGCCATGACGACCAGTATGATATCATCGTCGCCATGACGACCATTATGACATCACCGTCGCCGTGACGACCATTATGACATCATCGTCGCCGTGACGACCATTATGACATAATCGTCGCCATGATGACCATTATGACATCACCGTCGCTATGACGACCATTATGACATCACCAAAGCCATGACGACCATTATGACATCACCAAAGCCATGACAACCATATTGACATCACCAAAGCCATGACGACCATTATGGCAACACCGTCAACATGACGACCAGTATGACATCATCGTCGCCATGACGACGATTATGACATCATCGTCGGCATGACGACTATTATGACGTCATCGTTGCCATGACAAACATTATGGCAACATAGTCGCCATGACGACCATTATGACATCATCGTCGCCATGACGACCATTATGGCAACACCGTCGCCATGACGACCATTATGGCAACACCGTCGCCATGACGACCAGTATGACATCATCGTCGCCATGACGACCATTATGACATCACCGTCGCCGTGACGACCATCATGACATCATCGTCGCCGTGACGACCATTATGACATCATCTTCGCCATGACGACCATTATGACATCACCGTCGCCATGACGACCATTATGACATCACCAAAGCCATGACAACCATATTGACATCATCGTCGCCATGACGACCATTATGACATCATCGTCGCCATGACGACCATTATGACATCATCGTCGCCATGACAACCATTATGGCAACACCGTTGCCATGACGACCATTATGACATCATCGTCGGCATGACGACCATTATGACATCATCGTCGCCATGACGACTATTATGACATCATCGTCGCCATGACGACCATTATGACATCATCGTCGCCATGACGACCATTATGACATCATCGTCGCCATGACGACCATTATGACGTCATCGTCGCCATGACGACCATTATGACATCATCGTCGCCATGACGACCATTATGACATCATCGTCGCCATGACGACCATTATGGCAACACCGTCGCCATGACGACCATTATGACATCATCGTCGGCATGACGACCATAATGACATCATCGTCGCCATGACGACCATTATGACATCATCGTCGCCATGACGACCATTATGACATCATCGTCGGCATGACGACCATTATGACATCACCGTCGCCATGACGACCATTATGGCAACACCGTCGCCATGACGACCAGTATGACATCATCGTCGCCATGACGACCATTATGACATCATCGTCGCCATGACGACCATTATGACGTCATCGTCGCCATGACGACCATTATGACATCATCATCGCCATGACGACCATTATGACATCATCGTCGCCATGACGACCATTATGGCAACACCGTCGCCATGACGACCATTATGACATCATCGTCGGCAAGACGACCATAATGACATCATCGTCGCCATGACGACTATTATGACATTATCGTCGCCATGACGACCATTATGACATCATCTTCGCCATGACGACCATTATGACATCATCGTCGTCATGACGACCATTATGACATCACCGTCGCCATGACGACCATTATGACATCATCGTCGCCATGACGACCATTATGACAACACCGTCGCCATGACGACCATTATGACATCATCGTCGGCATGACGACCATTATGACATCATCGTCGCCATGACGACCATTATGACATCATCGTTGCCATGACGACCATTATGACATCATCGTCGCCATGACGACCATTATGACATCATCGTCGCCATGACGACCATTATGGCAACACCGTCGCCATGACGAACAGTATGACATCATCGTCGCCATGACGACCATTATGACATCACCGTCGCCGTGACGACCATTATGACATCATCATCGCCGTGACGACCATTATGACATCACCGTCGCCAAGACGACCATTATGACATCCCTGTCGCCATGACGACCATTATGACATCACCAAAGCCATGACGACCATAATGACATCACCAAAGCCATGACAACCATATTGACATCATTGTCGCCATGACGACCATTATGGCAACACCGTCACCATGACGACCAGTATGACATCATCGTCGCCATGACGACCATTATGACATCATCGTCGCCATGACGACCATTATGACGTCATCGTCGCCATGACGACCATTATGGCAACACCGTCGCCATGACGACCAGTATGACATCATCGTCGCCATGACGACCATTATGACATTACCGTCGCCGTGATGACCATTATGACATCATCGTCTTCGTGACGACCATTATGACATCATCGTCGCCATGACGACCATTATGGCAACACCGTCGCCATGACGACCAGTATGACGTCATCGTCGCCATGACGACCATTATGACATCATCGTCGCCATGGCGACCATTATGACATCATCGTCGCCATGACGACCATTATGACATCACCAAAGCCATGACAACCATATTGACATCACCGTCGCCATGACGACCATTATGACATCATCGTCGCCTTGACGACCATTATGACATCACCATTGCCATGACGACCATTATGACATCACCGTCGCCATGACGACCATTATGACATCACCAAAGCCATGACCACCATAATGACATCATCGTCACCATGACGACCATTCTGACATCACCATTGCCATGACGACCATTATGACATCACCGTCGCCATGACGACCATTATGACATCACCAAAGCCATGACCACCATACTGACATCATCGTCGCCATGACGACCATTATGACATCATCGTCGCCATGTCGACCATTATGACATCATCGTCGCCGTGACGACCATTATGACATCATCGTCGCCATGACGACCATTATGACATCACCGTCGCCATGACGACCATTATGACATCACCAAAGCCATGACAACCATATTGACATCATCGTCGCCATGACGACCATTATGACATCATCGTCGCCATGACGACCATTATGACATCACCGAAGCCATGACCACCATACTGACATCATCGTCTCCATGACGACCATTCTGACATCACCTTTGCCATGACGACCATTATGACATCACCGTCGCCCTGACGACCATTATGACATCACCGTCGCCGTGACGACCATCATGACATCATCGTCGCCGTGACGACCATTATGACATCATCTTCGCCATGACGACCATTATGACATCACCGTCGCCATGACGACCATTATGACATCACCAAAGCCATGACAACCATATTGACATCATCGTCGCCATGACGACCATTATGACATCATCGTCGCCATGACGACCATTATGACATCACCAAAGCCATGACCACCATACTGACATCATCGTCGCCATGACAACCATTCTGACATCACCATTGCCATGACGACCATTATGACATCACCGTCGCCATGACGACCATTATGACATCACCAAAGCCATGACCACCATACTGACATCATCGTCGCCATGACGACCATTCTGACATCACCATTGCCATGACGACCATTATGACATCACCGTCGCCATGACGACCATTATGACATCACCAAAGCCATGACCACCATACTGACATCATCGTCGCCATGACGACCATTATGACATCACCATTGCCATGACGACCATTATGACATCACCGTCGCCATGACGACCATTATGACATCACCAAAGCCATGACCACCATAATGACATCATCGTCACCATGACGACCATTCTGACATCACCATTGCCATGACAACCATTATGACATCACCGTCGCCATGACGACCATTATGACATCACCAAAGCCATGACCACCATACTGACATCATCGTCGCCATGACGACCATTATGACATCATCGTCGCCATGACGACCATTATGACATCATCGTCGCCATGACGACCATTATGGCAACACCGTCGCCATGACGACCATTATGGCAACACCGTCGGCATGACGACCATTATGACATCACCGTCGCCATGACGACTATTATGACATCACCGTCGCCATGACGACCATTATGACATCATCGTCGCCATGACGAACATTATGACGTCATCGTCGCCATGACGACCATTATGACATCACCGTCGCCGTGACGACCATTATGACATCATCGTCGCCGTGACGACCATTATGACATCATCGTCGCCATGACGACCATTATGACATCACCGTCGCCATGACGACCATTATGACATCACCAAAGCCATGACAACCATATTGACATCATCGTCGCCATGACGACCATTATGACATCATCGTCGCCATGACGACCATTATGACATCACCAAAGCCATGACCACCATACTGACATCATCGTCGCCATGACAACCATTCTGACATCACCATTGCCATGACGACCATTATGACATCACCGTCGCCATGACGACCATTATGACATCACCAAAGCCATGACCACCATACTGACATCATCGTCGCCATGACGACCATTCTGACATCACCATTGCCATGACGACCATTATGACATCACCGTCGCCATGACGACCATTATGACATCACCAAAGCCATGACCACCATACTGACATCATCGTCGCCATGACGACCATTATGACATCATCGTCGCCATGACGACCATTATGACATCACCGTCGCCATGATGACATTATGACATCATCGTCGCCATGACGACCATTATGACGTCATCGTCGCCATGACGACCATTATGACATCATCGTCGCCATGACGACCATTATGACATCATCGTCGGCATGACGACCATTATGGCAACACCGTCGCCATGACGACCAGTATGATATCATCGTCGCCATGACGACCATTATGACATCACCGTCGCCGTGACGACCATTATGACATCATCGTCGCCGTGACGACCATTATGACATAATCGTCGCCATGATGACCATTATGACATCACCGTCGCTATGACGACCATTATGACATCACCAAAGCCATGACGACCATTATGACATCACCAAAGCCATGACAACCATATTGACATCACCAAAGCCATGACGACCATTATGGCAACACCGTCAACATGACGACCAGTATGACATCATCGTCGCCATGACGACGATTATGACATCATCGTCGCCATGACGACTATTATGACGTCATCGTCGCCATGACAAACATTATGGCAACATAGTCGCCATGACGACCATTATGACATCATCGTCGCCATGACGACCATTATGGCAACACCGTCGCCATGACGACCATTATGGCAACACCGTCGCCATGACGACCAGTATGACATCATCGTCGCCATGACGACCATTATGACATCACCGTCGCCGTGACGACCATCATGACATCATCGTCGCCGTGACGACCATTATGACATCATCTTCGCCATGACGACCATTATGACATCACCGTCGCCATGACGACCATTATGACATCACCAAAGCCATGACAACCATATTGACATCATCGTCGCCATGACGACCATTATGACATCATCGTCGCCATGACGACCATTATGACATCATCGTCGCCATGACAACCATTATGGCAACACCGTTGCCATGACGACCATTATGACATCATCGTCGGCATGACGACCATTATGACATCATCGTCGCCATGACGACTATTATGACATCATCGTCGCCATGACGACCATTATGACATCATCGTCGCCATGACGACCATTATGACATCATCGTCGCCATGACGACCATTATGACGTCATCGTCGCCATGACGACCATTATGACATCATCGTCGCCATGACGACCATTATGACATCATCGTCGCCATGACGACCATTATGGCAACACCGTCGCCATGACGACCATTATGACATCATCGTCGGCATGACGACCATAATGACATCATCGTCGCCATGACGACCATTATGACATCATCGTCGCCATGACGACCATTATGACATCATCGTCGGCATGACGACCATTATGTCATCACCGTCGCCATGACGACCATTATGGCAACACCGTCGCCATGACGACCAGTATGACATCATCGTCGCCATGACGACCATTATGACATCATCGTCGCCATGACGACCATTATGACGTCATCGTCGCCATGACGACCATTATGACATCATCATCGCCATGACGACCATTATGACATCATCGTCGCCATGACGACCATTATGGCAACACCGTCGCCATGACGACCATTATGACATCATCGTCGGCAAGACGACCATAATGACATCATCGTCGCCATGACGACTATTATGACATTATCGTCGCCATGACGACCATTATGACATCATCTTCGCCATGACGACCATTATGACATCATCGTCGTCATGACGACCATTATGACATCACCGTCGCCATGACGACCATTATGACATCATCGTCGCCATGACGACCATTATGGCAACACCGTCGCCATGACGACCATTATGACATCATCGTCGGCATGACGACCATTATGACATCATCGTCGCCATGACTACCATTATGACATCATCGTCGCCATGACGACCATTATGACATCATCGTCGCCATGACGACCATTATGACATCATCGTCGCCATGACGACCATTATGGCAACACCGTCGCCATGACGAACAGTATGACATCATCGTCGCCATGACGACCATTATGACATCACCGTCGCCGTGACGACCATTATGACATCATCATCGCCGTGACGACCATTATGACATCACCGTCGCCAAGACGACCATTATGACATCCCTGTCGCCATGACGACCATTATGACATCACCAAAGCCATGACGACCATAATGACATCACCAAAGCCATGACAACCATATTGACATCATTGTCGCCATGACGACCATTATGGCAACACCGTCACCATGACGACCAGTATGACATCATCGTCGCCATGACGACCATTATGACATCATCGTCGCCATGACGACCATTATGACGTCATCGTCGCCATGACGACCATTATGGCAACACCGTCGCCATGACGACCAGTATGACATCATCGTCGCCATGACGACCATTATGACATTACCGTCGCCGTGATGACCATTATGACATCATCGTCTTCGTGACGACCATTATGACATCATCGTCGCCATGACGACCATTATGGCAACACCGTCGCCATGACGACCAGTATGACGTCATCGTCGCCATGACGACCATTATGACATCATCGTCGCCGTGGCGACCATTATGACATCATCGTCGCCATGACGACCATTATGACATCACCAAAGCCATGACAACCATATTGACATCACCGTCGCCATGACGACCATTATGACATCATCGTCGCCTTGACGACCATTATGACATCACCGTTGCCATGACGACCATTATGACATCACCGTCGCCATGACGACCATTATGACATCACCAAAGCCATGACCACCATAATGACATCATCGTCACCATGACGACCATTCTGACATCACCATTGCCATGACGACCATTATGACATCACCGTCGCCATGACGACCATTATGACATCACCAAAGCCATGACCACCATACTGACATCATCGTCGCCATGACGACCATTATGACATCATCGTCGCCATGTCGACCATTATGACATCATCGTCGCCGTGACGACCATTATGACATCATCGTCGCCATGACGACCATTATGACATCACCGTCGCCATGACGACCACTATGACATCACCAAAGCCATGACAACCATATTGACATCATCGTCGCCATGACGACCATTATGACATCATCGTCGCCATGACGACCATTATGACATCACCGAAGCCATGACCACCATACTGACATCATCGTCTCCATGACGACCATTCTGACATCACCTTTGCCATGACGACCATTATGACATCACCGTCGCCCTGACGACCATTATGACATCACCGTCGCCGTGACGACCATCATGACATCATCGTCGCCGTGACGACCATTATGACATCATCTTCGCCATGACGACCATTATGACATCACCGTCGCCATGACGACCATTATGACATCACCAAAGCCATGACAACCATATTGACATCATCGTCGCCATGACGACCATTATGACATCATCGTCGCCATGACGACCATTATGACATCACCAAAGCCATGACCACCATACTGACATCATCGTCGCCATGACAACCATTCTGACATCACCATTGCCATGACGACCATTATGACATCACCGTCGCCATGACGACCATTATGACATCACCAAAGCCATGACCACCATACTGACATCATCGTCGCCATGACGACCATTCTGACATCACCATTGCCATGACGACCATTATGACATCACCGTCGCCATGACGACCATTATGACATCACCAAAGCCATGACCACCATACTGACATCATCGTCGCCATGACGACCATTATGACATCATCGTCGCCATGACGACCATTATGACATCACCGTCGCCATGATGACCATTATGACATCATCGTCGCCATGACGACCATTATGACGTCATCGTCGCCATGACGACCATTATGACATCATCGTCGCCATGACGACCATTATGACATCATCGTCGGCATGACGACCATTATGGCAACACCGTCGCCATGACGACCAGTATGATATCATCGTCGCCATGACGACCATTATGACATCACCGTCGCCGTGACGACCATTATGACATCATCGTCGCCGTGACGACCATTATGACATAATCGTCGCCATGATGACCATTATGACATCACCGTCGCTATGACGACCATTATGACATCACCAAAGCCATGACGACCATTATGACATCACCAAAGCCATGACAACCATATTGACATCACCAAAGCCATGACGATCATTATGGCAACACCGTCAACATGACGACCAGTATGACATCATCGTCGCCATGACGACGATTATGACATCATCGTCGCCATGACGACTATTATGACGTCATCGTCGCCATGACAAACATTATGGCAACATCGTCGCCATGACGACCATTA
Organism: Phyllobates terribilis; assembly: GCF_046119375.1. NCBI lineage: Eukaryota > Metazoa > Chordata > Amphibia > Anura > Dendrobatidae > Phyllobates > Phyllobates terribilis. The sequence goes on from NW_027362819.1 coordinate 3,862,967, forward strand.
TGACATCATCGTCGCCATGACGACCATTATGGCAACACCGTCGCCATGACGACCATTATGGCAACACCGTCGCCATGACGACCATTATGGCAACACCGTCGCCATGACGACCAGTATGACATCATCGTCGCCATGACGACCATTATGACATCACCGTCGCCGTGACGACCATCATGACATCATCGTCGCCGTGACGACCATTATGACATCATCGTCGCCATGACGACCATTATGACATCACCGTCGCCATGACGACCATTATGACATCACCAAAGCCATGACAACCATATTGACATCATCGTCGCCATGACGACCATTATGACATCATCGTCGCCATGACGACCATTATGACATCACCGAAGCCATGACCACCATACTGACATCATCGTCTCCATGACGACCATTCTGACATCACCTTTGCCATGACGACCATTATGACATCACCGTCGCCCTGACGACCATTATGACATCACCAAAGCCATGACCACCATACTGACATCATCGTCGCCATGACAACCATTATGACATCATCGTCGCCATGACGACCATTATGACATCATCGTCGCCATGACAACCATTATGGCAACACCGTTGCCATGACGACCATTATGACATCATCGTCGGCATGACGACCATTATGACATCATCGTCGCCATGACGACTATTATGACATCATCGTCGCCATGACGACCATTATGACGTCATCGTCGCCATGACGACCATTGTGACATCGTCGCCATGACGACCATTATGACATCATCTTCACCATGACGACCATTATGACATCATCGTCGGCATGACGACCATTATGACATCACCGTCGCCATGACGACCATTATGGCAACACCGTCGCCATGACGACCAGTATGACATCATCGTCGCCATGACGACCATTATGACGTCATCGTCGCCATGACGACCATTATGACATCATCGTCGCCATGAAGACCATTATGACATCATCTTCACCATGACGACCATTATGACATCATCGTCGGCATGACGACCATTATGACATCACCGTCGCCATGACGACCATTATGGCAACACCGTCGCCATGACGACCAGTATGACATCATCGTCGCCATGATGACCATTATGACATCATCGTCGCCATGACGACCATTATGACGTCATCGTCGCCATGACGACCATTATGACATCATCATCGCCATGACGACCATTATGACATCATCGTGGCCATGACGACCATTATGGCAACACCGTCGCCATGACGACCATTATGACATCATCGTCGGCATGACGACCATAATGACATCATCGTCGCCATGACGACTATTATGACATTATCGTCGCCATGACGACCATTATGACATCATCTTCGCCATGACGACCATTATGACATCATCGTCGTCATGACGACCATTATGACATCACCGTCGCCATGACGACCATTATGACATCATCGTCGCCATGACGACCATTATGGCAACACCGTCGCCATGACGACCATTATGACATCATCGTCGGCATGACGACCATTATGACATCATCGTCGCCATGACGACCATTATGACATCATCGTCGCCATGACGACCATTATGACATCATCGTCGCCATGACGACCATTATGGCAACACCGTCGCCATGACGACCAGTATGACATCATCGTCGCCATGACGACCATTATGACATCACCGTCGCCGTGACGACCATTATGACATCATCATCGCCGTGACGACCATTATGACATCACCGTCGCCATGACGACCATTATGACATCCCTGTCGCCATGACGACCATTATGACATCACCAAAGCCATGACGACCATAATGACATCACCAAAGCCATGACAACCATATTGACATCATTGTCGCCATGACGACCATTATGGCAACACCGTCACCATGACGACCAGTATGACATCATCGTCGCCATGACGACCATTATGACATCATCGTCGCCATGACGACCATTATGACGTCATCGTCGACATGACGACCATTATGGCAACACCGTCGCCATGACGACCAGTATGACATCATCTTCGCCATGACGACCATTATGACATTACCGTCGCCGTGATGACCATTATGACATCATCGTCTTCGTGACGACCATTATGACATCATCGTCGCCATGACGACCATTATGGCAACACCGTCGCCATGACGACCAGTATGACATCATCGTCGCCATGACGACCATTATGACATCATCGTCGCCATGACGACCATTATGACGTCATCGTCGCCATGACGACCATTATGACATCATCGTCGCCATGGCGACCATTATGACATCATCGTCGCCATGACGACCATTATGACATCACCAAAGCCATGACAACCATATTGACATCATCGTCGCCATGACGACCATTATGACATCATCGTCGCCATGACGACCATTATGACATCACCAAAGCCATGACCACCATACTGACATCATCGTCGCCATGACGACCATTATGACATTACCATTGCCATGACGACCATTATGACATCACCGTCGCCATGACGACCATTATGACATCACCAAAGCCATGACCACCATAATTGACATCATCGTCACCATGACGACCATTCTGACATCACCATTGCCATGACGACCATTATGACATCACCGTCGCCATGACGACCATTATGACATCACCAAAGCCATGACCACCATACTGACATCATCGTCGCCATGACGACCATTATGACATCATCGTCGCCATGACGACCATTATGACATCATCGTCGCCATGACGACCATTATGGCAACACCGTCGCCATGACGACCATTATGGCAACACCGTCGGCATGACGACCATTATGACATCACCGTCGCCATGACGACTATTATGACATCACCGTCGCCATGACGACCATTATGACATCATCGTCGCCATGACGAACATTATGACGTCATCGTCGCCATGACGACCATTATGACATCACCGTCGCCGTGACGACCATTATGACATCATCGTCGCCGTGACGACCATTATGACATCATCGTCGCCATGACGACCATTATGACATCACCGTCGCCATGACGACCATTATGACATCACCAAAGCCATGACAACCATATTGACATCATCGTCGCCATGACGATCATTATGACATCATCGTCGCCATGACGACCATTATGACATCACCAAAGCCATGACCACCATACTGACATCATCGTCGCCATGACAACCATTCTGACATCACCATTGCCATGACGACCATTATGACATCACCGTCGCCATGACGACCATTATGACATCACCAAAGCCATGACCACCATACTGACATCATCGTCGCCATGACGACCATTCTGACATCACCATTGCCATGACGACCATTATGACATCACCGTCGCCATGACGACCATTATGACATCACCAAAGCCATGACCACCATACTGACATCATCGTCGCCATGACGACCATTATGACATCATCGTCGCCATGACGACCATTATGACATCACCGTCGCCATGACGACCATTATGACATCATCGTCGTCATGACGACCATTATGACGTCATCGTCGCCATGACGACCATTATGACATCATCGTCGCCATGACGACCATTATGACATCATCTTCGGCATGACGACCATTATGGCAACACCGTCGCCATGACGACCAGTATGATATCATCGTCGCCATGACGACCATTATGACATCACCGTCGCCGTGACGACCATTGTGACATCATCGTCGCCGTGACGACCATTATGACATCACCGTCGCCGTGACGACCATCATGACATCATCGTCGCCGTGACGACCATTATGACATCATCTTCGCCATGACGACCATTATGACATCACCGTCGCCATGACGACCATTATGACATCACCAAAGCCATGACAACCATATTGACATCATCGTCGCCATGACGACCATTATGACATCATCGTCGCCATGACGACCATTATGACATCACCAAAGCCATGACCACCATACTGACATCATCGTCGCCATGACAACCATTCTGACATCACCATTGCCATGACGACCATTATGACATCACCGTCGCCATGACGACCATTATGACATCACCAAAGCCATGACCACCATACTGACATCATCGTCGCCATGACGACCATTCTGACATCACCATTGCCATGACGACCATTATGACATCACCGTCGCCATGACGACCATTATGACATCACCAAAGCCATGACCACCATACTGACATCATCGTCGCCATGACGACCATTATGACATCATCGTCGCCATGACGACCATTATGACATCACCGTCGCCATGATGACCATTATGACATCATCGTCGCCATGACGACCATTATGACGTCATCGTCGCCATGACGACCATTATGACGTCATCGTCGCCATGACGACCATTATGACATCATCGTCGCCATGACGACCATTATGACATCATCGTCGGCATGACGACCATTATGGCAACACCGTCGCCATGACGACCAGTATGATATCATCGTCGCCATGACGACCATTATGACATCACTGTCGCCGTGACGACCATTATGACATCATCGTCGCCGTGACGACCATTATGACATAATCGTCGCCATGATGACCATTATGACATCACCGTCGCTATGACGACCATTATGACATCACCAAAGCCATGACGACCATTATGACATCACCAAAGCCATGACAACCATATTGACATCACCAAAGCCATGACGATCATTATGGCAACACCGTCAACATGACGACCAGTATGACATCATCGTCGCCATGACGACGATTATGACATCATCGTCGCCATGACGACTATTATGACGTCATCGTCGCCATGACAAACATTATGGCAACATCGTCGCCATGACGACCATTATGACATCATCGTCGCCATGACGACCATTATGGCAACACCGTCACCATGACGACCATTATGGCAACACCGTCGCCATGACGACCAGTATGACATCATCGTCGCCATGACGACTATTATGACGTCATCGTCGCCATGACAAACATTATGGCAACATCGTCGCCATGACGACCATTATGACATCATCGTCGCCATGAAGACCATTATGACATCATCGTCGCCATGAAGACCATTATGACATCATCTTCACCATGACGACCATTATGACATCATCGTCGGCATGACGACCATTATGACATCACCGTCGCCATGACGACCATTATGGCAACACCGTCGCCATGACGACCAGTATGACATCATCGTCGCCATGATGACCATTATGACATCATCGTCGCCATGACGACCATTATGACGTCATCGTCGCCATGACGACCATTATGACATCATCATCGCCATGACGACCATTATGACATCATCGTGGCCATGACGACCATTATGGCAACACCGTCGCCATGACGACCATTATGACATCATCGTCGGCATGACGACCATAATGACATCATCGTCGCCATGACGACTATTATGACATTATCGTCGCCATGATGACCATTATGACATCATCTTCGCCATGACGACCATTATGACATCATCGTCGTCATGACGACCATTATGACATCACCGTCGCCATGACGACCATTATGACATCATCGTCGCCATGACGACCATTATGGCAACACCGTCGCCATGACGACCATTATGACATCATCGTCGGCATGACGACCATTATGACATCATCGTCGCCATGACGACCATTATGACATCATCGTCGCCATGACGACCATTATGACATCATCGTCGCCATGACGACCATTATGGCAACACCGTCGCCATGACGACCAGTATGACATCATCGTCGCCATGACGACCATTATGACATCACCGTCGCCGTGACGACCATTATGACATCATCATCGCCGTGACGACCATTATGACATCACCGTCGCCGTGACGACCATTATGACATCACCGTCGCCATGACGACCATTATGACATCACCAAAGCCATGACGACCATAATGACATCACCAAAGCCATGACAACCATATTGACATCATTGTCGCCATGACGACCATTATGGCAACACCGTCACCATGACGACCAGTATGACATCATCGTCGCCATGACGACCATTATGACATCATCGTCGCCATGACGACCATTATGACGTCATCGTCGACATGACGACCATTATGGCAACACCGTCGCCATGACGACCAGTATGACATCATCTTCGCCATGACGACCATTATGACATTACCGTCGCCGTGATGACCATTATGACATCATCGTCTTCGTGACGACCATTATGACATCATCGTCGCCATGACGACCATTATGGCAACACCGTCGCCATGACGACCAGTATGACATCATCGTCGCCATGACGACCATTATGACATCATCGTCGCCATGACGACCATTATGACGTCATCGTCGCCATGACGACCATTATGACATCATCGTCGCCATGGCGACCATTATGACATCATCGTCGCCATGACGACCATTATGACATCACCAAAGCCATGACAACCATATTGACATCATCGTCGCCATGACGACCATTATGACATCATCGTCGCCATGACGACCATTATGACATCACCAAAGCCATGACCACCATACTGACATCATCGTCGCCATGACGACCATTATGACATCACCATTGCCATGACGACCATTATGACATCACCGTCGCCATGACGACCATTATGACATCACCAAAGCCATGACCACCATAATGACATCATCGTCACCATGACGACCATTCTGACATCACCATTGCCATGACGACCATTATGACATCACCGTCGCCATGACGACCATTATGACATCACCAAAGCCATGACCACCATACTGACATCATCGTCGCCATGACGACCATTATGACATCATCGTCGCCATGACGACCATTATGACATCATCGTCGCCATGACGACCATTATGGCAACACCGTCGCCATGACGACCATTATGGCAACACCGTCGGCATGACGACCATTATGACATCACCGTCGCCATGACGACTATTATGACATCACCGTCGCCATGACGACCATTATGACATCATCGTCGCCATGACGAACATTATGACGTCATCGTCGCCATGACGACCATTATGACATCACCGTCGCCGTGACGACCATTATGACATCATCGTCGCCGTGACGACCATTATGACATCATCGTCGCCATGACGACCATTATGACATCACCGTCGCCATGACGACCATTATGACATCACCAAAGCCATGACAACCATATTGACATCATCGTCGCCATGACGATCATTATGACATCATCGTCGCCATGACGACCATTATGACATCACCAAAGCCATGACCACCATACTGACATCATCGTCGCCATGACAACCATTCTGACATCACCATTGCCATGACGACCATTATGACATCACCGTCGCCATGACGACCATTATGACATCACCAAAGCCATGACCACCATACTGACATCATCGTCGCCATGACGACCATTCTGACATCACCATTGCCATGACGACCATTATGACATCACCGTCGCCATGACGACCATTATGACATCACCAAAGCCATGACCACCATACTGACATCATCGTCGCCATGACGACCATTATGACATCATCGTCACCATGACGACCATTATGACATCACCGTCGCCATGACGACCATTATGACATCATCGTCGTCATGACGACCATTATGACGTCATCGTCGCCATGACGACCATTATGACATCATCGTCGCCATGACGACCATTATGACATCATCTTCGGCATGACGACCATTATGGCAACACCGTCGCCATGACGACCAGTATGATATCATCGTCGCCATGACGACCATTATGACATCACCGTCGCCGTGACGACCATTGTGACATCATCGTCGCCGTGACGACCATTATGACATAATCGTCGCCATGATGACCATTATGACATCACCGTCGCTATGACGACCATTATGACATCACCAAAGCCATGACGACCATTATGACATCACCAAAGCCATGACAACCATATTGACATCACCAAAGCCATGACGATCATTATGGCAACACCGTCAACATGACGACCAGTATGACATCATCGTCGCCATGACGACGATTATGACATCATCGTCGCCATGACGACTATTATGACGTCATCGTCGCCATGACAAACATTATGGCAACATCGTCGCCATGACGACCATTATGACATCATCGTCGCCATGACGATCATTATGGCAACACCGTCGCCATGACGACCATTATGGCAACACCGTCGCCATGACGACCAGTATGACATCATCGTCGCCATGACGACTATTATGACGTGATCGTCGCCATGACAAACATTATGGCAACATCGTCGCCATGACGACCATTATGACATCATCGTCGCCATGACGACCATTATGGCAACACCGTCGCCATGACGACCATTATGGCAACACCGTCGCCATGACGACCAGTATGACATCATCGTCGCCATGACGACCAGTATGACATCATCGTCGCCATGACGACCATTATGACATCACCGTCGCCGTGACGACCATCATGACATCATCGTCGCCGTGACGACCATTATGACATCATCGTCGCCATGACGACCATTATGACATCACCGTCGCCATGACGACCATTATGACATCACCAAAGCCATGACAACCATATTGACATCATCGTCGCCATGACGACCATTATGACATCATCGTCGCCATGACGACCATTATGACATCACCGAAGCCATGACCACCATACTGACATCATCGTCTCCATGACGACCATTCTGACATCACCTTTGCCATGACGACCATTATGACATCACCGTCGCCCTGACGACCATTATGACATCACCAAAGCCATGACCACCATACTGACATCATCGTCGCCATGACAACCATTATGACATCATCGTCGCCATGACGACCATTATGACATCATCGTCGCCATGACAACCATTATGGCAACACCGTTGCCATGACGACCATTATGACATCATCGTCGGCATGACGACCATTATGACATCATCGTCGCCATGACGACTATTATGACATCATCGTCGCCATGACGACCATTATGACGTCATCGTCGCCATGACGACCATTGTGACATCGTCGCCATGACGACCATTATGACATCATCTTCACCATGACGACCATTATGACATCATCGTCGGCATGACGACCATTATGACATCACCGTCGCCATGACGACCATTATGGCAACACCGTCGCCATGACGACCAGTATGACATCATCGTCGCCATGACGACCATTATGACGTCATCGTCGCCATGACGACCATTATGACATCATCGTCGCCATGACGACCATTATGACATCATCTTCACCATGACGACCATTATGACATCATCGTCGGCATGACGACCATTATGACATCACCGTCGCCATGACGACCATTATGGCAACACCGTCGCCATGACGACCAGTATGACATCATCGTCGCCATGACGACCATTATGACATCATCGTCGCCATGACGACCATTATGACGTCATCGTCGCCATGACGACCATTATGACATCATCATCGCCATGACGACCATTATGACATCATCGTCGCCATGACGACCATTATGGCAACACCGTCGCCATGACGACCATTATGACATCATCGTCGGCATGACGACCATAATGACATCATCGTCGCCATGACGACTATTATGACATTATCGTCGCCATGACGACCATTATGACATCATCTTCGCCATGACGACCATTATGACATCATCGTCGTCATGACGACCATTATGACATCACCGTCGCCATGACGACCATTATGACATCATCGTCGCCATGACGACCATTATGGCAACACCGTCGCCATGACGACCATTATGACATCATCGTCGGCATGACGACCATTATGACATCATCGTCGCCATGACGACCATTATGACATCATCGTCGCCATGACGACCATTATGACATCATCGTCGCCATGACGACCATTATGGCAACACCGTCGCCATGACGACCAGTATGACATCATCGTCGCCATGACGACCATTATGACATCACCGTCGCCGTGACGACCATTATGACATCATCATCGCCGTGACGACCATTATGACATCACCGTCGCCATGACGACCATTATGACATCCCTGTCGCCATGACGACCATTATGACATCACCAAAGCCATGACGACCATAATGACATCACCAAAGCCATGACAACCATATTGACATCATTGTCGCCATGACGACCATTATGGCAACACCGTCACCATGACGACCAGTATGACATCATCGTCGCCATGACGACCATTATGACATCATCGTCGCCATGACGACCATTATGACGTCATCGTCGCCATGACGACCATTATGGCAACACCGTCGCCATGACGACCAGTATGACATCATCTTCGCCATGACGACCATTATAACATTACCGTCGCCGTGATGACCATTATGACATCATCGTCTTCGTGACGACCATTATGACATCATCGTCGCCATGACGACCATTATGGCAACACCGTCGCCATGACGACCAGTATGACATCATCGTCGCCATGACGACCATTATGACATCATCGTCGCCATGACGACCATTATGACGTCATCGTCGCCATGACGACCATTATGACATCATCGTCGCCATGGCGACCATTATGACATCATCGTCGCCATGACGACCATTATGACATCACCAAAGCCATGACAACCATATTGACATCATCGTCGCCATGACGACCATTATGACATCATCGTCGCCATGACGACCATTATGACATCACCAAAGCCATGACCACCATACTGACATCATCGTCGCCATGACGACCATAATGACATCACCATTGCCATGACGACCATTATGACATCACCGTCACCATGTCGACCATTATGACATCACCAAAGCCATGACCACCATAATGACATCATCGTCACCATGACGACCATTCTGACATCACCATTGCCATGACGACCATTATGGCATCACCGTCGCCATGACGACCATTATGACATCACCAAAGCCATGACCACCATACTGACATCATCGTCGCCATGACGACCATTATGACATCATCGTCGCCATGACGACCATTATGACATCATCGTCGCCATGACGACCATTATGGCAACACCGTCGCCATGACGACCATTATGGCAACACCGTCGGCATGACGAACATTATGACATCACCGTCGCCATGACGACTATTATGACATCACCGTCGCCATGACGACCATTATGACATCACCGTCGCCATGACGACCATTATGACATCATCGTCGCCATGACGAACATTATGACGTCATCGTCGCCATGACGACCATTATGACATCACCGTCGCCGTGACGACCATTATGACATCATCGTCGCCGTGACGACCATTATGACATCATCGTCGCCATGACGACCATTATGACATCACCGTCGCCATGACGACCATTATGACATCACCAAAGCCATGACAACCATATTGACATCATCGTCGCCATGACGACCATTATGACATCATCGTCGCCATGACGACCATTATGACATCACCAAAGCCATGACCACCATACTGACATCATCGTCGCCATGACAACCATTCTGACATCACCATTGCCATGACGACCATTATGACATCACCGTCGCCATGACCACCATTATGACATCACCGTCGCCATGATGACCATTATGACATCACCGTCGCCATGACGACCATTATGACATCACCAAAGCCATGACCACCATACTGACATCATCGTCGCCATGACGACCATTATGACATCATCGTCGCCATGACGACCATTATGACATCACCGTCGCCATGATGACCATTATGACATCATCGTCGCCATGACGAACATTATGACGTCATCGTCGCCATGACGACCATTATGACATCATCGTCGCCATGACGACCATTATGACATCATCGTCGGCATGACGACCATTATGGCAACACCGTCGCCATGACGACCAGTATGATATCATCGTCGCCATGACGACCATTATGACATCACCGTCGCCGTGACGACCATTATGACATCATCGTCGCCGTGACGACCATTATGACATAATCGTCGCCATGATGACCATTATGACATCACCGTCGCTATGACGACCATTATGACATCACCAAAGCCATGACGACCATTATGACATCACCAAAGCCATGACAACCATATTGACATCACCAAAGCCATGACGACCATTATGGCAACACCGTCAACATGACGACCAGTATGACATCATCGTCGCCATGACGACGATTATGACATCATCGTCGCCATGACGACTATTATGACGTCATCGTCGCCATGACAAACATTATGGCAACATCGTCGCAATGACGACCATTATGGCAACACCGTCGCCATGACGACCATTATGGCAACACCGTCGCCATGACGACCATTATGGCAACACCGTCGCCATGACGACCAGTATGACATCATCGTCGCCATGACGACCATTGTGACATCACCGTCGCCGTGACGACCATCATGACATCATCGTCGCCGTGACGACCATTATGACATCATCTTCGCCATGACGACCATTATGACATCACCGTCGCCATGACGACCATTATGACATCACCAAAGCCATGACAACCATATTGACATCATCGTCGCCATGACGACCATTATGACATCATCGTCGCCATGACGACCATTATGACATCACCAAAGCCATGACCACCATACTGACATCATCGTCGCCATGACGACCATTATGACATCACCGTCGCCATGATGACCATTATGACATCATCGTCGCCATGACGACCATTATGACGTCATCGTCGCCATGACGACCATTATGACATCATCGTCGCCATGACGACCATTATGACATCATCGTCGGCATGACGACCATTATGGCAACACCGTCGCCATGACGACCAGTATGATATCATCGTCGCCATGACGACCATTATGACATCACCGTCGCCGTGACGACCATTATGACATCATCGTCGCCGTGACGACCATTATGACATAATCGTCGCCATGATGACCATTATGACATCACCGTCGCTATGACGACCATTATGACATCACCAAAGCCATGACGACCATTATGACATCACCAAAGCCATGACAACCATATTGACATCACCAAAGCCATGACGACCATTATGGCAACACCGTCAACATGACGACCAGTATGACATCATCGTCGCCATGACGACGATTATGACATCATCGTCGCCATGACGACTATTATGACGTCATCGTCGCCATGACAAACATTATGGCAACATAGTCGCCATGACGACCATTATGACATCATCGTCGCCATGACGACCATTATGGCAACACCGTCGCCATGACGACCATTATGGCAACACCGTCGCCATGACGACCAGTATGACATCATCGTCGCCATGACGACCATTATGACATCACCGTCGCCGTGACGACCATCATGACATCATCGTCGCCGTGACGACCATTATGACATCATCTTCGCCATGACGACCATTATGACATCACCGTCGCCATGACGACCATTATGACATCACCAAAGCCATGACAACCATATTGACATCATCGTCGCCATGACGACCATTATGACATCATCGTCGCCATGACGACCATTATGACATCATCGTCGCCATGACAACCATTATGGCAACACCGTTGCCATGACGACCATTATGACATCATCGTCGGCATGACGACCATTATGACATCATCGTCGCCATGACGACTATTATGACATCATCGTCGCCATGACGACCATTATGACCTCATCGTCGCCATGACGACCATTATGACATCATCGTCGCCATGACGACCATTATGACGTCATCGTCGCCATGACGACCATTATGACATCATCGTCGCCATGACGACCATTATGACGTCATCGTCGCCATGACGACCATTATGGCAACACCGTCGCCATGACGACCATTATGACATCATCGTCGGCATGACGACCATAATGACATCATCGTCGCCATGACGACCATTATGACATCATCGTCGCCATGACGACCATTATGACATCATCGTCGGCATGACGACCATTATGACATCACCGTCGCCATGACGACCATTATGGCAACACCGTCGCCATGACGACCATTATGACATCATCGTCGCCATGACGACCATTATGGCAACACCGTCGCCATGACGACCATTATGACATCATCGTCGGCATGACGACCATTATGACATCATCGTCGCCATGACGACCATTATGACATCATCGTCGCCATGACGACCATTATGAAATCATCGTCGCCATGACGACCATTATGACATCATCGTCGCCATGACGACCATTATGGCAACACCGTCGCCATGACGAACAGTATGACATCATCGTCGCCATGACGACCATTATGACATCACCGTCGCCGTGACGACCATTATGACATCATCATCGCCGTGACGACCATTATGACATCACCGTCGCCAAGACGACCATTATGACATCCCTGTCGCCATGACGACCATTATGACATCACCAAAGCCATGACGACCATAATGACATCACCAAAGCCATGACAACCATATTGACATCATTGTCGCCATGACGACCATTATGGCAACACCGTCACCATGACGACCAGTATGACATCATCGTCGCCATGACGACCATTATGACATCATCGTCGCCATGACGACCATTATGACGTCATCGTCGCCATGACGACCATTATGGCAACACCGTCGCCATGACGACCAGTATGACATCATCGTCGCCATGACGACCATTATGACATTACCGTCGTCGTGATGACCATTATGACATCATCGTCTTCGTGACGACCATTATGACATCATCGTCGCCATGACGACCATTATGGCAACACCGTCGCCATGACGACCAGTATGACGTCATCGTCGCCATGACGACCATTATGACATCATCGTCGCCATGGCGACCATTATGACATCATCGTCGCCATGACGACCATTATGACATCACCAAAGCCATGACAACCATATTGACATCACCGTCGCCATGACGACGATAATGACATCATCGTCGCCTTGACGACCATTATGACATCACCATTGCCATGACGACCATTATGACATCACCGTCGCCATGACGACCATTATGACATCACCAAAGCCATGACCACCATAATGACATCATCGTCACCATGACGACCATTCTGACATCACCATTGCCATGACGACCATTATGACATCACCGTCGCCATGACGACCATTATGACATCACCAAAGCCATGACCACCATACTGACATCATCGTCGCCATGACGACCATTATGACATCATCGTGGCCATGTCGACCATTATGACATCATCGTCGCCGTGACGACCATTATGACATCATCGTCGCCATGACGACCATTATGACATCACCGTCGCCATGACGACCATTATGACATCACCAAAGCCATGACAACCATATTGACATCATTGTCGCCATGACGACCATTATGACATCATCGTCGCCATGACGACCATTATGACATCACCGAAGCCATGACCACCATACTGACATCATCGTCTCCATGACGACCATTCTGACATCACCTTTGCCATGACGACCATTATGACATCACCATCGCCCTGACGACCATTATGACATCACCGTCGCCGTGACGACCATCATGACATCATCGTCGCCGTGACGACCATTATGACATCATCTTCGCCATGACGACCATTATGACATCACCGTCGCCATGACGACCATTATGACATCACCAAAGCCATGACAACCATATTGACATCATCGTCGCCATGACGACCATTATGACATCATCGTCGCCATGACGACCATTATGACATCACCAAAGCCATGACCACCATACTGACATCATCGTCGCCATGACAACCATTCTGACATCACCATTGCCATGACGACCATTATGACATCACCGTCGCCATGACGACCATTATGACATCACCAAAGCCATGACCACCATACTGACATCATCGTCGCCATGACGACCATTCTGACATCACCATTGCCATGACGACCATTATGACATCACCGTCGCCATGACGACCATTATGACATCACCAAAGCCATGACCACCATACTGACATCATCGTCGCCATGACGACCATTATGACATCATCGTCGCCATGACGACCATTATGACATCACCGTCGCCATGATGACCATTATGACATCATCGTCGCCATGACGACCATTATGACGTCATCGTCGCCATGACGACCATTATGACATCATCGTCGCCATGACGACCATTATGACATCATCGTCGGCATGACGACCATTATGGCAACACCGTCGCCATGACGACCAGTATGATATCATCGTCGCCATGACGACCATTATGACATCACCGTCGCCGTGACGACCATTATGACATCATCGTCGCCATGACGACCATTATGACATAATCGTCGCCATGATGACCATTATGACATCACCGTCGCTATGACGACCATTATGACATCACCAAAGCCATGACGACCATTATGACATCACCAAAGCCATGACAACCATATTGACATCACCAAAGCCATGACGATCATTATGGCAACACCGTCAACATGACGACCAGTATGACATCATCGTCGCCATGACGACGATTATGACATCATCGTCGCCATGACGACTATTATGACGTCATCGTCGCCATGACGACCATTATGACATCATCGTCGCCATGACGACCATTATGACATCATCGTCGCCATGACGACCATTATGGCAACACCGTCGCCATGACGACCATTATGGCAACACCGTCGCCATGACGACCAGTATGACATCATCGTCGCCATGACGACTATTATGACGTCATCGTCGCCATGACAAACATTATGGCAACATCGTCGCCATGACGACCATTATGACATCATCGTCGCCATGACGACCATTATGGCAACACCGTCGCCATGACGACCATTATGGCAACACCGTCGCCATGACGACCATTATGGCAACACCGTCGCCATGACGACCAGTATGACATCATCGTCGCCATGACGACCATTATGACATCACCGTCGCCGTGACGACCATCATGACATCATCGTCGCCGTGACGACCATTATGACATCATCGTCGCCATGACGACCATTATGACATCACCGTCGCCATGACGACCATTATGACATCACCAAAGCCATGACAACCATATTGACATCATCGTCGCCATGACGACCATTATGACATCATCGTCGCCATGACGACCATTATGACATCACCGAAGCCATGACCACCATACTGACATCATCGTCTCCATGACGACCATTCTGACATCACCTTTGCCATGACGACCATTATGACATCACCGTCGCCCTGACGACCATTATGACATCACCAAAGCCATGACCACCATACTGACATCATCGTCGCCATGACAACCATTATGACATCATCGTCGCCATGATGACCATTATGACATCATCGTCGCCATGACAACCATTATGGCAACACCGTTGCCATGACGACCATTATGACATCATCGTCGGCATGACGACCATTATGACATCATCGTCGCCATGACGACTATTATGACATCATCGTCGCCATGACGACCATTATGACGTCATCGTCGCCATGACGACCATTGTGACATCGTCGCCATGACGACCATTATGACATCATCTTCACCATGACGACCATTATGACATCATCGTCGGCATGACGACCATTATGACATCACCGTCGCCATGACGACCATTATGGCAACACCGTCGCCATGACGACCAGTATGACATCATCGTCGCCATGACGACCATTATGACGTCATCGTCGCCATGACGACCATTATGACATCATCGTCGCCATGAAGACCATTATGACATCATCTTCACCTTGACGACCATTATGACATCATCGTCGGCATGACGACCATTATGACATCACCGTCGCCATGACGACCATTATGGCAACACCGTCGCCATGACGACCAGTATGACATCATCGTCGCCATGATGACCATTATGACATCATCGTCGCCATGACGACCATTATGACGTCATCGTCGCCATGACGACCATTATGACATCATCATCGCCATGACGACCATTATGACATCATCGTGGCCATGACGACCATTATGGCAACACCGTCGCCATGACGACCATTATGACATCATCGTCGGCATGACGACCATAATGACATCATCGTCGCCATGACGACTATTATGACATTATCGTCGCCATGACGACCATTATGACATCATCTTCGCCATGACGACCATTATGACATCATCGTCGTCATGACGACCATTATGACATCACCGTCGCCATGACGACCATTATGACATCATCGTCGCCATGACGACCATTATGGCAACACCGTCGCCATGACGACCATTATGACATCATCGTCGGCATGACGACCATTATGACATCATCGTCGCCATGACGGCCATTATGACATCATCGTCGCCATGACGACCATTATGACATCATCGTCGCCATGACGACCATTATGGCAACACCGTCGCCATGACGACCAGTATGACATCATCGTCGCCATGACGACCATTATGACATCACCGTCGCCGTGACGACCATTATGACATCATCATCGCCGTGACGACCATTATGACATCACCGTCGCCATGACGACCATTATGACATCCCTGTCGCCATGACGACCATTATGACATCACCAAAGCCATGACGACCATAATGACATCACCAAAGCCATGACAACCATATTGACATCATTGTCGCCATGACGACCATTATGGCAACACCGTCACCATGACGACCAGTATGACATCATCGTCGCCATGACGACCATTATGACATCATCGTCGCCATGACGACCATTATGACGTCATCGTCGCCATGACGACCATTATGGCAACACCGTCGCCATGACGACCAGTATGACATCATCTTCGCCATGACGACCATTATGACATTACCGTCGCCGTGATGACCATTATGACATCATCGTCTTCGTGACGACCATTATGACATCATCGTCGCCATGACGACCATTATGGCAACACCGTCGCCATGACGACCAGTATGACATCATCGTCGCCATGACGACCATTATGACATCATCGTCGCCATGACGACCATTATGACGTCATCGTCGCCATGACGACCATTATGACATCATCGTCGCCATGGCGACCATTATGACATCATCGTCGCCATGACGACCATTATGACATCACCAAAGCCATGACAACCATATTGACATCATCGTCGCCATGACGACCATTATGACATCATCGTCGCCATGACGACCATTATGAAATCACCAAAGCCATGACCACCATACTGACATCATCGTCGCCATGACGACCATTATGACATCACCATTGCCATGACGACCATTATGACATCACCGTCGCCATGACGACCATTATGACATCACCAAAGCCATGACCACCATAATGACATCATCGTCACCATGACGACCATTCTGACATCACCATTGCCATGACGACCATTATGACATCACCGTCGCCATGACGACCATTATGACATCACCAAAGCCATGACCACCATACTGACATCATCGTCGCCATGACGACCATTATGACATCATCGTCGCCATGACGACCATTATGACATCATCGTCGCCATGACGACCATTATGGCAACACCGTCGCCATGACGACCATTATGGCAACACCGTCGGCATGACGACCATTATGACATCACCGTCGCCATGACGACTATTATGACATCACCGTCGCCATGACGACCATTATGACATCATCGTCGCCATGACGAACATTATGACGTCATCGTCGCCATGACGACCATTATGACATCACCGTCGCCGTGACGACCATTATGACATCATCGTCGCCGTGACGACCATTATGACATCATCGTCGCCATGACGACCATTATGACATCACCGTCGCCATGACGACCATTATGACATCACCAAAGCCATGACAACCATATTGACATCATCGTCGCCATGACGATCATTATGACATCATCGTCGCCATGACGACCATTATGACATCACCAAAGCCATGACCACCATACTGACATCATCGTCGCCATGACAACCATTCTGACATCACCATTGCCATGACGACCATTATGACATCACCGTCGCCATGACGACCATTATGACATCACCAAAGCCATGACCACCATACTGACATCATCGTCGCCATGATGACCATTCTGACATCACCATTGCCATGACGACCATTATGACATCACCGTCGCCATGACGACCATTATGACATCACCAAAGCCATGACCACCATACTGACATCATCGTCGCCATGACGACCATTATGACATCATCGTCGCCATGACGACCATTATGACATCACCGTCGCCATGATGACCATTATGACATCATCGTCGCCATGACGACCATTATGACGTCATCGTCGCCATGACGACCATTATGACATCATCGTCGCCATGACGACCATTATGACATCATCTTCGGCATGACGACCATTATGGCAACACCGTCGCCATGACGACCAGTATGATATCATCGTCGCCATGACGACCATTATGACATCACCGTCGCCGTGACGACCATTGTGACATCATCGTCGCCGTGACGACCATTATGACATAATCGTCGCCATGATGACCATTATGACATCACCGTCGATATGACGACCATTATGACATCACCAAAGCCATGACGACCATTATGACATCACCAAAGCCATGACAACCATATTGACATCACCAAAGCCATGACGATCATTATGGCAACACCGTCAACATGACGACCAGTATGACATCATCGTCGCCATGACGACGATTATGACATCATCGTCGCCATGACGACTATTATGACGTCATCGTCGCCATGACAAACATTATGGCAACATCGTCGCCATGACGACCATTATGACATCATCGTCGCCATGACGATCATTATGGCAACACCGTCGCCATGACGACCATTATGGCAACACCGTCGCCATGACGACCAGTATGACATCATCGTCGCCATGACGACTATTATGACGTCATCGTCGCCATGACAAACATTATGGCAACATCGTCGCCATGACGACCATTATGACATCATCGTCGCCATGACGACCATTATGGCAACACCGTCGCCATGACGACCATTATGGCAACACCGTCGCCATGACGACCAGTATGACATCATCGTCGCCATGACGACCATTATGACATCACCGTCGCCGTGACGACCATCATGACATCATCGTCGCCGTGACGACCATTATGACATCATCGTCGCCATGACGACCATTATGACATCACCGTCGCCATGACGACCATTATGACATCACCAAAGCCATGACAACCATATTGACATCATCGTCGCCATGACGACCATTATGACATCATCGTCGCCATGACGACCATTATGACATCACCGAAGCCATGACCACCATACTGACATCATCGTCTCCATGACGACCATTCTGACATCACCTTTGCCATGACGACCATTATGACATCACCGTCGCCCTGACGACCATTATGACATCACCAAAGCCATGACCACCATACTGACATCATCGTCGCCATGACAACCATTATGACATCATCGTCGCCATGACAACCATTATGGCAACACCGTTGCCATGACGACCATTATGACATCATCGTCGGCATGACGACCATTATGACATCATCGTCGCCATGACGACCATTATGACATCATCGTCGCCATGACGACCATTATGACGTCATCGTCGCCATGACGACCATTGTGACATCGTCGCCATGACGACCATTATGACATCATCTTCACCATGACGACCATTATGACATCATCGTCGGCATGACGACCATTATGACATCACCGTCGCCATGACGACCATTATGGCAACACCGTCGCCATGACGACCAGTATGACATCATCGTCGCCATGACGACCATTATGACGTCATCGTCGCCATGACGACCATTATGACATCATCGTCGCCATGACGACCATTATGACATCATCTTCACCATGACGACCATTATGACATCATCGTCGGCATGACGACCATTATGACATCACCGTCGCCATGACGACCATTATGGCAACACCGTCGCCATGACGACCAGTATGACATCATCGTCGCCATGACGACCATTATGACATCATCGTCGCCATGACGACCATTATGACGTCATCGTCGCCATGACGACCATTATGACATCATCATCGCCATGACGACCATTATGACTTCATCGTCGCCATGACGACCATTATGGCAACACCGTCGCCATGACGACCATTATGACATCATCGTCGGCATGACGACCATAATGACATCATCGTCGCCATGACGACTATTATGACATTATCGTCGCCATGACGACCATTATGACATCATCTTCGCCATGACGACCATTATGACATCATCGTCGTCATGACGACCATTATGACATCACCGTCGCCATGACGACCATTATGACATCATCGTCGCCATGACGACCATTATGACATCATCGTCGCCATGACGACCATTATGACATCATCGTCGCCATGACGACCATTATGGCAACACCGTCGCCATGACGACCAGTATGACATCATCGTCGCCATGACGACCATTATGACATCACCGTCGCCGTGACGACCATTATGACATCATCATCGCCGTGACGACCATTATGACATCACCGTCGCCATGACGACCATTATGACATCCCTGTCGCCATGACGACCATTATGACATCACCAAAGCCATGACGACCATAATGACATCACCAAAGCCATGACAACCATATTGACATCATTGTCGCCATGACGACCATTATGGCAACACCGTCACCATGACGACCAGTATGACATCATCGTCGCCATGACGACCATTATGACATCATCGTCGCCATGACGACCATTATGACGTCATCGTCGCCATGACGACCATTATGGCAACACCGTCGCCATGACGACCAGTATGACATCATCTTCGCCATGACGACCATTATGACATTACCGTCGCCGTGATGACCATTATGACATCATCGTCTTCGTGACGACCATTATGACATCATCGTCGCCATGACGACCATTATGGCAACACCGTCGCCATGACGACCAGTATGACATCATCGTCGCCATGACGACCATTATGACATCATCGTCGCCATGACGACCATTATGACGTCATCGTCGCCATGACGACCATTATGACATCATCGTCGCCATGGCGACCATTATGACATCATCGTCGCCATGACGACCATTATGACATCATCGTCGCCATGACGACCATTATGACATCACCGTCGCCATGATGACCATTATGACATCATCGTCGCCATGACGACCATTATGACGTCATCGTCGCCATGACGACCATTATGACGTCATCGTCGGCATGACGACCATTATGGCAACACCGTCGCCATGACGACCAGTATGATATCATCGTCGCCATGACGACCATTATGACATCACCGTCGCCGTGACGACCATTATGACATAATCGTCGCCATGATGACCATTATGACATCACCGTCGCTATGACGACCATTATGACATCACCAAAGCCATGACGACCATTATGACATCACCAAAGCCATGGCAACCATATTGACATCACCAAAGCCATGACGACCATTATGGCAACACCGTCAACATGACGACCAGTATGACATCATCGTCGCCATGACGACGATTATGACATCATCGTCGCCATGACGACTATTATGACGTCATCGTCGCCATGACAAACATTATGGCAACATAGTCGCCATGACGACCATTATGACATCATCGTCGCCATGACGACCATTATGACATCATCGTCGCCATGACGACCATTATGACATCACCGTCGCCGTGACGACCATCATGACATCATCGTCGCCGTGACGACCATTATGACATCATCTTCGCCATGACGACCATTATGACATCACCGTCGCCATGACGACCATTATGACATCACCAAAGCCATGACAACCATATTGACATCATCGTCGCCATGACGACCATTATGACATCATCGTCGCCATGACGACCATTATGACATCATCGTCGCCATGACAACCATTATGGCAACACCGTTGCCATGACGACCATTATGACATCATCGTCGGCATGACGACCATTATGACATCATCGTCGCCATGACGACTATTATGACATCATCGTCGCCATGACGACCATTATGACATCATCGTCGCCATGACGACCATTATGACATCATCGTCGCCATGACGACCATTATGACGTCATCGTCGCCATGACGACCATTATGACATCATCGTCGCCATGACGACCATTATGACATCATCGTCGCCATGACGACCATTATGGCAACACCGTCGCCATGACGACCATTATGACATCATCGTCGGCATGACGACCATAATGACATCATCGTCGCCATGACGACCATTATGACATCATCGTCGCCATGACGACCATTATGACATCATCGTCGGCATGACGACCATTATGACATCACCGTCACCATGACGACCATTATGGCAACACCGTCGCCATGACGACCAGTATGACATCATCGTCGCCATGACGACCATTATGACATCATCGTCGCCATGACGACCATTATGACGTCATCGTCGCCATGACGACCATTATGACATCATCGTCGCCATGACGACCATTATGACATCATCGTCGCCATGACGACCATTATGACATCACCGTCGCCATGACGACCATTATGACATCATCGTCGGCAAGACGACCATAATGACATCATCGTCGCCATGACGACTATTATGACATCATCGTCGCCATGACGACCATTATGACATCATCAAAGCCATGACCACCATACTGACATCATCGTCGCCATGACAACCATTCTGACATCACCATTGCCATGACGACCATTATGACATCACCGTCGCCATGACGACCATTATGACATCACCGTCGCCATGATGACCATTATGACATCACCGTCGCCATGACGACCATTATGACATCACCAAAGCCATGACCACCATACTGACATCATCGTCGCCATGATGACCATTATGACATCATCGTCGCCATGACGACCATTATGACATCATCGTCGCCATGACGACCATTATGACATCATCGTCGCCATGACGACCATTATGGCAACACCGTCGCCATGACGACCATTATGACATCATCATCGCCGTGACGACCATTATGACATCACCGTCGCCAAGACGACCATTATGACATCCCTGTCGCCATGACGACCATTATGACATCACCAAAGCCATGACGACCATAATGACATCACCAAAGCCATGACAACCATATTGACATCATTGTCGCCATGACGACCATTATGGCAACACCGTCACCATGACGACCAGTATGACATCATCGTCGCCATGACGACCATTATGACATCATCGTCGCCATGACGACCATTATGACGTCATCGTCGCCATGACGACCATTATGGCAACACCGTCGCCATGACGACCAGTATGACATCATCGTCGCCATGACGACCATTATGACATTACCGTCGCCGTGATGACCATTATGACATCATCGTCTTCGTGACGACCATTATGACATCATCGTCGCCATGACGACCATTATGGCAACACCGTCGCCATGACGACCAGTATGACGTCATCGTCGCCATGACGACCATTATGACATCATCGTCGCCATGGCGACCATTATGACATCATCGTCGCCATGACGACCATTATGACATCACCAAAGCCATGACAACCATATTGACATCACCGTCGCCATGACGACCATTATGACATCATCGTCGCCTTGACGACCATTATGACATCACCATTGCCATGACGACCATTATGACATCACCGTCGCCATGACGACCATTATGACATCACCAAAGCCATGACCACCATAATGACATCATCGTCACCATGACGACCATTCTGACATCACCATTGCCATGACGACCATTATGACATCACCGTCGCCATGACGACCATTATGACATCACCAAAGCCATGACCACCATACTGACATCATCGTCGCCATGACGACCATTATGACATCATCGTCGCCATGTCGACCATTATGACATCATCGTCGCCGTGACGACCATTATGACATCATCGTCGCCATGACGACCATTATGACATCACCGTCGCCATGACGACCATTATGACATCACCAAAGCCATGACAACCATTATGACATCACCAAAGCCATGACAACCATATTGACATCATCGTCGCCATGACGACCATTATGACATCATCGTCGCCATGACGACCATTATGACATCACCGAAGCCATGACCACCATACTTACATCATCGTCTCCATGACGACCATTCTGACATCACCATTGCCATGACGACCATTATGACATCATCATCGCCATGACGACCATTATGACTTCATCGTCGCCATGACGACCATTATGGCAACACCGTCGCCATGACGACCATTATGACATCATCGTCGGCATGACGACCATAATGACATCATCGTCGCCATGACGACTATTATGACATTATCGTCGCCATGACGACCATTATGACATCATCTTCGCCATGACGACCATTATGACATCATCGTCGTCATGACGACCATTATGACATCACCGTCGCCATGACGACCATTATGACATCATCGTCGCCATGACGACCATTATGACATCATCGTCGCCATGACGACCATTATGACATCATCGTCGCCATGACGACCATTATGGCAACACCGTCGCCATGACGACCAGTATGACATCATCGTCGCCATGACGACCATTATGACATCACCGTCGCCGTGACGACCATTATGACATCATCATCGCCGTGACGACCATTATGACATCACCGTCGCCATGACGACCATTATGACATCCCTGTCGCCATGACGACCATTATGACATCACCAAAGCCATGACGACCATAATGACATCACCAAAGCCATGACAACCATATTGACATCATTGTCGCCATGACGACCATTATGGCAACACCGTCACCATGACGACCAGTATGACATCATCGTCGCCATGACGACCATTATGACATCATCGTCGCCATGACGACCATTATGACGTCATCGTCGCCATGACGACCATTATGGCAACACCGTCGCCATGACGACCAGTATGACATCATCTTCGCCATGACGACCATTATGACATTACCGTCGCCGTGATGACCATTATGACATCATCGTCTTCGTGACGACCATTATGACATCATCGTCGCCATGACGACCATTATGGCAACACCGTCGCCATGACGACCAGTATGACATCATCGTCGCCATGACGACCATTATGACATCATCGTCGCCATGACGACCATTATGACGTCATCGTCGCCATGACGACCATTATGACATCATCGTCGCCATGGCGACCATTATGACATCATCGTCGCCATGACGACCATTATGACATCATCGTCGCCATGACGACCATTATGACATCACCGTCGCCATGATGACCATTATGACATCATCGTCGCCATGACGACCATTATGACGTCATCGTCGCCATGACGACCATTATGACGTCATCGTCGGCATGACGACCATTATGGCAACACCGTCGCCATGACGACCAGTATGATATCATCGTCGCCATGACGACCATTATGACATCACCGTCGCCGTGACGACCATTATGACATAATCGTCGCCATGATGACCATTATGACATCACCGTCGCTATGACGACCATTATGACATCACCAAAGCCATGACGACCATTATGACATCACCAAAGCCATGGCAACCATATTGACATCACCAAAGCCATGACGACCATTATGGCAACACCGTCAACATGACGACCAGTATGACATCATCGTCGCCATGACGACGATTATGACATCATCGTCGCCATGACGACTATTATGACGTCATCGTCGCCATGACAAACATTATGGCAACATAGTCGCCATGACGACCATTATGACATCATCGTCGCCATGACGACCATTATGACATCATCGTCGCCATGACGACCATTATGACATCACCGTCGCCGTGACGACCATCATGACATCATCGTCGCCGTGACGACCATTATGACATCATCTTCGCCATGACGACCATTATGACATCACCGTCGCCATGACGACCATTATGACATCACCAAAGCCATGACAACCATATTGACATCATCGTCGCCATGACGACCATTATGACATCATCGTCGCCATGACGACCATTATGACATCATCGTCGCCATGACAACCATTATGGCAACACCGTTGCCATGACGACCATTATGACATCATCGTCGGCATGACGACCATTATGACATCATCGTCGCCATGACGACTATTATGACATCATCGTCGCCATGACGACCATTATGACATCATCGTCGCCATGACGACCATTATGACATCATCGTCGCCATGACGACCATTATGACGTCATCGTCGCCATGACGACCATTATGACATCATCGTCGCCATGACGACCATTATGACATCATCGTCGCCATGACGACCATTATGGCAACACCGTCGCCATGACGACCATTATGACATCATCGTCGGCATGACGACCATAATGACATCATCGTCGCCATGACGACCATTATGACATCATCGTCGCCATGACGACCATTATGACATCATCGTCGGCATGACGACCATTATGACATCACCGTCACCATGACGACCATTATGGCAACACCGTCGCCATGACGACCAGTATGACATCATCGTCGCCATGACGACCATTATGACATCATCGTCGCCATGACGACCATTATGACGTCATCGTCGCCATGACGACCATTATGACATCATCGTCGCCATGACGACCATTATGACATCATCGTCGCCATGACGACCATTATGACATCACCGTCGCCATGACGACCATTATGACATCATCGTCGGCAAGACGACCATAATGACATCATCGTCGCCATGACGACTATTATGACATCATCGTCGCCATGACGACCATTATGACATCATCAAAGCCATGACCACCATACTGACATCATCGTCGCCATGACAACCATTCTGACATCACCATTGCCATGACGACCATTATGACATCACCGTCGCCATGACGACCATTATGACATCACCGTCGCCATGATGACCATTATGACATCACCGTCGCCATGACGACCATTATGACATCACCAAAGCCATGACCACCATACTGACATCATCGTCGCCATGATGACCATTATGACATCATCGTCGCCATGACGACCATTATGACATCATCGTCGCCATGACGACCATTATGACATCATCGTCGCCATGACGACCATTATGGCAACACCGTCGCCATGACGACCATTATGACATCATCATCGCCGTGACGACCATTATGACATCACCGTCGCCAAGACGACCATTATGACATCCCTGTCGCCATGACGACCATTATGACATCACCAAAGCCATGACGACCATAATGACATCACCAAAGCCATGACAACCATATTGACATCATTGTCGCCATGACGACCATTATGGCAACACCGTCACCATGACGACCAGTATGACATCATCGTCGCCATGACGACCATTATGACATCATCGTCGCCATGACGACCATTATGACGTCATCGTCGCCATGACGACCATTATGGCAACACCGTCGCCATGACGACCAGTATGACATCATCGTCGCCATGACGACCATTATGACATTACCGTCGCCGTGATGACCATTATGACATCATCGTCTTCGTGACGACCATTATGACATCATCGTCGCCATGACGACCATTATGGCAACACCGTCGCCATGACGACCAGTATGACGTCATCGTCGCCATGACGACCATTATGACATCATCGTCGCCATGGCGACCATTATGACATCATCGTCGCCATGACGACCATTATGACATCACCAAAGCCATGACAACCATATTGACATCACCGTCGCCATGACGACCATTATGACATCATCGTCGCCTTGACGACCATTATGACATCACCATTGCCATGACGACCATTATGACATCACCGTCGCCATGACGACCATTATGACATCACCAAAGCCATGACCACCATAATGACATCATCGTCACCATGACGACCATTCTGACATCACCATTGCCATGACGACCATTATGACATCACCGTCGCCATGACGACCATTATGACATCACCAAAGCCATGACCACCATACTGACATCATCGTCGCCATGACGACCATTATGACATCATCGTCGCCATGTCGACCATTATGACATCATCGTCGCCGTGACGACCATTATGACATCATCGTCGCCATGACGACCATTATGACATCACCGTCGCCATGACGACCATTATGACATCACCAAAGCCATGACAACCATTATGACATCACCAAAGCCATGACAACCATATTGACATCATCGTCGCCATGACGACCATTATGACATCATCGTCGCCATGACGACCATTATGACATCACCGAAGCCATGACCACCATACTTACATCATCGTCTCCATGACGACCATTCTGACATCACCTTTGCCATGACGACCATTATGACATCACCGTCGCCCTGACGACCATTATGACATCACCGTCGCCGTGACGACCATCATGACATCATCGTCGCCGTGACGACCATTATGACATCATCTTCGCCATGACGACCATTATGACATCACCGTCGCCATGACGACCATTATGACATCACCAAAGCCATGACAACCATATTGACATCATCGTCGCCATGACGACCATTATGACATCATCGTTGCCATGACGACCATTATGACATCACCAAAGCCATGACCACCATACTGACATCATCGTCGCCATGACAACCATTCTGACATCACCATTGCCATGACGACCATTATGACATCACCGTCGCCATGACGACCATTATGACATCACCAAAGCCATGACCACCATACTGACATCATCGTCGCCATGACGACCATTCTGACATCACCATTGCCATGACGACCATTATGACATCACCGTCGCCATGACGAACATTATGACATCACCAAAGCCATGACCACCATACTGACATCATCGACGCCATGACGACCATTATGACATCATCGTCGCCATGACGACCATTATGCCATCACCGTCGCCATGATGACCATTATGACATCATCGTCGCCATGACGACCATTATGACGTCATCGTCGCCATGACGACCATTATGACATCATCGTCGCCATGACGACCATTATGACATCATCGTCGGCATGACGACCATTATGGCAACACCGTCGCCATGACGACCAGTATGATATCATCGTCGCCATGACGACCATTATGACATCACCGTCGCCGTGACGACCATTATGACATCATCGTCGCCGTGACGACCATTATGACATAATCGTCGCCATGATGACCATTATGACATCACCGTCGCTATGACGACCATTATGACATCACCAAAGCCATGACGACCATTATGACATCACCAAAGCCATGACAACCATATTGACATCACCAAAGCCATGACGATCATTATGGCAACACCGTCAACATGACGACCAGTATGACATCATCGTCGCCATGACGACGATTATGACATCATCGTCGCCATGACGACTATTATGACGTCATCGTCGCCATGACAAACATTATGGCAACATCGTCGCCATGACGACCATTATGACATCATCGTCGCCATGACGACCATTATGGCAACACTGTCGCCATGACGACCATTATGGCAACACCGTCGCCATGACGACCAGTATGACATCATCGTCGCCATGACGACTATTATGACGTCATCGTCGCCATGACGACCATTATGGCAACACCGTCGCCATGACGACCAGTATGACATCATCGTCGCCATGACGACCATTATGACATCATCGTCGCCATGACGACCATTATGGCAACACCGTCGCCATGACGACCATTATGGCAACACCGTCGCCATGACGACCAGTATGACATCATCGTCGCCATGACGACCATTATGACATCACCGTCGCCGTGACGACCATCATGACATCATCGTCGCCGTGACGACCATTATGACATCATCGTCGCCATGACGACCATTATGACATCACCGTCGCCATGACGACCATTATGACATCACCAAAGCCATGACAACCATATTGACATCATCGTCGCCATGACGACCATTATGACATCATCGTCGCCATGACGACCATTATGACATCACCGAAGCCATGACCACCATACTGACATCATCGTCTCCATGACGACCATTCTGACATCACCTTTGCCATGACGACCATTATGACATCACCGTCGCCCTGACGACCATTATGACATCACCAAAGCCATGACCACCATACTGACATCATCGTCGCCATGACAACCATTATGACATCATCGTCGCCATGACGACCATTATGACATCATCGTCGCCATGACAACCATTATGGCAACACCGTTGCCATGACGACCATTATGACATCATCGTCGGCATGACGACCATTATGACATCATCGTCGCCATGACGACTATTATGACATCATCGTCGCCATGACGACCATTATGACGTCATCGTCGCCATGACGACCATTGTGACATCGTCGCCATGACGACCATTATGACATCATCTTCACCATGACGACCATTATGACATCATCGTCGGCATGACGACCATTATGACATCACCGTCGCCATGACGACCATTATGGCAACACCGTCGCCATGACGACCAGTATGACATCATCGTCGCCATGACGACCATTATGACGTCATCGTCGCCATGACGACCATTATGACATCATCGTCGCCATGAAGACCATTATGACATCATCTTCACCATGACGACCATTATGACATCATCGTCGGCATGACGACCATTATGACATCACCGTCGCCATGACGACCATTATGGCAACACCGTCGCCATGACGACCAGTATGACATCATCGTCGCCATGATGACCATTATGACATCATCGTCGCCATGACGACCATTATGACGTCATCGTCGCCATGACGACCATTATGACATCATCATCGCCATGACGACCATTATGACATCATCGTGGCCATGACGACCATTATGGCAACACCGTCGCCATGACGACCATTATGACATCATCGTCGGCATGACGACCATAATGACATCATCGTCGCCATGACGACTATTATGACATTATCGTCGCCATGACGACCATTATGACATCATCTTCGCCATGACGACCATTATGACATCATCGTCGTCATGACGACCATTATGACATCACCGTCGCCATGACGACCATTATGACATCATCGTCGCCATGACGACCATTATGGCAACACCGTCGCCATGACGACCATTATGACATCATCGTCGGCATGACGACCATTATGACATTATCGTCGCCATGACGACCATTATGACATCATCGTCGCCATGACGACCATTATGACATCATCGTCGCCATGACGACCATTATGGCAACACCGTCGCCATGACGACCAGTATGACATCATCGTCGCCATGACGACCATTATGACATCACCGTCGCCGTGACGACCATTATGACATCATCATCGCCGTGACGACCATTATGACATCACCGTCGCCATGACGACCATTATGACATCCCTGTCGCCATGACGACCATTATGACATCACCAAAGCCATGACGACCATAATGACATCACCAAAGCCATGACAACCATATTGACATCATTGTCGCCATGACGACCATTATGGCAACACCGTCACCATGACGACCAGTATGACATCATCGTCGCCATGACGACCATTATGACATCATCGTCGCCATGACGACCATTATGACGTCATCGTCGCCATGACGACCATTATGGCAACACCGTCGCCATGACGACCAGTATGACATCATCTTCGCCATGACGACCATTATGACATTACCGTCGCCGTGATGACCATTATGACATCATCGTCTTCGTGACGACCATTATGACATCATCGTCGCCATGACGACCATTATGGCAACACCGTCGCCATGACGACCAGTATGACATCATCGTCGCCATGACGACCATTATGACATCATCGTCGCCATGACGACCATTATGACGTCATCGTCGCCATGACGACCATTATGACATCATCGTCGCCATGGCGACCATTATGACATCATCGTCGCCATGACGACCATTATGACATCACCAAAGCCATGACAACCATATTGACATCATCGTCGCCATGACGACCATTATGACATCATCGTCGCCATGACGACCATTATGACATCACCAAAGCCATGACCACCATACTGACATCATCGTCGCCATGACGACCATTATGACATCACCATTGCCATGACGACCATTATGACATCACCGTCGCCATGACGACCATTATGACATCACCAAAGCCATGACCACCATAATGACATCATCGTCACCATGACGACCATTCTGACATCAACATTGCCATGACGACCATTATGACATCACCGTCGCCATGTCGACCATTATGACATCACCAAAGCCATGACCACCATACTGACATCATCGTCGCCATGACGACCATTATGACATCATCGTCGCCATGACGACCATTATGACATCATCGTCGCCATGACGACCATTATGGCAACACCGTCGCCATGACGACCATTATGGCAACACCGTCGGCATGACGACCATTATGACATCACCGTCGCCATGACGACTATTATGACATCACCGTCGCCATGACGACCATTATGACATCATCGTCGCCATGACGAACATTATGACGTCATCGTCGCCATGACGACCATTATGACATCACCGTCGCCGTGACGACCATTATGACATCATCGTCGCCGTGACGACCATTATGACATCATCGTCGCCATGACGACCATTATGACATCACCGTCGCCATGACGACCATTATGACATCACCAAAGCCATGACAACCATATTGACATCATCGTCGCCATGACGACCATTATGACATCATCGTCGCCATGACGACCATTATGACATCACCAAAGCCATGACCACCATACTGACATCATCGTCGCCATGACAACCATTCTGACATCACCATTGCCATGACGACCATTATGACATCACCGTCGCCATGACGACCATTATGACATCACCAAAGCCATGACCACCATACTGACATCATCGTCGCCATGACGACCATTCTGACATCACCATTGCCATGACGACCATTATGACATCACCGTCGCCATGACGACCATTATGACATCACCAAAGCCATGACCACCATACTGACATCATCGTCGCCATGATGACCATTATGACATCATCGTCGCCATGACGACCATTATGACATCACCGTCGCCATGATGACCATTATGACATCATCGTCGCCATGACGACCATTATGACGTCATCGTCGCCATGACGACCATTATGACATCATCGTCGCCATGACGACCATTATGACATCATCGTCGGCATGACGACCATTATGGCAACACCGTCGCCATGACGACCAGTATGATATCATCGTCGCCATGACGACCATTATGACATCACCGTCGCCGTGACGACCATTATGACATCATCGTCGCCGTGACGACCATTATGACATAATCGTCGCCATGATGACCATTATGACATCAGCGTCGCTATGACGACCATTATGACATCACCAAAGCCATGACGACCATTATGACATCACCAAAGCCATGACAACCATATTGACATCACCAAAGCCATGACGACCATTATGGCAACACCGTCAACATGACGACCAGTATGACATCATCGTCGCCATGACGACGATTATGACATCATCGTCGCCATGACGACTATTATGACGTCATCGTCGCCATGACAAACATTATGGCAACATCGTCGCCATGACGACCATTATGACATCATCGTCGCCATGACGACCATTATGGCAACACCGTCGCCATGACGACCATTATGGCAACACCGTCGCCATGACGACCAGTATGACATCATCGTCGCCATGACGACCATTATGACATCACCGTCGCCGTGACGACCATCATGACATCATCGTCGCCGTGACGACCATTATGACATCATCTTCGCCATGACGACCATTATGACATCACCGTCGCCATGACGACCATTATGACATCACCAAAGCCATGACAACCATATTGACATCATCGTCGCCATGACGACCATTATGACATCATCGTTGCCATGACGACCATTATGACATCATCGTCGCCATGACAACCATTATGGCAACACCGTTGCCATGACGACCATTATGACATCATCGTCGGCATGACGACCATTATGACATCATCGTCGCCATGACGACTATTATGACATCATCGTCGCCATGACGACCATTATGACATCATCGTCGCCATGACGACTATTATGACATCATCGTCGCCATGACGACCATTATGACGTCATCGTCGCCATGACGACCATTATGACATCATCGTCGCCATGACGACCATTATGACATCATCGTCGCCATGACGACCATTATGGCAACACCGTCGCCATGACGACCATTATGACATCATCGTCGGCATGACGACCATAATGACATCATCGTCGCCATGACGACCATTATGACATCATCGTCGCCATGACGACCATTATGACATCATCGTCGGCATGACGACCATTATGACATCACCGTCGCCATGACGACCATTATGGCAACACCGTCGCCATGACGACCAGTATGACATCATCGTCGCCATGACGACCATTATGACATCATCGTCGCCATGACGACCATTATGACGTCATCGTCGCCATGACGACCATTATGACATCATCATCGCCATGACGACCATTATGACATCATCGTCGCCATGACGACCATTATGGCAACACCGTCGCCATGACGACCATTATGACATCATCGTCGGCAAGACGACCATAATGACATCATCGTCGCCATGACGACTATTATGACATTATCGTCGCCATGACGACCATTATGACATCATCTTCGCCATGACGACCATTATGACATCATCGTCGTCATGACGACCATTATGACATCACCGTCGCCATGACGACCATTATGACATCATCGTCGCCATGACGACCATTATGGCAACACCGTCGCCATGACGACCATTATGACATCATCGTCGGCATGACGACCATTATGACATCATCGTCGCCATGACGACCATTATGACATCATCGTCGCCATGACGACCATTATGACATCATCGTCGCCATGACGACCATTATGACATCATCGTCGCCATGACGACCATTATGGCAACACCGTCGCCATGACGAACAGAATGACATCATCGTCGCCATGACGACCATTATGACATCACCGTCGCCGTGACGAATATTATGACATCATCATCGCCGTGACGACCATTATGACATCACCGTCGCCAAGACGACCATTATGACATCCCTGTCGCCATGACGACCATTATGACATCACCAAAGCCATGACGACCATAATGACATCACCAAAGCCATGACAACCATATTGACATCATTGTCGCCATGATGACCATTATGGCAACACCGTCACCATGACGACCAGTATGACATCATCGTCGCCATGACGACCATTATGACATCATCGTCGCCATGACGACCATTATGACGTCATCGTCGCCATGACGACCATTATGGCAACACCGTCGCCATGACGACCAGTATGACATCATCGTCGCCATGACGACCATTATGACATTACCGTCGCCGTGATGACCATTATGACATCATCGTCTTCGTGACGACCATTATGACATCATCGTCGCCATGACGACCATTATGGCAACACCGTCGCCATGACGACCAGTATGACGTCATCGTCGCCATGACGACCATTATGACATCATCGTCGCCATGGCGACCATTATGACATCATCGTCGCCATGACGACCATTATGACATCACCAAAGCCATGACAACCATATTGACATCACCGTCGCCATGACGACCATTATGACATCATCGTCGCCTTGACGACCATTATGACATCACCAAAGCCATGACCACCATACTGACATCATCGTCGCCATGACAACCATTATGACATCACCATTGCCATGACGACCATTATGACATCACCGTCGCCATGACGACCATTATGACATCACCAAAGCCATGACCACCATAATGACATCATCGTCACCATGACGACCATTCTGACATCACCATTGCCATGACGACCATTATGACATCACCGTCGCCATGACGACCATTATGACATCACCAAAGCCATGACCAACATACTGACATCATCGTCGCCATGACGACCATTATGACATCATCGTCGCCATGTCGACCATTATGACATCATCGTCGCCATGACGACCATTATGGCAACACCGTCGCCATGACGACCATTATGGCAACACCGTCGGCATGACGACCATTATGACATCACCGTCGCCATGACGACTATTATGACATCACCGTCACCATGACGACCATTATGACATCATCGTCGCCATGACGAACATTATGACGTCATCGTCGCCATGACGACCATTATGACATCACCGTCGCCGTGACGACCATTATGACATCATCGTCGCCGTGACGACCATTATGACAAAATCGTCGCCATGACGACCATTATGACATCACCGTCGCCTTGACGACCATTATGACATCACCAAAGCCATGACAACCATATTGACATCATCGTCGCCATGACGACCATTATGACATCATCGTCGCCATGACGACCATTATGACATCACCAAAGCCATGACCACCATACTGACATCATCGTCGCCATGACAACCATTCTGACATCACCATTGCCATGACGACCATTATGACATCATCGTCGCCATGACGACCATTATGACATCATCTTCGCCATGACGACCATTATGACATCATCGTCGGCATGACGACCATTATGACATCATCGTCGCCATGACGACCATTATGACATCATCGTCGGCATGACGACCATTATGGCAACACCGTCGCCATGACGACCAGTATGATATCATCGTCGCCATGACGACCATTATGACATCACCGTCGCCGTGACGACCATTATGACATCATCGTCGCCGTGACGACCATTATGACATAATCGTCGCCATGACGACCATTATGACATCACCGTCGCTATGACGACCATTATGACATCACAAAAGCCATGACGACCATTATGACATCACCAAAGCCATGACAACCATATTGACATCATTGTCGCCATGACGACCATTATGGCAACACCGTCACCATGACGACCAGTATGACATCATCGTCGCCATGACGACCATTATGACATCATTGTCGCCATGACGACCATTATGACGTCATCGTCGCCATGACGACCATTATGGCAACACCGTCGCCATGACGACCAGTATGACATCATCGTCGCCATGACGACCATTATGACATTACCGTCGCCGTGATGACCATTATGACATCATCGTCTTCGTGACGACCATTATGACATCATCGTCGCCATGACGACCATTATGGCAACACCGTCGCCATGACGACCAGTTTGACATCATCGTCGCCATGACGACCATTATGACATCATCGTCGCCGTGACGACCATTATGACGTCATCGTCGCCATGACGACCATTATGACATCATCGTCGCCATGGCGACCATTATGACATCATCGTCGCCATGACGACCATTATGACATCACCAAAGCCATGACAACCATATTGACATCACCGTCGCCATGACGACCATTATGACATCATCGTCGCCTTGACGACCATTATGACATCACCAAAGCCATGACCACCATACTGACATCATCGTCGCCATGACGACCATTATGACATCACCATTGCCATGACGACCATTATGACATCACCGTCGCCATGACGACCATTATGACATCACCAAAGCCATGACCACCATAATGACATCATCGTCACCATGACGACCATTCTGACATCACCATTGCCATGACGACCATTATGACATCACCGTCGCCATGACGACCATTATGGCAACACCGTCGCCATGACGACCATTATGACATCATCGTCGGCATGACGACCATTATGACATCATCGTCACCATGACGACTATTATGACATCACCGTCGCCATGATGACCATTATGACATCATCGTCGCCATGACGACCATTATGACGTCATCGTCGCCATGACGACCATTATGACATCATCGTCGCCATGACGACCATTATGACATCATCTTCGCCATGACGACCATTATGACATCATCGTCGGCATGACGACCATTATGACATCATCGTCGCCATGACGACCATTATGACATCATCGTCGGCATGACGACCATTATGGCAACACCGTCGCCATGACGACCAGTATGATATCATCGTCGCCATGACGACCATTATGACATCACCGTCGCCGTGACGACCATTATGACATCATCGTCGCCGTGACGACCATTATGACATAATCGTCGCCATGACGACCATTATGACATCACCGTCGCTATGACGACCATTATGACATCACCAAAGCCATGACGACCATTATGACATCACCAAAGCCATGACAACCATATTGACATCATTGTCGCCATGACGACCATTATGGCAACACCGTCACCATGACGACCAGTATGACATCATCGTCGCCATGACGACCATTATGACATCATCGTCGCCATGACGACCATTATGACGTCATCGTCGCCATGACGACCATTATGGCAACACCGTCGCCATGACGACCAGTATGACATCATCGTCGCCATGACGACCATTATGACATTACCATCGCCGTGATGACCATTATGACATCATCGTCTTCGTGATGAACATTATGACATCATCGTCGCCATGACGACCATTATGGCAACACCGTCGCCATGACGACCAGTATGACATCATCGTCGCCATGACGACCATTATGACATCATCGTCGCCATGACGACCATTATGACGTCATCGTCGCCATGACGACCATTATGACATCATCGTCGCCATGGCGACCATTATGACATCATCGTCGCCATGACGACCATTATGACATCACCAAAGCCATGACAACCATATTGACATCACCGTCGCCATGACGACCATTATGACATCATCGTCGCCTTGACGACCATTATGACATCACCAAAGCCATGACCACCATACTGACATCATCGTCGCCATGACGACCATTATGACATCACCATTGCCATGACGACCATTATGACATCACCGTCGCCATGACGACCATTATGACATCACCAAAGCCATGACCACCATAATGACATCATCGTCACCATGACGACCATTCTGACATCACCATTGCCATGACGACCATTATGACATCACCGTCGCCATGACGACCATTATGACATCACCAAAGCCATGACCACCATACTGACATCATCGTCGCCATGACGACCATTATGACATCATCGTCGCCATGACGACCATTATGACATCATCGTCGCCATGACGACCATTATGGCAACACCGTCGCCATGACGACCATTATGGCAACACCGTCGGCATGACGACCATTATGACATCACCGTCGCTATGACGACTATTATGACATCACCGTCGCCATGACGACCATTATGACATCATCGTCGCCATGACGAACATTATGACGTCATCGTCGCCATGACGACCATTATGACATCACCGTCGCCGTGACGACCATTATGACATCATCGTCGCCATGACGACCATTATGGCATCACCGTCGCCATGACGACCATTATGACATCACCAAAGCCATGACAACCATATTGACATCATCGTCGCCATGACGACCATTATGACATCATCGTCGCCATGACGACCATTATGACATCACCAAAGCCATGACCACCATACTGACATCATCGTCGCCATGACAACCATTCTGACATCACCATTGCCATGACGACCATTATGGCAACACCGTCGCCATGACGACCATTATGACATCATCGTCGGCATGACGACCATTATGACATCATCGTCGCCATGACGACTATTATGACATCACCGTCGCCATGATGAACATTATGACATCATCGTCGCCATGACGACCATTATGACGTCATCGTCGCCATGACGACCATTATGACATCATCGTCGCCATGACGACCATTATGACATCATCTTCGCCATGACGACCATTATGACATCATCGTCGGCATGACGACCATTATGACATCATCGTCGCCATGACGACCATTATGACATCATCGTCGGCATGACGACCATTATGGCAACACCGTCGCCATGACGACCAGTATGATATCATCGTCGCCATGACGACCATTATGACATCACCGTCGCCGTGACGACCATTATGACATCATCGTCGCCGTGACGACCATTATAACATAATCGTCGCCATGACGACCATTATGGCAACACCGTCAACATGACGACCAGTATGACATCATCGTCGCCATGACGACGATTATGACGTCATCGTCGCCATGACAAACATTATGGCAACATCGTCGCCATGACGACCATTATGACATCATCGTCGCCATGACGACCATTATGGCAACACCGTCGCCATGACGACCATTATGGCAACACCGTCGCCATGACGACCAGTATGACATCATCGTCGCCATGACGACCATTATGACATCACCGTCGCTGTGACGACCATCATGACATCATCGTCGCCGTGACGACCATTATGACATCATCGTCGCCATGACGACCATTATGACATCACCGTCGCCATGACGACCATTATGACATCACCAAAGCCATGACAACCATATTGACATCATCGTCGCCATGACGACCATTATGACATCATCGTCGCCATGACGACCATTATGACATCACCGAAGCCATGACCACCATACTGACATCATCGTCTCCATAACGACCATTCTGACATCACCTTTGCCATGACGACCATTATGACATCACCGTCGCCCTGACGACCATTATGACATCACCAAAGCCATGACCACCATACTGACATCATCGTCGCCATGACAACCATTATGACATCATCGTCGCCATGACGACCATTATGACATCATCGTCGCCATGACAACCATTATGGCAGCACCGTTGCCATGACGACCATTATGACATCATCGTCGGCATGACGACCATTATGACATCATCATCGCCATGACGACTATTATGACATCATCGTCGCCATGATGACCATTATGACGTCATCGTCGCCATGACGACCATTATGACATCATCGTCGCCATGACGACCATTATGACATCATCTTCACCATGACGACCATTATGACATCATCGTCGGCATGACGACCATTATGACATCATTGTCGCCATGACGACCATTATGG
Source organism: Phyllobates terribilis (assembly GCF_046119375.1). Taxonomy (NCBI): domain Eukaryota; kingdom Metazoa; phylum Chordata; class Amphibia; order Anura; family Dendrobatidae; genus Phyllobates; species Phyllobates terribilis. The sequence goes on from NW_027362819.1 coordinate 3,905,644, forward strand.
CAACACCGTCACCATGACGACCAGTATGACATCATCGTCGCCATGACGACCATTATGACATCATCGTCGCCATGACGACCATTATGACGTCATCGTCGCCATGACGACCATTATGGCAACACCGTCGCCATGACGACAAGTATGACATCATCGTCGCCATGACGACCATTATGACATTACCGTCGCCGTGATGACCATTATGACATCATCGTCTTCGTGACGACCATTATGACATCATCGTCGCCATGACGACCATTATGGCAACACCGTCGCCATGACGACCAGTATGACATCATCGTCGCCATGACGACCATTATGACATCATCGTCGCCATGACGACCATTATGACGTCATCGTCGCCATGACGACCATTATGACATCATCGTCGCCATGGCGACCATTATGACATCATCGTCGCCATGACGACCATTATGACATCACCAAAGCCATGACAACCATATTGACATCATCGTCGCCATGACGTCCATTATGACATCATCGTCGCCATGACGACCATTATGACATCACCAAAGCTATGACCACCATACTGACATCATCGTCGCCATGACGACAATTATGACATCACCATTGCCATGACGACCATATTGACATCACCGTCGCCATGACGACCATTATGACATCACCAAAGCCATGACCACCATAATGACATCATCGTCGCCATGACGACCATTCTGACATCACCATTGCCATGACGACCATTATGACATCACCGTCGCCATGACGACCATTATGACATCACCAAAGCCATGACCACCATACTGACATCATCGTCGCCATGACGACCATTATGACATCATCGTCGCCATGACGACCATTATGACATCATCGTCGCCATGACGACCATTATGGCAACACCGTCGCCATGACGACCATTATGGCAACAACGTCGGCATGACGACCATTATGCCATCACCGTCGCCATGACGACTATTATGACATCACCGTCGCCATGACGACCATTATGACATCATCGTCGCCATGACGAACATTATGACGTCATCGTCGCCATGACGACCATTATGATATCACCGTCGCCGTGACGACCATTATGACATCATCGTCGCCGTGACGACCATTATGACATCATCGTCGCCATGACGACCATTATGACATCACCGTCGCCATGACGACCATTATGACATCAACAAAGCCATGACAACCATATTGACATCATCGTCGCCATGACGACCATTATGACATCATCGTCGCCATGACGACCATTATGACATCACCGAAGCCATGACCACCATACTGACATCATCGTCTCCATGACGACCATTCTGACATCACCTTTGCCATGACGACCATTATGACATCACCGTCGCCCTGACGACCATTATGACATCACCAAAGCCATGACCACCATACTGACATCATCGTCGCCATGACAACCATTATGACATCATCGTCGCCATGACGACCATTATGACATCATCGTCGCCATGACAACCATTATGGCAACACCGTTGCCATGACGACCATTATGACATCATCGTCGGCATGACGACCATTATGACATCATCGTCGCCATGACGACTATTATGACATCATCGTCGCCATGACGACCATTATGACGTCATCGTCGCCATGACGACCATTGTGACATCGTCGCCATGACGACCATTATGACATCATCTTCACCATGACGACCATTATGACATCATCGTCGGCATGACGACCATTATGACATCACCGTCGCCATGACGACCATTATGGCAACACCGTCGCCATGACGACCAGTATGACATCATCGTCGCCATGACGACCATTATGACGTCATCGTCGCCATGACGACCATTATGACATCATCGTCGCCATGAAGACCATTATGACATCATCTTCACCATGACGACCATTATGACATCATCGTCGGCATGACGACCATTATGACATCACCGTCGCCATGACGACCATTATGGCAACACCGTCGCCATGACGACCAGTATGACATCATCGTCGCCATGATGACCATTATGACATCATCGTCGCCATGACGACCATTATGACGTCATCGTCGCCATGACGACCATTATGACATCATCATCGCCATGACGACCATTATGACATCATCGTGGCCATGACGACCATTATGGCAACACCGTCGCCATGACGACCATTATGACATCATCGTCGGCATGACGACCATAATGACATCATCGTCGCCATGACGACTATTATGACATTATCGTCGCCATGACGACCATTATGACATCATCTTCGCCATGACGACCATTATGACATCATCGTCGTCATGACGACCATTATGACATCACCGTCGCCATGACGACCATTATGACATCATCGTCGCCATGACGACCATTATGGCAACACCGTCGCCATGACGACCATTATGACATCATCGTCGGCATGACGACCATTATGACATCATCGTCGCCATGACGACCATTATGACATCATCGTCGCCATGACGACCATTATGACATCATCGTCGCCATGACGACCATTATGGCAACACCGTCGCCATGACGACCAGTATGACATCATCGTCGCCATGACGACCATTATGACATCACCGTCGCCGTGACGACCATTATGACATCATCATCGCCGTGACGACCATTATGACATCACCGTCGCCATGACGACCATTATGACATCCCTGTCGCCATGACGACCATTATGACATCACCAAAGCCATGACGACCATAATGACATCACCAAAGCCATGACAACCATATTGACATCATTGTCGCCATGACGACCATTATGGCAACACCGTCACCATGACGACCAGTATGACATCATCGTCGCCATGACGACCATTATGACATCATCGTCGCCATGACGACCATTATGACGTCATCGTCGCCATGACGACCATTATGGCAACACCGTCGCCATGACGACCAGTATGACATCATCTTCGCCATGACGACCATTATGACATTACCGTCGCCGTGATGACCATTATGACATCATCGTCTTCGTGACGACCATTATGACATCATCGTCGCCATGACGACCATTATGGCAACACCGTCGCCATGACGACCAGTATGACATCATCGTCGCCATGACGACCATTATGACATCATCGTCGCCATGACGACCATTATGACGTCATCGTCGCCATGACGACCATTATGACATCATCGTCGCCATGGCGACCATTATGACATCATCGTCGCCATGACGACCATTATGACATCACCAAAGCCATGACAACCATATTGACATCATCGTCGCCATGACGACCATTATGACATCATCGTCGCCATGACGACCATTATGACATCACCAAAGCCATGACCACCATACTGACATCATCGTCGCCATGACGACCATTATGACATCACCATTGCCATGACGACCATTATGACATCACCGTCGCCATGACGACCATTATGACATCACCAAAGCCATGACCACCATAATGACATCATCGTCACCATGACGACCATTCTGACATCAACATTGCCATGACGACCATTATGACATCACCGTCGCCATGTCGACCATTATGACATCACCAAAGCCATGACCACCATACTGACATCATCGTCGCCATGACGACCATTATGACATCATCGTCGCCATGACGACCATTATGACATCATCGTCGCCATGACGACCATTATGGCAACACCGTCGCCATGACGACCATTATGGCAACACCGTCGGCATGACGACCATTATGACATCACCGTCGCCATGACGACTATTATGACATCACCGTCGCCATGACGACCATTATGACATCATCGTCGCCATGACGAACATTATGACGTCATCGTCGCCATGACGACCATTATGACATCACCGTCGCCGTGACGACCATTATGACATCATCGTCGCCGTGACGACCATTATGACATCATCGTCGCCATGACGACCATTATGACATCACCGTCGCCATGACGACCATTATGACATCACCAAAGCCATGACAACCATATTGACATCATCGTCGCCATGACGACCATTATGACATCATCGTCGCCATGACGACCATTATGACATCACCAAAGCCATGACCACCATACTGACATCATCGTCGCCATGACAACCATTCTGACATCACCATTGCCATGACGACCATTATGACATCACCGTCGCCATGACGACCATTATGACATCACCAAAGCCATGACCACCATACTGACATCATCGTCGCCATGACGACCATTCTGACATCACCATTGCCATGACGACCATTATGACATCACCGTCGCCATGACGACCATTATGACATCACCAAAGCCATGACCACCATACTGACATCATCGTCGCCATGATGACCATTATGACATCATCGTCGCCATGACGACCATTATGACATCACCGTCGCCATGATGACCATTATGACATCATCGTCGCCATGACGACCATTATGACGTCATCGTCGCCATGACGACCATTATGACATCATCGTCGCCATGACGACCATTATGACATCATCGTCGGCATGACGACCATTATGGCAACACCGTCGCCATGACGACCAGTATGATATCATCGTCGCCATGACGACCATTATGACATCACCGTCGCCGTGACGACCATTATGACATCATCGTCGCCGTGACGACCATTATGACATAATCGTCGCCATGATGACCATTATGACATCAGCGTCGCTATGACGACCATTATGACATCACCAAAGCCATGACGACCATTATGACATCACCAAAGCCATGACAACCATATTGACATCACCAAAGCCATGACGACCATTATGGCAACACCGTCAACATGACGACCAGTATGACATCATCGTCGCCATGACGACGATTATGACATCATCGTCGCCATGACGACTATTATGACGTCATCGTCGCCATGACAAACATTATGGCAACATCGTCGCCATGACGACCATTATGACATCATCGTCGCCATGACGACCATTATGGCAACACCGTCGCCATGACGACCATTATGGCAACACCGTCGCCATGACGACCAGTATGACATCATCGTCGCCATGACGACCATTATGACATCACCGTCGCCGTGACGACCATCATGACATCATCGTCGCCGTGACGACCATTATGACATCATCTTCGCCATGACGACCATTATGACATCACCGTCGCCATGACGACCATTATGACATCACCAAAGCCATGACAACCATATTGACATCATCGTCGCCATGACGACCATTATGACATCATCGTTGCCATGACGACCATTATGACATCATCGTCGCCATGACAACCATTATGGCAACACCGTTGCCATGACGACCATTATGACATCATCGTCGGCATGACGACCATTATGACATCATCGTCGCCATGACGACTATTATGACATCATCGTCGCCATGACGACCATTATGACATCATCGTCGCCATGACGACTATTATGACATCATCGTCGCCATGACGACCATTATGACGTCATCGTCGCCATGACGACCATTATGACATCATCGTCGCCATGACGACCATTATGACATCATCGTCGCCATGACGACCATTATGGCAACACCGTCGCCATGACGACCATTATGACATCATCGTCGGCATGACGACCATAATGACATCATCGTCGCCATGACGACCATTATGACATCATCGTCGCCATGACGACCATTATGACATCATCGTCGGCATGACGACCATTATGACATCACCGTCGCCATGACGACCATTATGGCAACACCGTCGCCATGACGACCAGTATGACATCATCGTCGCCATGACGACCATTATGACATCATCGTCGCCATGACGACCATTATGACGTCATCGTCGCCATGACGACCATTATGACATCATCATCGCCATGACGACCATTATGACATCATCGTCGCCATGACGACCATTATGGCAACACCGTCGCCATGACGACCATTATGACATCATCGTCGGCAAGACGACCATAATGACATCATCGTCGCCATGACGACTATTATGACATTATCGTCGCCATGACGACCATTATGACATCATCTTCGCCATGACGACCATTATGACATCATCGTCGTCATGACGACCATTATGACATCACCGTCGCCATGACGACCATTATGACATCATCGTCGCCATGACGACCATTATGGCAACACCGTCGCCATGACGACCATTATGACATCATCGTCGGCATGACGACCATTATGACATCATCGTCGCCATGACGACCATTATGACATCATCGTCGCCATGACGACCATTATGACATCATCGTCGCCATGACGACCATTATGACATCATCGTCGCCATGACGACCATTATGGCAACACCGTCGCCATGACGAACAGAATGACATCATCGTCGCCATGACGACCATTATGACATCACCGTCGCCGTGACGAATATTATGACATCATCATCGCCGTGACGACCATTATGACATCACCGTCGCCAAGACGACCATTATGACATCCCTGTCGCCATGACGACCATTATGACATCACCAAAGCCATGACGACCATAATGACATCACCAAAGCCATGACAACCATATTGACATCATTGTCGCCATGATGACCATTATGGCAACACCGTCACCATGACGACCAGTATGACATCATCGTCGCCATGACGACCATTATGACATCATCGTCGCCATGACGACCATTATGACGTCATCGTCGCCATGACGACCATTATGGCAACACCGTCGCCATGACGACCAGTATGACATCATCGTCGCCATGACGACCATTATGACATTACCGTCGCCGTGATGACCATTATGACATCATCGTCTTCGTGACGACCATTATGACATCATCGTCTTCGTGACGACCATTATGACATCATCGTCGCCATGACGACCATTATGGCAACACCGTCGCCATGACGACCAGTATGACGTCATCGTCGCCATGACGACCATTATGACATCATCGTCGCCATGGCGACCATTATGACATCATCGTCGCCATGACGACCATTATGACATCACCAAAGCCATGACAACCATATTGACATCACCGTCGCCATGACGACCATTATGACATCATCGTCGCCTTGACGACCATTATGACATCACCAAAGCCATGACCACCATACTGACATCATCGTCGCCATGACAACCATTATGACATCACCATTGCCATGACGACCATTATGACATCACCGTCGCCATGACGACCATTATGACATCACCAAAGCCATGACCACCATAATGACATCATCGTCACCATGACGACCATTCTGACATCACCATTGCCATGACGACCATTATGACATCACCGTCGCCATGACGACCATTATGACATCACCAAAGCCATGACCAACATACTGACATCATCGTCGCCATGACGACCATTATGACATCATCGTCGCCATGTCGACCATTATGACATCATCGTCGCCATGACGACCATTATGGCAACACCGTCGCCATGACGACCATTATGGCAACACCGTCGGCATGACGACCATTATGACATCACCGTCGCCATGACGACTATTATGACATCACCGTCACCATGACGACCATTATGACATCATCGTCGCCATGACGAACATTATGACGTCATCGTCGCCATGACGACCATTATGACATCACCGTCGCCGTGACGACCATTATGACATCATCGTCGCCGTGACGACCATTATGACAAAATCGTCGCCATGACGACCATTATGACATCACCGTCGCCTTGACGACCATTATGACATCACCAAAGCCATGACAACCATATTGACATCATCGTCGCCATGACGACCATTATGACATCATCGTCGCCATGACGACCATTATGACATCACCAAAGCCATGACCACCATACTGACATCATCGTCGCCATGACAACCATTCTGACATCACCATTGCCATGACGACCATTATGACATCATCGTCGCCATGACGACCATTATGACATCATCTTCGCCATGACGACCATTATGACATCATCGTCGGCATGACGACCATTATGACATCATCGTCGCCATGACGACCATTATGACATCATCGTCGGCATGACGACCATTATGGCAACACCGTCGCCATGACGACCAGTATGATATCATCGTCGCCATGACGACCATTATGACATCACCGTCGCCGTGACGACCATTATGACATCATCGTCGCCGTGACGACCATTATGACATAATCGTCGCCATGACGACCATTATGACATCACCGTCGCTATGACGACCATTATGACATCACAAAAGCCATGACGACCATTATGACATCACCAAAGCCATGACAACCATATTGACATCATTGTCGCCATGACGACCATTATGGCAACACCGTCACCATGACGACCAGTATGACATCATCGTCGCCATGACGACCATTATGACATCATCGTCGCCATGACGACCATTATGACGTCATCGTCGCCATGACGACCATTATGGCAACACCGTCGCCATGACGACCAGTATGACATCATCGTCGCCATGACGACCATTATGACATTACCGTCGCCGTGATGACCATTATGACATCATCGTCTTCGTGACGACCATTATGACATCATCGTCGCCATGACGACCATTATGGCAACACCGTCGCCATGACGACCAGTATGACATCATCGTCGCCATGACGACCATTATGACATCATCGTCGCCATGACGACCATTATGACGTCATCGTCGCCATGACGACCATTATGACATCATCGTCGCCATGGCGACCATTATGACATCATCGTCGCCATGACGACCATTATGACATCACCAAAGCCATGACAACCATATTGACATCACCGTCGCCATGACGACCATTATGACATCATCGTCGCCTTGACGACCATTATGACATCACCAAAGCCATGACCACCATACTGACATCATCGTCGCCATGACGACCATTATGACATCACCATTGCCATGACGACCATTATGACATCACCGTCGCCATGACGACCATTATGACATCACCAAAGCCATGACCACCATAATGACATCATCGTCACCATGACGACCATTCTGACATCACCATTGCCATGACGACCATTATGACATCACCGTCGCCATGACGACCATTATGGCAACACCGTCGCCATGACGACCATTATGACATCATCGTCGGCATGACGACCATTATGACATCATCGTCACCATGACGACTATTATGACATCACCGTCGCCATGATGACCATTATGACATCATCGTCGCCATGACGACCATTATGACGTCATCGTCGCCATGACGACCATTATGACATCATCGTCGCCATGACGACCATTATGACATCATCTTCGCCATGACGACCATTATGACATCATCGTCGGCATGACGACCATTATGACATCATCGTCGCCATGACGACCATTATGACATCATCGTCGGCATGACGACCATTATGGCAACACCGTCGCCATGACGACCAGTATGATATCATCGTCGCCATGACGACCATTATGACATCACCGTCGCCGTGACGACCATTATGACATCATCGTCGCCGTGACGACCATTATGACATAATCGTCGCCATGACGACCATTATGACATCACCGTCGCTATGACGACCATTATGACATCACCAAAGCCATGACGACCATTATGACATCACCAAAGCCATGACAACCATATTGACATCATTGTCGCCATGACGACCATTATGGCAACACCGTCACCATGACGACCAGTATGACATCATCGTCGCCATGACGACCATTATGACATCATCGTCGCCATGACGACCATTATGACGTCATCGTCGCCATGACGACCATTATGGCAACACCGTCGCCATGACGACCAGTATGACATCATCGTCGCCATGACGACCATTATGACATTACCATCGCCGTGATGACCATTATGACATCATCGTCTTCGTGATGACCATTATGACATCATCGTCGCCATGACGACCATTATGGCAACACCGTCGCCATGACGACCAGTATGACATCATCGTCGCCATGACGACCATTATGACATCATCGTCGCCATGACGACCATTATGACGTCATCGTCGCCATGACGACCATTATGACATCATCGTCGCCATGGCGACCATTATGACATCATCGTCGCCATGACGACCATTATGACATCACCAAAGCCATGACAACCATATTGACATCACCGTCGCCATGACGACCATTATGACATCATCGTCGCCTTGACGACCATTATGACATCACCAAAGCCATGACCACCATACTGACATCATCGTCGCCATGACGACCATTATGACATCACCATTGCCATGACGACCATTATGACATCACCGTCGCCATGACGACCATTATGACATCACCAAAGCCATGACCACCATAATGACATCATCGTCACCATGACGACCATTCTGACATCACCATTGCCATGACGACCATTATGACATCACCGTCGCCATGACGACCATTATGACATCACCAAAGCCATGACCACCATACTGACATCATCGTCGCCATGACGACCATTATGACATCATCGTCGCCATGACGACCATTATGACATCATCGTCGCCATGACGACCATTATGGCAACACCGTCGCCATGACGACCATTATGGCAACACCGTCGGCATGACGACCATTATGACATCACCGTCGCTATGACGACTATTATGACATCACCGTCGCCATGACGACCATTATGACATCATCGTCGCCATGACGAACATTATGACGTCATCGTCGCCATGACGACCATTATGACATCACCGTCGCCGTGACGACCATTATGACATCATCGTCGCCATGACGACCATTATGGCATCACCGTCGCCATGACGACCATTATGACATCACCAAAGCCATGACAACCATATTGACATCATCGTCGCCATGACGACCATTATGACATCATCGTCGCCATGACGACCATTATGACATCACCAAAGCCATGACCACCATACTGACATCATCGTCGCCATGACAACCATTCTGACATCACCATTGCCATGACGACCATTATGGCAACACCGTCGCCATGACAACCATTATGACATCATCGTCGGCATGACGACCATTATGACATCATCGTCGCCATGACGACTATTATGACATCACCGTCGCCATGATGAACATTATGACATCATCGTCGCCATGACGACCATTATGACGTCATCGTCGCCATGACGACCATTATGACATCATCGTCGCCATGACGACCATTATGACATCATCTTCGCCATGACGACCATTATGACATCATCGTCGGCATGACGACCATTATGACATCATCGTCGCCATGACGACCATTATGACATCATCGTCGGCATGACGACCATTATGGCAACACCGTCGCCATGACGACCAGTATGATATCATCGTCGCCATGACGACCATTATGACATCACCGTCGCCGTGACGACCATTATGACATCATCGTCGCCGTGACGACCATTATAACATAATCGTCGCCATGACGACCATTATGGCAACACCGTCAACATGACGACCAGTATGACATCATCGTCGCCATGACGACGATTATGACGTCATCGTCGCCATGACAAACATTATGGCAACATCGTCGCCATGACGACCATTATGACATCATCGTCGCCATGACGACCATTATGGCAACACCGTCGCCATGACGACCATTATGGCAACACCGTCGCCATGACGACCAGTATGACATCATCGTCGCCATGACGACCATTATGACATCACCGTCGCTGTGACGACCATCATGACATCATCGTCGCCGTGACGACCATTATGACATCATCGTCGCCATGACGACCATTATGACATCACCGTCGCCATGACGACCATTATGACATCACCAAAGCCATGACAACCATATTGACATCATCGTCGCCATGACGACCATTATGACATCATCGTCGCCATGACGACCATTATGACATCACCGAAGCCATGACCACCATACTGACATCATCGTCTCCATAACGACCATTCTGACATCACCTTTGCCATGACGACCATTATGACATCACCGTCGCCCTGACGACCATTATGACATCACCAAAGCCATGACCACCATACTGACATCATCGTCGCCATGACAACCATTATGACATCATCGTCGCCATGACGACCATTATGACATCATCGTCGCCATGACAACCATTATGGCAGCACCGTTGCCATGACGACCATTATGACATCATCGTCGGCATGACGACCATTATGACATCATCATCGCCATGACGACTATTATGACATCATCGTCGCCATGATGACCATTATGACGTCATCGTCGCCATGACGACCATTATGACATCATCGTCGCCATGACGACCATTATGACATCATCTTCACCATGACGACCATTATGACATCATCGTCGGCATGACGACCATTATGACATCATTGTCGCCATGACGACCATTATGGCAACACCGTCACCATGACGACCAGTATGACATCATCGTCGCCATGACGACCATTATGACATCATCGTCGCCATGACGACCATTATGACGTCATCGTCGCCATGACGACCATTATGGCAACACCGTCGCCATGACGACAAGTATGACATCATCGTCGCCATGACGACCATTATGACATTACCGTCGCCGTGATGACCATTATGACATCATCGTCTTCGTGACGACCATTATGACATCATCGTCGCCATGACGACCATTATGGCAACACCGTCGCCATGACGACCAGTATGACATCATCGTCGCCATGACGACCATTATGACATCATCGTCGCCATGACGACCATTATGACGTCATCGTCGCCATGACGACCATTATGACATCATCGTCGCCATGGCGACCATTATGACATCATCGTCGCCATGACGACCATTATGACATCACCAAAGCCATGACAACCATATTGACATCATCGTCGCCATGACGTCCATTATGACATCATCGTCGCCATGACGACCATTATGACATCACCAAAGCTATGACCACCATACTGACATCATCGTCGCCATGACGACAATTATGACATCACCATTGCCATGACGACCATATTGACATCACCGTTGCCATGACGACCATTATGACATCACCAAAGCCATGACCACCATAATGACATCATCGTCGCCATGACGACCATTCTGACATCACCATTGCCATGACGACCATTATGACATCACCGTCGCCATGACGACCATTATGACATCACCAAAGCCATGACCACCATACTGACATCATCGTCGCCATGACGACCATTATGACATCATCGTCGCCATGACGACCATTATGACATCATCGTCGCCATGACGACCATTATGGCAACACCGTCGCCATGACGACCATTATGGCAACAACGTCGGCATGACGACCATTATGCCATCACCGTCGCCATGACGACTATTATGACATCACCGTCGCCATGACGACCATTATGACATCATCGTCGCCATGACGAACATTATGACGTCATCGTCGCCATGACGACCATTATGATATCACCGTCGCCGTGACGACCATTATGACATCATCGTCGCCGTGACGACCATTATGACATCATCGTCGCCATGACGACCATTATGACATCACCGTCGCCATGACGACCATTATGACATCAACAAAGCCATGACAACCATATTGACATCATCGTCGCCATGACGACCATTATGACATCATCGTCGCCATGACGACCATTATGACATCACCAAAGCCATGACCACCATACTGACATCATCGTCGCCATAACAACCATTCTGACATCACCATTGCCATGACGACCATTATGACATCACCGTCGCCATGACGACCATTATGACATCATCAAAGCCATGACCACCATACTGACATCATCGTCGCCATGACGACCATTCTGACATCACCATTGCATGACGACCATTATGACATCACCGTCGCCATGACGACCATTATGACATCACCGTCGCCATGACCACCATACTGACATCATCGTCGCCATGACGACCATTATGACATCATCGTCGCCATGACGACCATTATGACATCACCGTCGCCATGATGACCATTATGACATCATCGTCGCCATGACGACCATTATGACGTCATCGTCGCCATGACGACCATTATGATATCATCGTCGCCATGACGACCATTATGACATCATCTTCGCCATGACGACCATTATGACATCATCGTCGGCATGACGACCATTATGACATCATCGTCGCCATGACGACCATTATGACATCATCGTCGGCATGACGACCATTATGGCAACACCGTCGCCATGACGACCAGTATGATATCATCGTCGCCATGACGACCATTATGACATCACCGTCGCCGTGACGACCATTATGACATCATCGTCGCCGTGACGACCATTATGACATAATCGTCGCCATGATGACCATTATGACATCACCGTCGCTATGACGACCATTATGACATCACCAAAGCCATGACGACCATTATGACATCACCAAAGCCATGACAACCATATTGACATGATCGTCGCCATGACGACCATTATGGCAACACCGTCAACATGACGACCAGTATGACATCATTGTCGCCATGACGACGATTATGACATCATCGTCGCCATGATGACTATTATGACGTCATCGTCGCCATGACAAACATTATGGCAACATCGTCGCCATGACGACCATTATGACATCATCGTCGCCATGACGACCATTATGGCAACACCGTCGCCATGACGACCATTATGGCAACACCGTCGCCATGACGACCAGTATGACATCATCGTCGCCATGACGACCATTATGACATCACCGTCGCCGTGACGACCATCATGACATCATCGTAACCGTGACGACCATTATGACATCATCTTCGCCATGACGACCATTATGACATCACCGTCGCCATGACGACCATTATGACATCACCAAAGTCATGACAACCATATTGACATCATCGTCGCCATGACGACCATTATGACATCATCGTCGCCATGACGACCATTATGACATCATCGTCGCCATGACAACCATTATGGCAACACCGTTGCCATGACGACCATTATGACATCATCGTCGGCATGACGACCATTATGACATCATCGTCGCCATGACGACTATTATGACATCATCGTCGCCATGACGACCATTATGACGTCATCGTCGCCATGACGACCATTATGACATCATCGTCGCCATGACGACCATTATGACATCATATTCACCATGACGACCATTATGACATCATCGTCGGCATGACGACCATTATGACATCACCGTCGCCATGTCGACCATTATGGCAACACCGTCGCCATGACGACCAGTATGACATCATCGTCGCCATGACGACCATTATGACATCATCGTCGCCATGACGACCATTATGACGTCATCGTCGCCATGACGACCATTATGACATAATCGTCGCCATGACGACCATTATGGCAACACCGTCGCCATGACGACCATTATGACATCATCGTCGGCATGACGACCATTATGACATCACCGTCGCCGTGACGACCATTATGACATCATCGTCGCCGTGACGACTATTATGACATCATCGTCGCCATGACGACCATTATGACATCACCGTCGCCATGACGACCATTATGACATCACCAAAGCCATGACGACCATATTGACATCATCGTCGCCATGACGACCATTATGACATCATCGTCGGCATGACGACCATTATGACATCACCGTCGCCATGACGACCATTATGGCAACACCGTCGCCATGACGACCAGTATGACATCATCGTCGCCATGACGACCATTATGACATCATCGTCGCCATGACGACCATTATGACGTCATCGTCGCCATGACGACCATTATGACATCATCATCGCCATGACGACCATTATTACATCATCGTCGCCATGACGACCATTATGGCAACACCGTCGCCATGACGACCATTATGACATCATCGTCGGCAAGACGACCATAATGACATCATCGTCGCCATGACGACTATTATGACATTATCGTCGCCATGACGACCATTATGACATCATCTTCGCCATGACGACCATTATGACATCATCGTCGTCATGACGACCATTATGACATCACCGTCGCCATGACGACCATTATGACATCATCGTCGCCATGACGACCATTATGGCAACACCGTCGCCATGACGACCATTATGACATCATCGTCGGCATGACGACCATTATGACATCATCGTCGCCATGACGACCATTATGACATCATCGTCGCCATGACGACCATTATGACATCATCGTCGCCATGACGACCATTATGACATCATCGTCGCCATGACGACCATTATGGCAACACCGTCGCCATGACGAACAGAATGACATCATCGTCGCCATGACGACCATTATGACATCACCGTCGCCGTGACGACCATTATGACATCATCATCGCCGTGACGACCATTATGACATCACCGTCGCCAAGACGACCATTATGACATCCCTGTCGCCATGACGACCATTATGACATCACCAAAGCCATGACGACCATAATGACATCACCAAAGCCATGACAACCATATTGACATCATTGTCGCCATGACGACCATTATGGCAACACCGTCACCATGACGACCAGTATGACATCATCGTCGCCATGACGACCATTATGACATCATCGTCGCCATGACGACCATTATGACGTCATCGTCGCCATGACGACCATTATGGCAACACCGTCGCCATGACGACCAGTATGACATCATCGTCGCCATGACGACCATTATGACATTACCGTCGCCGTGATGACCATTATGACATCATCGTCTTCGTGACGACCATTATGACATCATCGTCGCCATGACGACCATTATGGCAACACCGTCGCCATGACGACCAGTATGACGTCATCGTCGCCATGACGACCATTATGACATCATCGTCGCCATGGCGACCATTATGACATCATCGTCGCCATGACGACCATTATGACATCACCAAAGCCATGACAACCATATTGACATCACCGTCGCCATGACGACCATTATGACATCATCGTCGCCTTGACGACCATTATGACATCACCAAAGCCATGACCACCATACTGACATCATCGTCGCCATGACAACCATTATGACATCACCATTGCCATGACGACCATTATGACATCACCGTCGCCATGACGACCATTATGACATCACCAAAGCCATGACCACCATAATGACATCATCGTCACCATGACGACCATTCTGACATCACCATTGCCATGACGACCATTATGACATCACCGTCGCCATGACGACCATTATGACATCACCAAAGCCATGACCACCATACTGACATCATCGTCGCCATGACGACCATTATGACATCATCGTCGCCATGTCGACCATTATGACATCATCGTCGCCATGACGACCATTATGGCAACACCGTCGCCATGACGACCATTATGGCAACACCGTCGGCATGACGACCATTATGACATCACCGTCGCCATGACGACTATTATGACATCACCGTCACCATGACGACCATTATGACATCATCGTCGCCATGACGAACATTATGACGTCATCGTCGCCATGACGACCATTATGACATCACCGTCGCCGTGACGACCATTATGACATCATCGTCGCCGTGACGACCATTATGACATAATCGTCGCCATGACGACCATTATGACATCACCGTCGCCTTGACGACCATTATGACATCACCAAAGCCATGACAACCATATTGACATCATCGTCGCCATGACGACCATTATGACATCATCGTCGCCATGACGACCATTATGACATCACCAAAGCCATGACCACCATACTGACATCATCGTCGCCATGACAACCATTCTGACATCACCATTGCCATGACGACCATTATGGCAACACCGTCGCCATGACGACCATTATGACATCATCGTCGGCATGACGACCATTATGACATCATCGTCGCCATGACGACTATTATGACATCACCGTCGCCATGATGACCATTATGACATCATCGTCGCCATGACGACCATTATGACGTCATCGTCGCCATGACGACCATTATGACATCATCGTCGCCATGACGACCATTATGACATCATCTTCGCCATGACGACCATTATGACATCATCGTCGGCATGACGACCATTATGACATCATCGTCGCCATGACGACCATTATGACATCATCGTCGGCATGACGACCATTATGGCAACACCGTCGCCATGACGACCAGTATGATATCATCGTCGCCATGACGACCATTATGACATCACCGTCGCCGTGACGACCATTATGACATCATCGTCGCCGTGACGACCATTATGACATAATCGTCGCCATGACGACCATTATGACATCACCGTCGCTATGACGACCATTATGACATCACAAAAGCCATGACGACCATTATGACATCACCAAAGCCATGACAACCATATTGACATCATTGTCGCCATGACGACCATTATGGCAACACCGTCACCATGACGACCAGTATGACATCATCGTCGCCATGACGACCATTATGACATCATCGTCGCCATGACGACCATTATGACGTCATCGTCGCCATGACGACCATTATGGCAACACCGTCGCCATGACGACCAGTATGACATCATCGTCGCCATGACGACCATTATGACATTACCGTCGCCGTGATGACCATTATGACATCATCGTCTTCGTGACGACCATTATGACATCATCGTCGCCATGACGACCATTATGGCAACACCGTCGCCATGACGACCAGTATGACATCATCGTCGCCATGACGACCATTATGACATCATCGTCGCCATGACGACCATTATGACGTCATCGTCGCCATGACGACCATTATGACATCATCGTCGCCATGGCGACCATTATGACATCATCGTCGCCATGACGACCATTATGACATCACCAAAGCCATGACAACCATATTGACATCACCGTCGCCATGACGACCATTATGACATCATCGTCGCCTTGACGACCATTATGACATCACCAAAGCCATGACCACCATACTGACATCATCGTCGCCATGACGACCATTACGACATCACCATTGCCATGACGACCATATTGACATCACCGTCGCCATGACGACCATTATGACATCACCAAAGCCATGACCACCATAATGACATCATCGTCACCATGACGACCATTCTGACATCACCATTGCCATGACGACCATTATGACATCACCGTCGCCATGACGACCATTATGACATCACCAAAGCCATGACCACCATACTGACATCATCGTCGCCATGACGACCATTATGACATCATCGTCGCCATGGCGACCATTATGACATCACCGTCGCCAAGACGACCATTATGACATCCCTGTCGCCATGACGACCATTATGACATCACCAAAGCCATGACGACCATAATGACATCACCAAAGCCATGACAACCATATTGACATCATTGTCGCCATGACGACCATTATGGCAACACCGTCACCATGACGACCAGTATGACATCATCGTCGCCATGACGACCATTATGACATCATCGTCGCCATGACGACCATTATGACGTCATCGTCGCCATGACGACCATTATGGCAACACCGTCGCCATGACGACCAGTATGACATCATCGTCGCCATGACGACCATTATGACATTACCGTCGCCGTGATGACCATTATGACATCATCGTCTTCGTGACGACCATTATGACATCATCGTCGCCATGACGACCATTATGGCAACACCGTCGCCATGACGACCAGTATGACGTCATCGTCGCCATGACGACCATTATGACATCATCGTCGCCATGGCGACCATTATGACATCATCGTCGCCATGACGACCATTATGACATCACCAAAGCCATGACAACCATATTGACATCACCGTCGCCATGACGACCATTATGACATCATCGTCGCCTTGACGACCATTATGACATCACCAAAGCCATGACCACCATACTGACATCATCGTCGCCATGACAACCATTATGACATCACCATTGCCATGACGACCATTATGACATCACCGTCGCCATGACGACCATTATGACATCACCAAAGCCATGACCACCATAATGACATCATCGTCACCATGACGACCATTCTGACATCACCATTGCCATGACGACCATTATGACATCACCGTCGCCATGACGACCATTATGACATCACCAAAGCCATGACCACCATACTGACATCATCGTCGCCATGACGACCATTATGACATCATCGTCGCCATGTCGACCATTATGACATCATCGTCGCCATGACGACCATTATGGCAACACCGTCGCCATGACGACCATTATGGCAACACCGTCGGCATGACGACCATTATGACATCACCGTCGCCATGACGACTATTATGACATCACCGTCACCATGACGACCATTATGACATCATCGTCGCCATGACGAACATTATGACGTCATCGTCGCCATGACGACCATTATGACATCACCGTCGCCGTGACGACCATTATGACATCATCGTCGCCGTGACGACCATTATGACATAATCGTCGCCATGACGACCATTATGACATCACCGTCGCCTTGACGACCATTATGACATCACCAAAGCCATGACAACCATATTGACATCATCGTCGCCATGACGACCATTATGACATCATCGTCGCCATGACGACCATTATGACATCACCAAAGCCATGACCACCATACTGACATCATCGTCGCCATGACAACCATTCTGACATCACCATTGCCATGACGACCATTATGGCAACACCGTCGCCATGACGACCATTATGACATCATCGTCGGCATGACGACCATTATGACATCATCGTCGCCATGACGACTATTATGACATCACCGTCGCCATGATGACCATTATGACATCATCGTCGCCATGACGACCATTATGACGTCATCGTCGCCATGACGACCATTATGACATCATCGTCGCCATGACGACCATTATGACATCATCTTCGCCATGACGACCATTATGACATCATCGTCGGCATGACGACCATTATGACATCATCGTCGCCATGACGACCATTATGACATCATCGTCGGCATGACGACCATTATGGCAACACCGTCGCCATGACGACCAGTATGATATCATCGTCGCCATGACGACCATTATGACATCACCGTCGCCGTGACGACCATTATGACATCATCGTCGCCGTGACGACCATTATGACATAATCGTCGCCATGACGACCATTATGACATCACCGTCGCTATGACGACCATTATGACATCACAAAAGCCATGACGACCATTATGACATCACCAAAGCCATGACAACCATATTGACATCATTGTCGCCATGACGACCATTATGGCAACACCGTCACCATGACGACCAGTATGACATCATCGTCGCCATGACGACCATTATGACATCATCGTCGCCATGACGACCATTATGACGTCATCGTCGCCATGACGACCATTATGGCAACACCGTCGCCATGACGACCAGTATGACATCATCGTCGCCATGACGACCATTATGACATTACCGTCGCCGTGATGACCATTATGACATCATCGTCTTCGTGACGACCATTATGACATCATCGTCGCCATGACGACCATTATGGCAACACCGTCGCCATGACGACCAGTATGACATCATCGTCGCCATGACGACCATTATGACATCACCGTCGCTATGACGACCATTATGACATCACAAAAGCCATGACGACCATTATGACATCACCAAAGCCATGACAACCATATTGACATCATTGTCGCCATGACGACCATTATGGCAACACCGTCACCATGACGACCAGTATGACATCATCGTCGCCATGACGACCATTATGACATCATCGTCGCCATGACGACCATTATGACGTCATCGTCGCCATGACGACCATTATGGCAACACCGTCGCCATGACGACCAGTATGACATCATCGTCGCCATGACGACCATTATGACATTACCGTCGCCGTGATGACCATTATGACATCATCGTCTTCGTGACGACCATTATGACATCATCGTCGCCATGACGACCATTATGGCAACACCGTCGCCATGACGACCAGTATGACATCATCGTCGCCATGACGACCATTATGACATCATCGTCGCCATGACGACCATTATGACGTCATCGTCGCCATGACGACCATTATGACATCATCGTCGCCATGGCGACCATTATGACATCATCGTCGCCATGACGACCATTATGACATCACCAAAGCCATGACAACCATATTGACATCACCGTCGCCATGACGACCATTATGACATCATCGTCGCCTTGACGACCATTATGACATCACCAAAGCCATGACCACCATACTGACATCATCGTCGCCATGACGACCATTACGACATCACCATTGCCATGACGACCATATTGACATCACCGTCGCCATGACGACCATTATGACATCACCAAAGCCATGACCACCATAATGACATCATCGTCACCATGACGACCATTCTGACATCACCATTGCCATGACGACCATTATGACATCACCGTCGCCATGACGACCATTATGACATCACCAAAGCCATGACCACCATACTGACATCATCGTCGCCATGACGACCATTATGACATCATCGTCGCCATGACGACCATTATGACATCACCGTCGCCAAGACGACCATTATGACATCCCTGTCGCCATGACGACCATTATGACATCACCAAAGCCATGACGACCATAATGACATCACCAAAGCCATGACAACCATATTGACATCATTGTCGCCATGACGACCATTATGGCAACACCGTCACCATGACGACCAGTATGACATCATCGTCGCCATGACGACCATTATGACATCATCGTCGCCATGACGACCATTATGACGTCATCGTCGCCATGACGACCATTATGGCAACACCGTCGCCATGACGACCAGTATGACATCATCGTCGCCATGACGACCATTATGACATTACCGTCGCCGTGATGACCATTATGACATCATCGTCTTCGTGACGACCATTATGACATCATCGTCGCCATGACGACCATTATGGCAACACCGTCGCCATGACGACCAGTATGACGTCATCGTCGCCATGACGACCATTATGACATCATCGTCGCCATGGCGACCATTATGACATCATCGTCGCCATGACGACCATTATGACATCACCAAAGCCATGACAACCATATTGACATCACCGTCGCCATGACGACCATTATGACATCATCGTCGCCTTGACGACCATTATGACATCACCAAAGCCATGACCACCATACTGACATCATCGTCGCCATGACAACCATTATGACATCACCATTGCCATGACGACCATTATGACATCACCGTCGCCATGACGACCATTATGACATCACCAAAGCCATGACCACCATAATGACATCATCGTCACCATGACGACCATTCTGACATCACCATTGCCATGACGACCATTATGACATCACCGTCGCCATGACGACCATTATGACATCACCAAAGCCATGACCACCATACTGACATCATCGTCGCCATGACGACCATTATGACATCATCGTCGCCATGTCGACCATTATGACATCATCGTCGCCATGACGACCATTATGGCAACACCGTCGCCATGACGACCATTATGGCAACACCGTCGGCATGACGACCATTATGACATCACCGTCGCCATGACGACTATTATGACATCACCGTCACCATGACGACCATTATGACATCATCGTCGCCATGACGAACATTATGACGTCATCGTCGCCATGACGACCATTATGACATCACCGTCGCCGTGACGACCATTATGACATCATCGTCGCCGTGACGACCATTATGACATAATCGTCGCCATGACGACCATTATGACATCACCGTCGCCTTGACGACCATTATGACATCACCAAAGCCATGACAACCATATTGACATCATCGTCGCCATGACGACCATTATGACATCATCGTCGCCATGACGACCATTATGACATCACCAAAGCCATGACCACCATACTGACATCATCGTCGCCATGACAACCATTCTGACATCACCATTGCCATGACGACCATTATGGCAACACCGTCGCCATGACGACCATTATGACATCATCGTCGGCATGACGACCATTATGACATCATCGTCGCCATGACGACTATTATGACATCACCGTCGCCATGATGACCATTATGACATCATCGTCGCCATGACGACCATTATGACGTCATCGTCGCCATGACGACCATTATGACATCATCGTCGCCATGACGACCATTATGACATCATCTTCGCCATGACGACCATTATGACGTCATCGTCGGCATGACGACCATTATGACATCATCGTCGCCATGACGACCATTATGACATCATCGTCGGCATGACGACCATTATGGCAACACCGTCGCCATGACGACCAGTATGATATCATCGTCGCCATGACGACCATTATGACATCACCGTCGCCGTGACGACCATTATGACATCATCGTCGCCGTGACGACCATTATGACATAATCGTCGCCATGACGACCATTATGACATCACCGTCGCTATGACGACCATTATGACATCACAAAAGCCATGACGACCATTATGACATCACCAAAGCCATGACAACCATATTGACATCATTGTCGCCATGACGACCATTATGGCAACACCGTCACCATGACGACCAGTATGACATCATCGTCGCCATGACGACCATTATGACATCATCGTCGCCATGACGACCATTATGACGTCATCGTCGCCATGACGACCATTATGGCAACACCGTCGCCATGACGACCAGTATGACATCATCGTCGCCATGACGACCATTATGACATTACCGTCGCCGTGATGACCATTATGACATCATCGTCTTCGTGACGACCATTATGACATCATCGTCGCCATGACGACCATTATGGCAACACCGTCGCCATGACGACCAGTATGACATCATCGTCGCCATGACGACCATTATGACATCATCGTCGCCATGACGACCATTATGACGTCATCGTCGCCATGACGACCATTATGACATCATCGTCGCCATGGCGACCATTATGACATCATCGTCGCCATGACGACCATTATGACATCACCAAAGCCATGACAACCATATTGACATCACCGTCGCCATGACGACCATTATGACATCATCGTCGCCTTGACGACCATTATGACATCACCAAAGCCATGACCACCATACTGACATCATCGTCGCCATGACGACCATTACGACATCACCATTGCCATGACGACCATATTGACATCACCGTCGCCATGACGACCATTATGACATCACCAAAGCCATGACCACCATAATGACATCATCGTCACCATGACGACCATTCTGACATCACCATTGCCATGACGACCATTATGACATCACCGTCGCCATGACGACCATTATGACATCACCAAAGCCATGACCACCATACTGACATCATCGTCGCCATGACGACCATTATGACATCATCGTCGCCATGACGACCATTATGACATCATCGTCGCCATGACGACCATTATGGCAACACCGTCGCCATGACGACCATTATGGCAACACCGTCGGCATGACGACCATTATGACATCACCGTCGCCATGACGACTATTATGACATCACCGTCGCCATGACGACCATTATGACATCATCGTCGCCATGACGAACATTATGACGTCATCGTCGCCATGACGACCATTATGATATCACCGTCGCCGTGACGACCATTATGACATCATCGTCGCCATGACGACCATTATGACATAATCGTCGCCATGACGACCATTATGGCATCACCGTCGCCATGACGACCATTATGACATCACCAAAGCCATGACAACCATATTGACATCATCGTCGCCATGACGACCATTATGACATCATCGTCGCCATGACGACCATTATGACATCACCAAAGCCATGACCACCATACTGACATCATCGTCGCCATGACAACCATTCTGACATCACCATTGCCATGACGACCATTATGGCAACACCGTCGCCATGACGACCATTATGACATCATCGTCGGCATGACGACCATTATGACATCATCGTCGCCATGACGACTATTATGACATCACCGTCGCCATGATGAACATTATGACATCATCGTCGCCATGACGACCATTATGACGTCATCGTCGCCATGACGACCATTATGACATCATCGTCGCCATGACGACCATTATGACATCATCTTCGCCATGACGACCATTATGACATCATCGTCGGCATGACGACCATTATGACATCATCGTCGCCATGACGACCATTATGACATCATCGTCGGCATGACGACCATTATGGCAACACCGTCGCCATGACGACCAGTATGATATCATCGTCGCCATGACGACCATTATGACATCACCGTCGCCGTGACGACCATTATGACATCATCGTCGCCGTGACGACCATTATGACATAATCGTCGCCATGACGACCATTATGGCAACACCGTCAACATGACGACCAGTATGACATCATCGTCGCCATGACGACGATTATGACATCATCGTCGCCATGACGACTATTATGACGTCATCGTCGCCATGACAAACATTATGGCAACATCGTCGCCATGACGACCATTATGACATCATCGTCGCCATGACGACCATTATGGCAACACCGTCGCCATGACGACCATTATGGCAACACCGTCGCCATGACGACCAGTATGACATCATCGTCGCCATGACGACCATTATGACATCACCGTCGCTGTGACGACCATCATGACATCATCGTCGCCGTGACGACCATTATGACATCATCGTCGCCATGACGACCATTATGACATCACCGTCGCCATGACGACCATTATGACATCACCAAAGCCATGACAACCATATTGACATCATCGTCGCCATGACGACCATTATGACATCATCGTCGCCATGACGACCATTATGACATCACCGAAGCCATGACCACCATACTGACATCATCGTCTCCATAACGACCATTCTGACATCACCTTTGCCATGACGACCATTATGACATCACCGTCGCCCTGACGACCATTATGACATCACCAAAGCCATGACCACCATACTGACATCATCGTCGCCATGACAACCATTATGACATCATCGTCGCCATGACGACCATTATGACATCATCGTCGCCATGACAACCATTATGGCAGCACCGTTGCCATGACGACCATTATGACATCATCGTCGGCATGACGACCATTATGACATCATCGTCGCCATGACGACTATTATGACATCATCGTCGCCATGATGACCATTATGACGTCATCGTCGCCATGACGACCATTATGACATCATCGTCGCCATGACGACCATTATGACATCATCTTCACCATGACGACCATTATGACATCATCGTCGGCATGACGACCATTATGACATCATTGTCGCCATGACGACCAATATGGCAACACCGTCACCATGACGACCAGTATGACATCATCGTCGCCATGACGACCATTATGACATCATCGTCGCCATGACTACCATTATGACGTCATCGTCGCCATGACGACCATTATGGCAACACCGTCGCCATGACGACAAGTATGACATCATCGTCGCCATGACGACCATTATGACATTACCGTCGCCGTGATGACCATTATGCCATCATCGTCTTCGTGACGACCATTATGACATCATCGTCGCCATGACGACCATTATGGCAACACCGTCGCCATGACGACCAGTATGACATCATCGTCGCCATGACGACCATTATGACATCATCGTCGCCATGACGACCATTATGACGTCATCGTCGCCATGACGACCATTATGACATCATCGTCGCCATGGCGACCATAATGACATCATCGTCGCCATGACGACCATTATGACATCACCAAAGCCATGACAACCATATTGACATCATCGTCGCCATGACGTCCATTATGACATCATCGTCGCCATGACGACCATTATGACATCACCAAAGCTATGACCACCATACTGACATCATCGTCGCCATGACGACCATTATGACATCACCATTGCCATGACGACCATATTGACATCACCGTCGCCATGACGACCATTATGACATCACCAAAGCCATGACCACCATAATGACATCATCGTCGCCATGACGACCATTCTGACATCACCATTGCCATGACGACCATTATGACATCACCGTCGCCATGACGACCATTATGACATCACCAAAGCCATGACCACCATACTGACATCATCGTCGCCATGACGACCATTATGGCAACACCGTCGCCATGACGACCATTATGGCAACAACGTCGGCATGACGACCATTATGCCATCACCGTCGCCATGACGACTATTATGACATCACCGTCGCCATGACGACCATTATGACATCATCGTCGCCATGACGAACATTATGACGTCATCGTCGCCATGACGAACATTATGACGTCACCGTCGCCGTGACGACCATTATGACATCATCGTCGCCGTGACGACCATTATGACATCATCGTCGCCATGACGACCATTATGACATCACCGTCGCCATGACGACCATTATGACATCACCAAAGCCATGACAACCATATTGACATCATCGTCGCCATGACGACCATTATGACATCATCGTCGCCATGACGACCATTATGACATCACCAAAGCCATGACCACCATACTGACATCATCGTCGCCATAACAACCATTCTGACATCACCATTGCCATGACGACCATTATGACATCACCGTCGCCATGACGACCATTATGACATCACCAAAGCCATGACCACCATACTGACATCATCGTCGCCATGACGACCATTCTGACATCACCATTGCATGACGACCATTATGACATCACCGTCGCCATGACGACCATTATGACATCACCAAAGCCATGACCACCATACTGACATCATCGTCGCCATGACGACCATTATGACATCATCGTCGCCATGACGACCATTATGACATCACCGTCGCCATGATGACCATTATGACATCATCGTCGCCATGACGACCATTATGACGTCATCGTCGCCATGACGACCATTATGACATCATCGTCGCCATGACGACCATTATGACATCATCTTCGCCATGACGACCATTATGACATCATCGTCGGCATGACGACCATTATGACATCATCGTCGCCATGACGACCATTATGACATCATCGTCGGCATGACGACCATTATGGCAACACCGTCGCCATGACGACCAGTATGATATCATCGTCGCCATGACGACCATTATGACATCACCGTCGCCGTGAAGACCATTATGACATCATCGTCGCCGTGACGACCATTATGACATAATCGTCGCCATGATGACCATTATGACATAATCGTCGCCATGATGACCATTATGACATCACCGTCGCTATGACGACCATTATGACATCACCAAAGCCATGACGACCATTATGACATCACCAAAGCCATGACAACCATATTGACATGATCATCGCCATGACGACCATTATGGCAACACCGTCAACATGACGACCAGTATGACATCATTGTCGCCATGACGACGATTATGACATCATCGTCGCCATGATGACTATTATGACGTCATCGTCGCCATGACAAACATTATGGCAACATCGTCGCCATGACGACCATTATGACATCATCGTCGCCATGACGACCATTATGGCAACACCGTCGCCATGACGACCATTATGGCAACACCGTCGCCATGACGACCAGTATGACATCATCGTCGCCATGACGACCATTATGACATCACCGTCGCCGTGACGACCATCATGACATCATCGTAACCGTGACGACCATTATGACATCATCTTCGCCATGACGACCATTATGACATCACCGTCGCCATGACGACCATTATGACATCACCAAAGTCATGACAACCATATTGACATCATCGTCGCCATGACGACCATTATGACATCATCGTCACCATGACGACCATTATGACATCATCGTCGCCATGACAACCATTATGGCAACACCGTTGCCATGACGACCATTATGACATCATCGTCGGCATGACGACCATTATGACATCATCGTCGCCATGACGACAATTATGACATCATCGTCGCCATGACGACCATTATGACGTCATCGTCGCCATGACTACTATTATGACATCATCGTCGCCATGACGACCATTATGACATCATATTCACCATGACTACCATTATGACATCATCGTCGCCATGACGACCATTATGACATCATATTCACCATGACGACCATTATGACATCATATTCACCATGACTACCATTATGACATCATCGTCGGCATGACGACCATTATGACATCACCGTCGCCATGTCGACCATTATGACATCATCGTCGCCATGACGACCATTATGACATCATCGTCGCCATGACGACCATTATGACATCATCGTCGCCATGACGACCATTATGGCAACACCGTCGCCATGACGACCATTATGACATCATCGTCGGCATGACGACCATTATGACATCACCGTCGCCGTGACGACCATTATGACATCATCGTCGCCGTGACGACTATTATGACATCATCGTCGCCATGACGACCATTATGACATCACCGTCGCCATGACGACCATTATGACATCACCAAAGCCATGACGACCATATTGACATCATCGTCGCCATGACGACCATTATGACATCATCGTCGCCATGACGACCATTATGACATCACCAAAGCCATGACCACCATACTGACATCATCGTCGCCATGACGACCATTCTGACATCACCATTGCCATGACGACCATTATGACATCACCGTCGCCATGACGACCATTATGACATCACCAAAGCCATGACCACCATACTGACATCATCGTCGCCATGACGACCATTATGACATCATCGTCGCCATGACGACCATTATGGCAACAACGTCGCCATGACGACCATTATGACATCATCGTCGGCATGACGACCATTATGACATCATCGTCACCATGACTACTATTATGACATCACCGTCGCCATGACGACCATTATGACGTCATCGTCGCCATGACGACCATTATGACATCATCGTCGCCATGACGACCATTATGACATCATCGTCGCCATGACGACCATTATGACATCATCTTCACCATGACGACCATTATGACATCCTCGTCGGCATGACGACCATTATGACATCACCGTCGCCATGACGACCATTATGGCAGCACCGTCGCCATGACGACCAGTATGACATCATCGTCGCCATGACGACCATTATGACATCATCGTCGCCATGACGACCATCATGACGTCATCGTCGCCATGACGACCATTATGACGTCATTGTCGCCATGACGACCATTATGACGTCATCGTCGCTATGACAACCATTATGGCAACACCGTCGCCATGACGACCATTATGACATCCCTGTCGCCATGACGACCATTATGACATCCCTGTCGCCATGACGACCATTATGACATCACCAAAGCCATGACGACCATAATGACATCACCAAAGCCATGACAACCATATTGACATCATCGTCGCCATGACGACCATTATCGCAACACCGTCACCATGACGACCAGTATGACATCATCGTCGCCATGACGACCATTATGACATCATGGTCGCCATGACGACCATTATGACGTCATCGTCGCCATGACGACCATTATGGCAACACCGTCGCCATGACGACCAGTATGACATCATCGTCGCCATGACGACCATTATGACATTACCGTCGCCGTGATGACCATTATGACATCATCGTCTTCGTGACGACCATTATGACATCATCGTCGCCATGACGACCATTATGGCAACACCGTCGCCATGACGACCAGTATGACATCATCGTCGCCATGACGACCATTATGACATCATCGTCGCCATGACGACCATTATGACGTCATCGTCGCCATGACGACCATTATGACATCATCGTCGCCATGGCGACCATTATGACATCATCGTCGCCATGACGACCATTATGACATCACCAAAGCCATGACAACCATATTGACATCATCGTCGCCATGACGACCATTATGACATCATCGTCGCCATGACGACAATAATGACATCACCAAAGCCATGACCACCATACTGACATCATCGTCGCCATGACGACCATTATGACATCACCATTGCCATGACGACCATTATGACATCACCGTCGCCATGACGACCATTATGACATCACCAAAGCCATGACCACCATAATGACATCATCGTCGCCATGACGACCATTCTGACATCACCATTGCCATGACGACCATTATGACATCACCGTCGCCATGACGACCATTATGACATCACCAAAGCCATGACCACCATACTGACATCATCGTCGCCATGACGACCATTATGACATCATCGTCGCCATGACGACCATTATGACATCATCGTCGCCATGACGACCATTATGGCAACACCCTCGCCATGACGACCATTATGACATCATCGTCGGCATGACGACCATTATGACATCATCGTCGCCATGACGACTATTATGGCATCACCGTCGCCATGACGACCATTATGACATCATCGTCGCCATGAAGACCATTATGACGTCATCGTCGCCATGACGACCATTATGGCATCATCGTCGCCATGACGACCATTATGACATCATCGTCGGCATGACGACCATTATGACATCACCGTCGCCATGACGACCATTATGACATCATCGTCGCCATGACGACCATTATGGCAACACCGTCGCCATGACGACCAGTATGACATCATCGTCGCCATGACGACCATTATGACATTACCGTCGCCGTGACGACCATTATGACATCATCGCCGCCGTGACGACCATTATGACATCATCGTCGCCATGACGACCATTCTGACATCACCATTGCCATGATGACCATTATGACATCACGGTCGCCATGACGACCATTATGACATCACCAAAGCCATGACCACCATACTGACATCATCGCCGCCATGACGACCATTATGACATCATCGTCGCCATGACGACCATTATGACATCATCGTCGCCGTGACGACCATTATGACATCATCGTCGCCATGACGACTATTATGACATCACCAAAGCCATGACCACCATACTGACATCATCGTCGCCATGACGACCATTCTGACATCACCATTGCCATGATGACCATTATGACATCACGGTCGCCATGACGACCATTATGACATCACCAAAGCCATGACCACCATACTGACATCATCGTCGCCATGACGACCATTATGACATCATCGTCGCCATGACGACCATTATGACATCATCGTCGCCGTGACGACCATTATGACATCATCGTCGCCATGACGACTATTATGACATCACCAAAGCCATGACCACCATACTGACATCATCGTCGCCATGACGAGCATTCTGACATCACCATTGCCATGACGACCATTATGACATCACCGTCGCCATGACGACCATTATGACATCACCAAAGCCATGACCACCATATTGACATCATCGTCGCCATGACGACCATTATGACGTCATCGTCGCCATGACGACCATTATGGCAACACCGTCGCCATGACGACCAGTATGACATCATCGTCGCCATGACGACCATTATGACATCACCGTCGCCGTGACGACCATTATGACATCATCGTCGCCATGACGACCATTATGACATCACCGTCGCCGTGACGACCATTATGACATCATCGTCGCCATGACGACCATTATGACATCACCGTCGCCATGACGACCATTATGACATCACCGAAGCCATGACAACCATAATGACATCATCGTCGCCATGACGACCATTATGACATCACCGTCGCCATGACGACCATTATGACATCACCAAAGCCATGACCACCATACTGACATCATCGTCGCCATGACGATCATTATAACATCATCGTCGCCATGACGACCATTATGACATCATCGTCGCCATGACGACCATTATGGCAACATCGTCGCCATGACGACCATTATGACATCATCGTCGGCATGACGACCATTATGACATCATCGTCGCCATGACGAATATTATGACATCACCGTCGCCATGACGACCATTATGACATCATCGTCGCCATGACGACCATTATGACGTCATCGTCGCCATGACGACCATTATGACATCATCGTCGCCATGACGACCATTATGACATCATCTTCGCCATGACGACCATTATGACATCATCGTCGGCATGACGACCATTCTGACATCATCGTCGCCATGACGACCATTATGACATCATCGTCGCCATGACGACCATTATGGCAACACCGTCGCCATGACGACCAGTATGACATCATCGTCGCCATGACGACCATTATGACATCATCGTCGCCATGACGACCATTATGACGTCATCGTCGCCATGACGACCATTATGGCATCATCGTCGCCATGACGACCATTATGACATCACCGTCGCCATGACGACCATTATGACATCACCAAAGCCATGACGACCATAATGACATCACCAAAGCCATGACAACCATATTGACATCATCGTCGCCTTGACGACCATTATGGCAACACCGTCACCATGACGACCAGTATGACATCATCGTCGCCATGACGACCATTATGACATCATCGTCGTCATGACGACCATTATGACGTCATCGTCGCCATGACGACCATTATGGCAACACCGTCGCCATGACGACCAGTATGACATCATCGTCGCCATGACGACCATTATGACATTACCGTCGCCGTGACGACCATTATGACATCATCGCCGCCGTGACGACCATTATGACATCATCGTCGCCATGACGACCATTATGGCAACACGGTCGCCATGACGACCAGTATGACATCATCGTCGCCATGATGACATTATGACATCATCGTCGCCATGATGACCATTATGACGTCATCGTCGCCATGACGACCATTATGACATCATCGTCGCCATGACGACCATTATGACATCACCAAAGCCATGACGACCATATTGACATCATCGTCGCCATGACGACCATTATGACATCATCGTCGCCATGACGACCATTATGACATCACCAAAGCCATGACCACCATACTGACATCATCGTCGCCATGACGACCATTCTGACATCACCATTGCCATGACGACCATTATGACATCACCGTCGCCATGACGACCATTATGACATCACCAAAGCCATGACCACCATACTGACATCATCGTCGCCATGACGACCATTATGACATCATCGTCGCCATGACGACCATTATGGCAACACCGTCGCCATGACGACCATTATGACATCATCGTCGGCATGACGACCATTATGACATCATCGTCACCATGACTACTATTATGACATCACCGTCGCCATGACGACCATTATGACGTCATCGTCGCCATGACGACCATTATGACATCATCGTCGCCATGACGACCATTATGACATCATCGTCGCCATGACGACCATTATGACATCATGTTCACCATGACGACCATTATGACATCCTCGTCGGCATGACGACCATTATGACATCACCGTCGCCATGACGACCATTATGGCAGCACCGTCGCCATGACGACCAGTATGACATCATCGTCGCCATGACGAACATTATGACGTCATCGTCGCCATGACGACCATTATGACATCACCGTCGCCATGACGACCATTATGGCAGCACCGTCGCCATGACGACCAGTATGACATCATCGTCGCCATGACGAACATTATGACGTCATCGTCGCCATGACGACCATTATGACATCATCGTCGCCATGACGACCATTATGACATCACCAAAGCCATGACCACCATACTGACATCATCGTCGCCATAACAACCATTCTGACATCACCATTGCCATGACGACCATTATGACATCACCGTCGCCATGACGACCATTATGACATCACCAAAGCCATGACCACCATACTGACATCATCGTCGCCATGACGACCATTCTGACATCACCATTGCATGACGACCATTATGACATCACCGTCGCCATGACGACCATTATGACATCACCAAAGCCATGACCACCATACTGACATCATCGTCGCCATGACGACCATTATGACATCATCGTCGCCATGACGACCATTATGACATCACCGTCGCCATGATGACCATTATGACATCATCGTCGCCATGACGACCATTATGACGTCATCGTCGCCATGACGACCATTATGACATCATCGTCGCCATGACGACCATTATGACATCATCTTCGCCATGACGACCATTATGACATCATCGTCGGCATGACGACCATTATGACATCATCGTCGCCATGACGACCATTATGACATCATCGTCGGCATGACGACCATTATGGCAACACCGTCGCCATGACGACCAGTATGATATCATCGTCGCCATGACGACCATTATGACATCACCGTCGCCGTGACGACCATTATGACATCATCGTCGCCGTGACGACCATTATGACATAATCGTCGCCATGATGACCATTATGACATCACCGTCGCTATGACGACCATTATGACATCACCAAAGCCATGACGACCATTATGACATCACCAAAGCCATGACAACCATATTGACATGATCGTCGCCATGACGACCATTATGGCAACACCGTCAACATGACGACCAGTATGACATCATTGTCGCCATGACGACGATTATGACATCATCGTCGCCATGATGACTATTATGACGTCATCGTCGCCATGACAAACATTATGGCAACATCGTCGCCATGACGACCATTATGACATCATCGTCGCCATGACGACCATTATGGCAACACCGTCGCCATGACGACCATTATGGCAACACCGTCGCCATGACGACCAGTATGACATCATCGTCGCCATGACGACCATTATGACATCACCGTCGCCGTGACGACCATCATGACATCATCGTAACCGTGACGACCATTATGACATCATCTTCGCCATGACGACCATTATGACATCACCGTCGCCATGACGACCATTATGACATCACCAAAGTCATGACAACCATATTGACATCATCGTCGCCATGACGACCATTATGACATCATCGTCGCCATGACGACCATTATGACATCATCGTCGCCATGACAACCATTATGGCAACACCGTTGCCATGACGACTATTATGACATCATCGTCGGCATGACGACCATTATGACATCATCGTCGCCATGACGACTATTATGACATCATCGTCGCCATGACGACCATTATGACGTCATCGTCGCCATGACGACCATTATGACATCATCGTCGCCATGACGACCATTATGACATCATCGTCGCCATGACGACCATTATGGCAACACCGTCGCCATGACGACCATTATGACATCATCGTCGGCATGACGACCATTATGACATCACCGTCGCCGTGACGACCATTATGACATCATCGTCGCCGTGACGACTATTATGACATCATCGTCGCCATGACGACCATTATGACATCACCGTCGCCATGACGACCATTATGACATCACCAAAGCCATGACGACCATATTGACATCATCGTCGCCATGACGACCATTATGACATCATCGTCGCCATGACGACCATTATGACATCACCAAAGCCATGACCACCATACTGACATCATCGTCGCCATGACGACCATTCTGACATCACCATTGCCATGACGACCATTATGACATCACCGTCGCCATGACGACCATTATGACATCACCAAAGCCATGACCACCATACTGACATCATCGTCGCCATGACGACCATTATGACATCATCGTCGCCATGACGACCATTATGGCAACACCGTCGCCATGACGACCATTATGACATCATCGTCGGCATGACGACCATTATGACATCATCGTCACCATGACTACTATTATGACATCACCGTCGCCATGACGACCATTATGACGTCATCGTCGCCATGACGACCATTATGACATCATCGTCGCCATGACGACCATTATGACATCATCGTCGCCATGACGACCATTATGACATCATCTTCACCATGACGACCATTATGACATCCTCGTCGGCATGACGACCATTATGACATCACCGTCGCCATGACGACCATTATGGCAGCACCGTCGCCATGACGACCAGTATGACATCATCGTCGCCATGACGACCATTATGACATCATCGTCGCCATGACGACCATCATGACGTCATCGTCGCCATGACGACCATTATGACGTCATTGTCGCCATGACGACCATTATGACGTCATCGTCGCTATGACAACCATTATGGCAACACCGTCGCCATGACGACCATTATGACATCCCTGTCGCCATGACGACCATTATGACATCCCTGTCGCCATGACGACCATTATGACATCACCAAAGCCATGACGACCATAATGACATCACCAAAGCCATGACAACCATATTGACATCATCGTCGCCATGACGACCATTATCGCAACACCGTCACCATGACGACCAGTATGACATCATCGTCGCCATGACGACCATTATGACATCATCGTCGCCATGACGACCATTATGACGTCATCGTCGCCATGACGACCATTATGGCAACACCGTCGCCATGACGACCAGTATGACATCATCGTCGCCATGACGACCATTATGACATTACCGTCGCCGTGATGACCATTATGACATCATCGTCTTCGTGACGACCATTATGACATCATCGTCGCCATGACGACCATTATGGCAACACCGTCGCCATGACGACCAGTATGACATCATCGTCGCCATGACGACCATTATGACATCATCGTCGCCATGACGACCATTATGACGTCATCGTCGCCATGACGACCATTATGACATCATCGTCGCCATAGCGACCATTATGACATCATCGTCGCCATGACGACCATTATGACATCACCAAAGCCATGACAACCATATTGACATCATCGTCGCCATGACGACCATTATGACATCATCGTCGCCATGACGACAATAATGACATCACCAAAGCCATGACCACCATACTGACATCATCGTCGCCATGACGACCATTATGACATCACCATTGCCATGACGACCATTATGAC
The DNA here is from genome assembly GCF_046119375.1 of Phyllobates terribilis. NCBI lineage: Eukaryota > Metazoa > Chordata > Amphibia > Anura > Dendrobatidae > Phyllobates > Phyllobates terribilis. The sequence goes on from NW_027362819.1 coordinate 3,944,150, forward strand.
ATCACCGTCGCCATGACGACCATTATGACATCACCAAAGCCATGACCACCATAATGACATCATCGTCGCCATGACGACCATTCTGACATCACCATTGCCATGACGACCATTATGACATCACCGTCGCCATGACGACCATTATGACATCACCAAAGCCATGACCACCATACTGACATCATCGTCGCCATGACGACCATTATGACATCATCGTCGCCATGACGACCATTATGACATCATCGTCGCCATGACGACCATTATGGCAACACCCTCGCCATGACGACCATTATGACATCATCGTCGGCATGACGACCATTATGACATCATCGTCGCCATGACGACTATTATGGCATCACCGTCGCCATGCCGACCATTATGACATCATCGTCGCCATGAAGACCATTATGACGTCATCGTCGCCATGACGACCATTATGGCATCATCGTCGCCATGACGACCATTATGACATCATCGTCGGCATGACGACCATTATGACATCACCGTCGCCATGACGACCATTATGACATCATCGTCGCCATGACGACCATTATGGCAACACCGTCGCCATGACGACCAGTATGACATCATCGTCGCCATGACGACCATTATGACATTACCGCCGCCGTGACGACCATTATGACATCATCGTCGCCATGACGACCATTATGGCAACACGGTCGCCATGACGACCAGTATGACATCATCGTCGCCATGATGACATTATGACATCATCGTCGCCATGATGACCATTATGACGTCATCGTCGCCATGACGACCATTATGACATCATCGTCGCCATGGCGACCATTATGACATCATCGTCGCCATGACGACCATTATGGCAACACCGTCGCCATGACGACCAGTATGACATCATCGTCGCCATGACGACCATTATGACATCACCGTCGCCGTGACGACCATTATGACATCATCGTCGCCGTGACGACCATTATGACATCATCGTCGCCATGACGACCATTATGACATCACCGTCGCCATGACGACCATTATGACATCACCAAAGCCATGACAACCATATTGACATCATCGTCGCCATGACGACCATTATGACATCATCGTCGCCATGACGACCATTATGACATCACCAAAGCCATGACCACCATACTGACATCATCGTCGCCATGACGACCATTCTGACATCACCATTGCCATGATGACCATTATGACATCACGGTCGCCATGACGACCATTATGACATCACCAAAGCCATGACCACCATACTGACATCATCGTCGCCATGACGACCATTATGACATCATCGTCGCCATGACGACCATTATGACATCATCGTCGCCGTGACGACCATTATGACATCATCGTCGCCATGATGACTATTATGACATCACCAAAGCCATGACCACCATACTGACATCATCGTCGCCATGACGAGCATTCTGACATCACCATTGCCATGACGACCATTATGACATCACCGTCGCCATGACGACCATTATGACATCACCAAAGCCATGACCACCATATTGACATCATCGTCGCCATGACGACCATTATGACATCATCGTCGCCATGACGACCATTATGACGTCATCGTCGCCATGACGACCATTATGGCAACACCATCGCCATGACGACCAGTATGACATCATCGTCGCCATGACGACCATTATGACATCACCGTCGCCGTGACGACCATTATGACATCATCGTCGCCATGACGACCATTATGACATCACCGTCGCCGTGACGACCATTATGACATCATCGTCGCCATGACGACCATTATGACATCACCGTCGCCATGACGACCATTATGACATCACCGAAGCCATGACAACCATAATGACATCATCGTCGCCATGACGACCATTATGACATCACCGTCGCCATGACGACCATTATGACATCACCAAAGCCATGACCACCATACTGACATCATCGTCGCCATGACGATCATTATAACATCATCGTCGCCATGACGACCATTATGACATCATCGTCGCCATGACGACCATTATGGCAACATCGTCGCCATGACGACCATTATGACATCATCGTCGGCATGACGACCATTATGACATCATCGTCGCCATGACGAATATTATGACATCACCGTCGCCATGACGACCATTATGACATCATCGTCGCCATGACGACCATTATGACGTCATCGTCGCCATGACGACCATTATGACATCATCGTCGCCATGACGACCATTATGACATCACCGTCGCCATGACGACCATTATGACATCACCAAAGTCATGACAACCATATTGACATCATCGTCGCCATGACGACCATTATGACATCATCGTCGCCATGACGACCATTATGACATCATCGTCGCCATGACAACCATTATGGCAACACCGTTGCCATGACGACTATTATGACATCATCGTCGGCATGACGACCATTATGACATCATCGTCGCCATGACGACTATTATGACATCATCGTCGCCATGACGACCATTATGACGTCATCGTCGCCATGACTACCATTATGACATCATCGTCGCCATGACGACCATTATGACATCATATTCACCATGACTACCATTATGACATCATCGTCGCCATGACGACCATTATGACATCATATTCACCATGACGACCATTATGACATCATCGTCGGCATGACGACCATTATGACATCACCGTCGCCATGTCGACCATTATGGCAACACCGTCGCCATGACGACCAGTATGACATCATCGTCGCCATGACGACCATTATGACATCATCGTCGCCATGACGACCATTATGACGTCATCGTCGCCATGACGACCATTATGACATCATCGTCGCCATGACGACCATTATGACATCATCGTCGCCATGACGACCATTATGGCAACACCGTCGCCATGACGACCATTATGACATCATCGTCGGCATGACGACCATTATGACATCACCGTCGCCGTGACGACCATTATGACATCATCGTCGCCGTGACGACTATTATGACATCATCGTCGCCATGACGACCATTATGACATCACCGTCGCCATGACGACCATTATGACATCACCAAAGCCATGACGACCATATTGACATCATCGTCGCCATGACGACCATTATGACATCATCGTCGCCATGACGACCATTATGACATCACCAAAGCCATGACCACCATACTGACATCATCGTCGCCATGACGACCATTCTGACATCACCATTGCCATGACGACCATTATGACATCACCGTCGCCATGACGACCATTATGACATCACCAAAGCCATGACCACCATACTGACATCATCGTCGCCATGACGACCATTATGACATCATCGTCGCCATGACGACCATTATGGCAACACCGTCGCCATGACGACCATTATGACATCATCGTCGGCATGACGACCATTATGACATCATCGTCACCATGACTACTATTATGACATCACCGTCGCCATGACGACCATTATGACGTCATCGTCGCCATGACGACCATTATGACATCATCGTCGCCATGACGACCATTATGACATCATCGTCGCCATGACGACCATTATGACATCATCTTCACCATGACGACCATTATGACATCCTCGTCGGCATGACGACCATTATGACATCACCGTCGCCATGACGACCATTATGGCAGCACCGTCGCCATGACGACCAGTATGACATCATCGTCGCCATGACGACCATTATGACATCATCGTCGCCATGACGACCATCATGACGTCATCGTCGCCATGACGACCATTATGACGTCATTGTCGCCATGACGACCATTATGACGTCATCGTCGCTATGACAACCATTATGGCAACACCGTCGCCATGACGACCATTATGACATCCCTGTCGCCATGACGACCATTATGACATCCCTGTCGCCATGACGACCATTATGACATCACCAAAGCCATGACGACCATAATGACATCACCAAAGCCATGACAACCATATTGACATCATCGTCGCCATGACGACCATTATCGCAACACCGTCACCATGACGACCAGTATGACATCATCGTCGCCATGACGACCATTATGACATCATCGTCGCCATGACGACCATTATGACGTCATCGTCGCCATGACGACCATTATGGCAACACCGTCGCCATGACGACCAGTATGACATCATCGTCGCCATGACGACCATTATGACATTACCGTCGCCGTGATGACCATTATGACATCATCGTCTTCGTGACGACCATTATGACATCATCGTCGCCATGACGACCATTATGGCAACACCGTCGCCATGACGACCAGTATGACATCATCGTCGCCATGACGACCATTATGACATCATCGTCGCCATGACGACCATTATGACGTCATCGTCGCCATGACGACCATTATGACATCATCGTCGCCATAGCGACCATTATGACATCATCGTCGCCATGACGACCATTATGACATCACCAAAGCCATGACAACCATATTGACATCATCGTCGCCATGACGACCATTATGACATCATCGTCGCCATGACGACAATAATGACATCACCAAAGCCATGACCACCATACTGACATCATCGTCGCCATGACGACCATTATGACATCACCATTGCCATGACGACCATTATGACATCACCGTCGCCATGACGACCATTATGACATCACCAAAGCCATGACCACCATAATGACATCATCGTCGCCATGACGACCATTCTGACATCACCATTGCCATGACGACCATTATGACATCACCGTCGCCATGACGACCATTATGACATCACCAAAGCCATGACCACCATACTGACATCATCGTCGCCATGACGACCATTATGACATCATCGTCGCCATGACGACCATTATGACATCATCGTCGCCATGACGACCATTATGGCAACACCCTCGCCATGACGACCATTATGACATCATCGTCGGCATGACGACCATTATGACATCATCGTCGCCATGACGACTATTATGGCATCACCGTCGCCATGCCGACCATTATGACATCATCGTCGCCATGAAGACCATTATGACGTCATCGTCGCCATGACGACCATTATGGCATCATCGTCGCCATGACGACCATTATGACATCATCGTCGGCATGACGACCATTATGACATCACCGTCGCCATGACGACCATTATGACATCATCGTCGCCATGACGACCATTATGGCAACACCGTCGCCATGACGACCAGTATGACATCATCGTCGCCATGACGACCATTATGACATTACCGCCGCCGTGACGACCATTATGACATCATCGTCGCCATGACGACCATTATGGCAACACGGTCGCCATGACGACCAGTATGACATCATCGTCGCCATGATGACATTATGACATCATCGTCGCCATGATGACCATTATGACGTCATCGTCGCCATGACGACCATTATGACATCATCGTCGCCATGGCGACCATTATGACATCATCGTCGCCATGACGACCATTATGGCAACACCGTCGCCATGACGACCAGTATGACATCATCGTCGCCATGACGACCATTATGACATCACCGTCGCCGTGACGACCATTATGACATCATCGTCGCCGTGACGACCATTATGACATCATCGTCGCCATGACGACCATTATGACATCACCGTCGCCATGACGACCATTATGACATCACCAAAGCCATGACAACCATATTGACATCATCGTCGCCATGACGACCATTATGACATCATCGTCGCCATGACGACCATTATGACATCACCAAAGCCATGACCACCATACTGACATCATCGTCGCCATGACGACCATTCTGACATCACCATTGCCATGATGACCATTATGACATCACGGTCGCCATGACGACCATTATGACATCACCAAAGCCATGACCACCATACTGACATCATCGTCGCCATGACGACCATTATGACATCATCGTCGCCATGACGACCATTATGACATCATCGTCGCCGTGACGACCATTATGACATCATCGTCGCCATGATGACTATTATGACATCACCAAAGCCATGACCACCATACTGACATCATCGTCGCCATGACGAGCATTCTGACATCACCATTGCCATGACGACCATTATGACATCACCGTCGCCATGACGACCATTATGACATCACCAAAGCCATGACCACCATATTGACATCATCGTCGCCATGACGACCATTATGACATCATCGTCGCCATGACGACCATTATGACGTCATCGTCGCCATGACGACCATTATGGCAACACCATCGCCATGACGACCAGTATGACATCATCGTCGCCATGACGACCATTATGACATCACCGTCGCCGTGACGACCATTATGACATCATCGTCGCCATGACGACCATTATGACATCACCGTCGCCGTGACGACCATTATGACATCATCGTCGCCATGACGACCATTATGACATCACCGTCGCCATGACGACCATTATGACATCACCGAAGCCATGACAACCATAATGACATCATCGTCGCCATGACGACCATTATGACATCACCGTCGCCATGACGACCATTATGACATCACCAAAGCCATGACCACCATACTGACATCATCGTCGCCATGACGATCATTATAACATCATCGTCGCCATGACGACCATTATGACATCATCGTCGCCATGACGACCATTATGGCAACATCGTCGCCATGACGACCATTATGACATCATCGTCGGCATGACGACCATTATGACATCATCGTCGCCATGACGAATATTATGACATCACCGTCGCCATGACGACCATTATGACATCATCGTCGCCATGACGACCATTATGACGTCATCGTCGCCATGACGACCATTATGACATCATCGTCGCCATGACGACCATTATGACATCATCTTCGCCATGACGACCATTATGACATCATCGTCGGCATGACGACCATTCTGACATCATCGTCGCCATGACGACCATTATGACATCATCGTCGCCATGACGACCATTATGGCAACACCGTCGCCATGACGACCAGTATGACATCATCGTCGCCATGACGACCATTATGACATCATCGTCGCCATGACGACCATTATGACGTCATCGTCGCCATGACGACCATTATGGCGTCATCGTCGCCATGACGACCATTATGACATCACCGTCGCCATGACGACCATTATGACATCACCAAAGCCATGACGACCATAATGACATCACCAAAGCCATGACAACCATATTGACATCATCGTCGCCTTGACGACCATTATGGCAACACCGTCACCATGACGACCAGTATGACATCATCGTCGCCATGACGACCATGATGACATCATCGTCGTCATGACGACCATTATGACGTCATCGTCGCCATGACGACCATTATGGCAACACCGTCGCCATGACGACCAGTATGACATCATCGTCGCCATGACGACCATTATGACATTACCGTCGCCGTGACGACCATTATGACATCATCGCCGCCGTGACGACCATTATGACATCATCGTCGCCATGACGACCATTATGGCAACACGGTCGCCATGACGACCAGTATGACATCATCGTCGCCATGATGACATTATGACATCATCGTCGCCATGATGACCATTATGACGTCATCGTCGCCATGACGACCATTATGACATCATCGTCGCCATGACGACCATTATGACATCACCAAAGCCATGACGACCATATTGACATCATCGTCGCCATGACGACCATTATGACATCATCGTCGCCATGACGACCATTATGACATCACCAAAGCCATGACCACCATACTGACATCATCGTCGCCATGACGACCATTCTGACATCACCATTGCCATGACGACCATTATGACATCACCGTCGCCATGACGACCATTATGACATCACCAAAGCCATGACCACCATACTGACATCATCGTCGCCATGACGACCATTATGACATCATCGTCGCCATGACGACCACTATGGCAACACCGTCGCCATGACGACCATTATGACATCATCGTCGGCATGACGACCATTATGACATCATCGTCACCATGACGACCATTATGACATCATCGTCGCCATGACGACCATTATGACATCATCGTCGCCATGACGACCATTATGACATCATCTTCACCATGACGACCATTATGACATCCTCGTCGGCATGACGACCATTATGACATCACCGTCGCCATGACGACCATTATGGCAGCACCGTCGCCATGACGACCAGTATGACATCATCGTCGCCATGACGACCATTATGACATCATCGTCGCCATGACGACCATCATGACGTCATCGTCGCCATGACGACCATTATGACGTCATTGTCGCCATGACGACCATTATGACGTCATCGTCGCTATGACAACCATTATGGCAACACCGTCGCCATGACGACCATTATGACATCCCTGTCGCCATGACGACCATTATGACATCCCTGTCGCCATGACGACCATTATGACATCACCAAAGCCATGACGACCATAATGACATCACCAAAGCCATGACAACCATATTGACATCATCGTCGCCATGACGACCATTATCGCAACACCGTCACCATGACGACCAGTATGACATCATCGTCGCCATGACGACCATTATGACATCATCGTCGCCATGACGACCATTATGACGTCATCGTCGCCATGACGACCATTATGGCAACACCGTCGCCATGACGACCAGTATGACATCATCGTCGCCATGACGACCATTATGACATTACCGTCGCCGTGATGACCATTATGACATCATCGTCTTCAAGACGACCATTATGACATCATCGTCGCCATGACGACCATTATGGCAACACCGTCGCCATGACGACCAGTATGACATCATCGTCGCCATGACGACCATTATGACATCATCGTCGCCATGACGACCATTATGACATCACCAAAGCCATGACAACCATATTGACATCATCGTCGCCATGACGACCATTATGACATCATCGTCGCCATGACGACAATAATGACATCACCAAAGCCATGACCACCATACTGACATCATCGTCGCCATGACGACCATTATGACATCACCATTGCCATGACGACCATTATGACATCACCGTCGCCATGACAACCATTATGACATCACCAAAGCCATGACCACCATAATGACATCATCGTCGCCATGACGACCATTCTGACATCACCATTGCCATGACGACCATTATGACATCACCGTCGCCATGACGACCATTATGACATCACCAAAGCCATGACCACCATACTGACATCATCGTCGCCATGACGACCATTATGACATCATCGTCGCCATGACGACCATTATGACATCATCGTCGCCATGACGACCATTATGGCAACACCCTCGCCATGACGACCATTATGACATCATCGTCGGCATGACGACCATTATGACATCATCGTCGGCATGACGACCATTATGACATCATCGTCGCCATGACGACCATTATGACATCATCGTCGCCATGACGACTATTATGGCATCACCGTCGCCATGACGACCATTATGACATCATCGTCGCCATGAAGACCATTATGACGTCATCGTCGCCATGACGACCATTATGGCATCATCGTCGCCATGACGACCATTATGACATCATCGTCGGCATGACGACCATTATGACATCACCGTCGCCATGACGACCATTATGACATCATCGTCGCCATGACGACCATTATGGCAACACCGTCGCCATGACGACCAGTATGACATCATCGTCGCCATGACGACCATTATGACATTACCGTCGCCGTGACGACCATTATGACATCATCGCCGCCGTGACGACCATTATGACATCATCGTCGCCATGACGACCATTATGGCAACACGGTCGCCATGACGACCAGTATGACATCATCGTCGCCATGATGACATTATGACATCATCGTCGCCATGATGACCATTATGACGTCATCGTCGCCATGACGACCATTATGACATCATCGTCGCCATGGCGACCATTATGACATCATCGTCGCCATGACGACCATTATGGCAACACCGTCGCCATGACGACCAGTATGACATCATCGTCGCCATGACGACCATTATGACATCACCGTCGCCATGACGACCATTATGACATCATCGTCGCCGTGACGACCATTATGACATCATCGTCGCCATGACGACCATTATGACATCACCGTCGCCATGACGACCATTATGACATCACCGTCGCCATGACGACCATTATGACATCATCGTCGCCGTGACGACCATTATGACATCATCGTCGCCGTGACGACCATTATGACATCATCGTCGCCATGACGAATATTATGACATCACCAAAGCCATGACCACCATACTGACATCATCGTCGCCATGATGAGCATTCTGACATCACCATTGCCATGACGACCATTATGACATCACCGTCGCCATGACGACCATTATGACATCACCAAAGCCATGACCACCATATTGACATCATCGTCGCCATGACGACCATTATGACATCATCGTCGCCATGACGACCATTATGACGTCATCGTCGCCATGACGACCATTATGGCAACACCATCGCCATGACGACCAGTATGACATCATCGTCGCCATGACGACCATTATGACATCACCGTCGCCGTGACGACCATTATGACATCATCGTCGCCATGACGACCATTATGACATCACCGTCGCCGTGACGACCATTATGACATCATCGTCGCCATGACGACCATTATGACATCACCGTCGCCATGACGACCATTATGACATCACCGAAGCCATGACAACCATAATGACATCATCGTCGCCATGACGACCATTATGACATCACCGTCGCCATGACGACCATTATGACATCACCAAAGCCATGACAACCATACTGACATCATCGTCGCCATGACGATCATTATAACATCATCGTCGCCATGACGACCATTATGACATCATCGTCGCCATGACGACCATTATGGCAACACCGTCGCCATGACGACCATTATGACATCATCGTCGGCATGACGACCATTATGACATCATCGTCGCCATGATGAATATTATGACATCACCGTCGCCATGACGACCATTATGACATCATCGTCGCCATGACGACCATTATGACGTCATTGTCGCCATGACGACCATTATGACATCATCGTCGCCATGACGACCATTATGACATCATCTTCGCCATGACGACCATTATGACATCATCGTCGGCATGACGACCATTCTGACATCATCGTCGCCATGACGACCATTATGACATCATCGTCGCCATGACGACCATTATGGCAACACCGTCGCCATGACGACCAGTATGACATCATCGTCGCCATGACGACCATTATGACATCATCGTCGCCATGACGACCATTATGACGTCATCGTCGCCATGACGACCATTATGGCATCATCGTCGCCATGACGACCATTATGACATCACCGTCGCCATGACGACCATTATGACATCACCAAAGCCATGACGACCATAATGACATCACCAAAGCCATGACAACCATATTGACATCATCGTCGCCTTGACGACCATTATGGCAACACCGTCACCATGACGACCAGTATGACATCATCGTCGCCATGACGACCATTATGACATCATCGTCGTCATGACGACCATTATGACGTCATCGTCGCCATGACGACCATTATGGCAACACCGTCGCCATGACGACCAGTATGACATCATCGTCACCATGACGACCATTATGACATTACCGTCGCCGTGACGACCATTATGACATCATCGCCGCCGTGACGACCATTATGACATCATCGTCGCCATGACGACCATTATGGCAACACGGTCGCCATGACGACCAGTATGACATCATCGTCGCCATGATGACATTATGACATCATCGTCGCCATGATGACCATTATGACGTCATCGTCGCCATGACGACCATTATGACATCATCGTCGCCATGGCGACCATTATGACATCATCGTCGCCATGACGACCATTATGGCAACACCGTCGCCATGACGACCAGTATGACATCATCGTCGCCATGACGACCATTATGACATCACCGTCGCCGTGACGACCATTATGACATCATCGTCGCCGTGACGACCATTATGACATCATCGTCGCCATGACGACCATTATGACATCACCGTCGCCATGACGACCATTATGACATCACCAAAGCCATGACAACCATATTGACATCATCGTCGCCATGACGACCATTATGACATCACCAAAGCCATGACCACCATACTGACATCATCGTCGCCATGACGACCATTCTGACATCACCATTGCCATGATGACCATTATGACATCACGGTCGCCATGACGACCATTATGACATCACCAAAGCCATGACCACCATACTGACATCATCGTCGCCATGACGACCATTATGACATCATCGTCGCCATGACGACCATTATGACATCATCGTCGCCATGACGACCATTATGACATCATCGTCGGCATGACGACCATTATGACATCATCGTCGCCATGACGACTATTATGGCATCACCGTCGCCATGACGACCATTATGACATCATCGTCGCCATGAAGAACATTATGACGTCATCGTCGCCATGACGACCATTATGACATCATCGTCGCCATGACGACTATTATGACATTATCGTCGCCATGACGACCATTATGACATCATCTTCGCCATGACGACCATTATGACATCATCGTCGTCATGACGACCATTATGACATCACCGTCGCCATGACGACCATTATAACATCATCGTCGCCATGACGACCATTATGGCAACACCGTCGCCATGACGACCATTATAACATCATCGTCGGCATGACGACCATTATGACATCATCGTCGCCATGACGACCATTATGACATCATCGTCGCCATGACGACCATTATGACGTCATCGTCGCCATGACGACCATTATGGCATCATCGTCGCCATGACGACCATTATGACATCACCGTCGCCGTGACGACCATTATGACATCATCATCGCCGTGACGACCATTATGACATCATCGTCGCCATGACGACCATTATGACATCACCGTCGCCATGACGACCATTATGACATCAACAAAGCCATGACAACCATAATGACATCATCGTCGCCGTGACGACCATTATGACATCATCGTCGCCATGACGACCATTATGGCAACACGGTCGCCATGACGACCAGTATGACATCATCGTCGCCATGATGACATTATGACATCATCGTCGCCATGATGACCATTATGACGTCATCGTCGCCATGACGACCATTATGACATCATCGTCGCCATGGCGACCATTATGACATCATCGTCGCCATGACGACCATTATGGCAACACCGTCGCCATGACGACCAGTATGACATCATCGTCGCCATGACGACCATTATGACATCACCGTCACCGTGACGACCATTATGACATCATCGTCGCCGTGACGACCATTATGACATCATCGTCGCCATGACGACCATTATGACATCACCGTCGCCATGACGACCATTATGACATCACCAAAGCCATGACAACCATATTGACATCATCGTCGCCATGACGACAATTATGACATCATCGTCGCCATGACGACCATTATGACATCACCAAAGCCATGACCACCATACTGACATCATCGTCGCCATGACGACCATTCTGACATCACCATTGCCATGATGACCATTATGACATCACGGTCGCCATGACGACCATTATGACATCACCAAAGCCATGACCACCATACTAACATCATCGTCGCCATGACGACCATTATGACATCATCGTCGCCATGACGACCATTATGACATCATCGTCACCATGACGACCATTATGGCAACACCGTCGCCATGACGACCATTATGACATCATCGTCGGCATGACGACCATTATGACATCATCGTCGCCATGACGACTATTATGGCATCACCGTCGCCATGATGACCATTATGACATCATCGTCGCCATGAAGAACATTATGACGTCATCGTCGCCATGACGACCATTATGACATCATCGTCGCCATGACGACCATTATGACATCATCGTCGCCATGACGACCATTATGGCAACACCGTCACCATGACGACCATTATGACATCATCGTCGGCATGACGACCATAATGACATCATCGTCGCCATGACGACTATTATGACATTATCGTCGCCATGACGACCATTATGACATCATCTTCGCCATGACGACCATTATGACATCATCGTCGTCATGACGACCATTATGACATCACCGTCGCCATGACGACCATTATGACATCATCGTCGCCATGACGACCATTATGGCAACACCGTCGCCATGACGACCATTATGACATCATCGTCGGCATGACGACCATTATGACATCATCGTCGCCATGACGACCATTATGACGTCATCGTCGCCATGACGACCATTATGGCATCATCGTCGCCATGACGACCATTATGACATCATCGTCGCCATGACGACCATTATGGCAACACCGTCGCCATGACGACCAGTATGACATCATCGTCGCCATGACGACCATTATGACATCACCGTCGCCGTGACGACCATTATGACATCATCATCGCCGTAACGACCATTATGACATCATCGTCGCCATGACGACTATTATGGCATCACCGTCGCCATGATGACCATTATGACATCATCGTCGCCATGAAGAACATTATGACGTCATCGTCGCCATGACGACCATTATGACATCATCGTCGCCATGACGACCATTATGACATCATCGTCGCCATGACGACCATTATGGCAACACCGTCACCATGACGACCATTATGACATCATCGTCGGCATGACGACCATAATGACATCATCGTCGCCATGACGACTATTATGACATTATCGTCGCCATGACGACCATTATGACATCATCTTCGCCATGACGACCATTATGACATCATCGTCGTCATGACGACCATTATGACATCACCATCGCCATGACGACCATTATGACATCATCGTCGCCATGACGACCATTATGGCAACACCGTCGCCATGACGACCATTATGACATCATCGTCGGCATGACGACAATTATGACATCATCGTCGCCATGACGACCATTATGACGTCATCGTCGCCATGACGACCATTATGGCATCATCGTCGCCATGACGACCATTATGACAACACCGTCGCCATGACGACCAGTATGACATCATCGTCGCCATGACGACCATTATGACATCACCGTCGCCGTGACGACCATTATGACATCATCATCGCCGTGACGACCATTATGACATCATCGTCGCCATGACGACCATTATGACATCACCGTCGCCATGACGACCATTATGACATCAACAAAGCCATGACAACCATAATGACATCATCGTCGCCATGACGACCATTATGACATCATCGTTGCCATGATGACCATTATGGCAACACCGTCGCCATGACGACCATTATGACATCATCGTCGGCATGACGACCATAATGACATCATCGTCGCCATGATGACTATGATGACATTATCGTCGCCATGACGACCATTATGACATCATCTTCGCCATGACGACCATTATGACATCATCGTCGTCATGACGACCATTATGACATCACCGTCGCCATGACGACCATTATGACATCATCGTCGCCATGACGACCATTATGGCAACACCGTCGCCATGACGACCATTATGACATCATCGTCGGCATGACGACCATTATGACATCATCGTCGCCATGACGACCATTATGACATCATCGTCGCCACGACGACCATTATGACATCATCGTCGCCATGACGACCGTTATGGCAACACCGTCGCCATGACGACCAGTATGACATCATCGTCGCCATGACGACCATTATGACATCACCGTCGCCGTGACAACCATTATAACATCATCGTCGCCGTGCCGTCCATTATGACATCATCGTCGCCATGACGACCATTATGACATCACCGTCGCCATGACGACCATTATGACATCACCAAAGCCATGACAACCACAATGACATCATCGTCGCCATGACGACCATTATGACATCACCATTGCCATGACGACCATTTTGACATCACCGTCGCCATGACGACCATTATGACATCACCAAAGCCATGACCACCATACTGACATCATCGTCGCCATGACGACCATTATGACATCATCGTCGCCATGACGACCATTATGACATCATCGTCGCCATGACGACCATTATGGCAACATCGTCGCCATGACGACCATTATGACATCATCATCGGCATGACGACCATTATGACATCATCGTCGCCATGACGAATATTATGACATCACCGTCGCCATGACGAATATTATGACATCACCGTCGCCATGACGACCATTATGACATCATCGTCGCCATGACGACCATTATGACTTCATCGTCGCCATGACGACCATTATGACATCATCGTCGCCATGACGACCATTATGACATCATCTTCGCCATGACGACCATTATGACATCATCGTCGGCATGACGACCATTATGACATCATCGTCGCCATGACGACCATTATGACGTCATCGTCGCCATGACGACCATTATGACATCATCGTCGCCATGACGACCATTATGACATCATCTTCGCCATGACGACCATTATGACATCATCGTCGCCATGACGACCATTATGACATCATCGTCGCCATGACGACCATTATGACATCGTCGTCGCCATGACGACCATTATGACATCATCGTCGCCATGACGACCATTATGACATCGTCGTCGCAATGACGACCATTATGGCAACACCGTCGCCATGACGACCAGTATGACATCATCGTCGCCATGACGACCATTATGACATCACCGTCGCCGTGACGACCATTATGACATCATCGTCGCCGTGACGACCATTATGACATCACCGTCGCCATGACGACCATTATGACATCCCTGTCGCCATGATGACCATTATCACATCACCAAAGCCATGACGACTATAATGACATCACCAAAGCCATGACAACCATATTGACATCATTGTCGCCATGACGACCATTATGGCAACACCGTCACCATGACGACCAGTATGACATCATCGTCGCCATGACGACCATTATGACGTCATCGTCGCCATGACGACCATTATGGCAACACCGTCGCCATGACGACCAGTATGACATCATCGTCGCCATGACGACCATTATGACATCATCGTCGCCATGACGACCATTATGACGTCATCGTCGCCATGACGACCATTATGACATCATCGTCGCCATGGCGACCATTATGACATCATCGTCGCCATGACGACCATTATGACATCACCAAAGCCATGACAACCATATTGACATCGTCGCCATGACGACCATTATGACATCATCGTCGCCATGACGACCATTATGACATCACCAAAGCCATGACCACCATACTGACATCATCGTCGCCATGACGACCATCATGACATCACCATTGCCATGACGACCATTATGACATCACCGTCGCCATGACGACCATTATGACATCACCAAAGCCATGACCACCATAATGACATCATCGTCGCCATGACGACCATTCTGACATCACCATTGCCATGACGACCATTATGACATCACCGTCGCCATGACGACCATTATGACATCACTAAAGCCATGATCACCATACTGACATCATCGTCGCCATGACGACCATTATGACATCATCGTCGCCATGATGACCATTATGACATCATCGTCGCCATGACGACCATTATGGCAACACCGTCGCCATGATGACCATTATGGCAACACCGTCGGCATGACGACCATTATGACATCACCGTCGCCATGACGACTATTATGACATCACCGTCGCCATGACGACTATTATGACATCATCGTCGCCATGACGAACATTATGACGTCATCGTCGCCATGACGACCATTATGACATCACCGTCGCCGTGACGACCATTATGACATCATCGTCGCCGTGATGACCATAATGACATCATCGTCGCCATGACGACCATTATGACATCACCGTCGCCATGACGACCATTATGACATCACCAAAGCCATGACAACCATATTGACATCATCGTCGCCATGACGACCATTATGACATCATCGTCGCCATGACGACCATTATGACATCACCAAAGCCATGACCACCATACTGACATCATCGTCGCCATGACAACCATTCTGACATCACCATTGCCATGACGACCATTATGACATCACCGTCGCCATGACGACCATTATGACATCACCAAAGCCATGACCACCATACTGACATCATCGTCGCCATGACGACCATTCTGACATCACCATTGCCATGACGACCATTATGACATCACCGTCGCCATGACGACCATTATGACATCACCAAAGCCATGACCACCATACTGACATCATCGTCGCCATGACGACCATTATGACATCATCGTCGCCATGACAACCATTATGACATCATCGTCGCCATGACGACCATTATGGCAACACCGTCGCCATGACGACCATTATGACATCATCGTCGGCATGACGACCATTATGACATCATCGTCGCCATGACGACTATTATGACATCACCGTCGCCATGATGACCATTATGACATCATCGTCGCCATGACGACCATTATGACGTCACCGTCGCCATGACGACCATTATGACGTCACCGTCGCCATGACGACCATTATGACGTCATCGTCGCCATGACGACCATTATGACATCATCTTCGCCATGACGACCATTATGACATCATCGTCGGCATGACGACCATTATGACATCATCGTCGCCATGACGACCATTATGACATCATCGTCGGCATGACGACCATTATGGCAACACCGTCGCCATGACGACCAGTATGATATCATCGTCGCCATGACGACCATTATGACATCACCGTCGCCGTGACGACCATTATGACATCATCGTCGCCGTGACGACCATTATGACATAATCGTTGCCATGACGACCATTATGACATCACCGTCGCTATGACGACCATTATGACATCACCAAAGCCATGACGTCCATTATGACATCAGGAAAGCCATGACAACCATATTGACATGATCGTCGCCATGACGACCATTATGGCAACACCGTCAACATGACGACCAGTATGACATCATCGTCGCCATGAAGACGATTATGACATCATCGTCGCCATGACGACTATTATGACGTCATCGTCGCCATGACAAACATTATGGCAACATCGTCGCCATGACGACCATTATGACATCATCGTCGCCATGACGACCATTATGACATCACCGTCACGACCATCATGACATCATCATCGCCGTGACGACCATTATGACATCATCGTCGCCATGACGACCATTATGACATCACCGTCGCCATGACGACCATTATGACATCACCAAAGCCATGACAACCATATTGACATCATCGTCGCCATGACGACCATTATGACATCATCGTCGCCATGACGACCATTATGACATCACCAAAGCCATGACCACCATACTGACATCATCGTCGCCATGACAACCATTCTGACATCACCATTGCCATGACGACCATTATGACATCACCGTCGCCATGACGACCATTATGACATCACCAAAGCCATGACCACCATACTGACATCATCGTCGCCATGACGACCATTCTGACATCACCATTGCCATGATGACCATTATGACATCACCGTCGCCATGACAACCATTATGACATCACCAAAGCCATGACCACCATACTGACATCATCGTCGCCATGACGACCATTATGACATCATCGTCGCCATGACGACCATTATGACATCATCGTCGCCATGACGACCATTATGGCAACACCGTCGCCATGACGACCATTATGACATCATCGTCGGCATGACGACCATTATGACATCATCGTCGCCATGACGACTATTATGACATCACCGTCGCCATGATGACCATTATGACATCATCGTCGCCATGACGACCATTATGACGTCACCGTCGCCATGACGACCATTATGACATCATCGTCGCCATGACGACCATTATGACGTCATCTTCGCCATGACGACCATTATGACATCATCGTCGGCATGACGACCATTATGACATCATCGTCGCCATGACGACCATTATGACATCATCGTCGGCATGACGACCATTATGACAACACCGTCGCCATGACGACCAGTATGATATCATCGTCGCCATGGCGACCATTATGACATCACCGTCGCCGTGACGACCATTATGACATCATCGTCGCCGTGACGACCATTATGACATCACCGTCGCTATGACGACCATTATGACATCACCAAAGCCATGACGACCATTATGACATCACCAAAGCCATGACAACCATATTGACATGATTGTAGCCATGACGACCATTATGGCAACACCGTCAACATGACGACCAGTATGACATCATCGTCGCCATGACGACGATTATGACATCATCGTCGCCATGACGACTATTATGACGTCATCGTCGCCATGACAAACATTATGGCAACATCGTCGCCATGACGACCATTATGACATCATCGTCGCCATGACGACCATTATGGCAACACCGTCGCCATGACGACCATTATGGCAACACCGTCGCCATGACGACCAGTATGACATCATCGTCGCCATGACGACCATTATGACATCACCGTCGCCGTGACGACCATCATGACATCATCGTCGCCGTGATGACCATTATGACATCATCGTCGCCATGACGACCATTATGACATCACCGTCGCCATGACGACCATTATGACATCACCAAAGCCATGACAACCATATTGACATCATCTTCGCCATGACGACCATTATGACATCATCATCGCCATGACGACCATTATGACATCACCAAAGCCATGACCACCATACTGACATCGTCTCCATGATGACCATTCTGACATCACCTTTGCCATGACGACCATTATGACATCACCGTCGCCCTGACGACCATTATGACATCACCAAAGCCATGACCACCATACTGACATCATCGTCGCCATGACAACCATTATGACATCATCGTCGCCATGACGACCATTATGACATCATCGTCGGCATGACGACCATTATGACATCACCGTCGCCATGACGACCATTATGGCAAAACCGTCGCCATGACGACCATTATGGCAAAACCGTCGCCATGTCGACCAGTATGACATCATCGTCGCCATGACGACCATTATGACATCATCGTCGCCATGACGACCATTATGGCAACACCGTCGCCATGACGACCAGTATGACATCATCGTCGCCATGATGACCATTATGACATCACCGTCGCCGTGACGACCATTATGACATCATCGTCGCCGTGACGACTATTATGACATCATCGTCGCCATGACGACCATTATGACATCACCGTCGCCATGACGACCATTATGACATCACCAAAGCCATGACGACCATATTGACATCATCGTCGCCATGACGACCATTATGACATCATCGTCGCCATGACGACCATTATGACATCACCAAAGCCATGACCACCATACTGACATCATCGTCGCCATGACGACCATTCTGACATCACCATTGCCATGACGACCATTATGACATCACCGTCGCCATGACGACCATTATGACATCACCAAAGCCATGACCACCATACTGACATCATCGTCGCCATGACGACCATTATGACATCATCGTCGCCATGACGACCATTATGACATCATCGTCGCCATGACGACCATTATGGCAACACCGTCGCCATGACGACCATTATGACATCATCGTCGGCATGACGACCATTATGACATCATCGTCACAATGACTACTATTATGACATCACAGTCGCCATGACGACCATTATGACATCATCGTCGCCATGACGACCATTATGACGTCATCGTCGCCATGACGACCATTATGACATCATCGTCGCCATGACGACCATTATGACATCACCGTCGCCATGACGACCATTATGACGTCATCGTCGCCATGACGACCATCATGACATCATCGTCGCCATGACGACCATTATGACATCATCGTCGCCATGACGACCATTATGACATCATCTTCACCATGACGACCATTACGACATCATCGTCGGCATGACGACCATTATGACATCACCGTCGCCATGACGACCATTATGGCAGCACCGTCGCCATGACGACCAGTATGACATCATCGTCGCCATGACGACCATTATGACATCATCGTCGCCATGACGACGATTATGACGTCATCGTCGCCATGACGACCATTATGACGTCATCGTCGCCATGACGACCATTATGACGTCATCGTCGCTATGACAACCATTATGGCAACACCGTCGCCATGACGACCATTATGACATCACCAAAGCCATGACGACCATAATGACATCACCAAAGCCATGACAACCATATTGACATCATTGTCGCCATGACGACCATTATGGCAACACCGTCACCATGACGACCAGTATGACATCATCGTCGCCATGACGACCATTATGACATCATCGTCGCCATGACGACCATTATGACGTCATCGTCGCCATGACGACCATTATGGCAACACCGTCGCCATGACGACCAGTATGACATCATCGTCGCCATGACGACCATTATGACATTACCGTCGCCGTGATGACCATTATGACATCATCGTCTTCGTGACGACCATTATGACATCATCGTCGCAATGACGACCATTATGGCAACACCGTCGCCATGACGACCAGTATGACATCATCGTCGCCATGACGACCATTATGACATTATCGTCGCCATGACGACCATTATGACATCATCGTCGCCATGACGACCATTATGACATCATCGTCGCCATGGCGACCATTATGACATCATCGTCGCCATGACGACCATTATGACATCACCAAAGCCATGACAACCATATTGACATCATCGTCGCCATGACGACCATTATGACATCATCGTCGCCATGACGACAATTATGACATCACCAAAGCCATGACCACCATACTGACATCATCGTCGCCATGACGACCATTATGACATCAACATTGCCATGACGACCATTATGACATCACCGTCGCCATGACGACCATTATGACATCACCAAAGCCATGACCACCATAATGACATCATCGTCGCCATGACGACCATTCTGACATCACCATTGCCATGACGACCATTATGACATCACCGTCGCCATGACGACCATTATGACATCACCAAAGCCATGACCACCATACTGACATCCTCGTCGCCATGACGACCATCATGACATCATCGTCGCCATGACGACCATTATGACATCATCGTCGCCATAACGACCATTATGGCAACACCGTCGCCATGACGACCATTATGGCAACACCGTCGGCATGACGACCATTATGACATCACCGTCGCCATGACGACTATTATGACATCACCGTCGCCATGACGACCATTATGACATCATCGTCGCCATGACGAACATTATGACGTCATCGTCGCCATGACGACCATTATGACATCACCGTCGCCGTGACGACCATTATGACATCATCGTCGCCGTGACGACCATTATGACATCATCGTCGCCATGACGACCATTATGACATCACCGTCGCCATGACGACCATTATGACATCACCAAAGCCTTGACAACCATATTGACATCATCGTCGCCATGACGACCATTATGACATCATCGTCGCCATGACGACCATTATGACATCACCAAAGCCATGACCACCATACTGACATCATCGTCGCCATGACAACCATTCTGACATCACCATTGCCATGACGACCATTATGACATCACCGTCGCCATGACGACCATTATGACATCACCAAAGCCATGACCACCATACTGACATCATCGTCGCCATGACGACCATTCTGACATCACCAAAGCCACAAAGCCATGACGACCATTATGACATCACCGTCGCCATGACGACCATTATGACATCACCAAAGCCATGACCACCATACTGACATCATCGTCGCCATGACGACCATTATGACATCATCGTCGCCATGACGACCATTATGACATCATCGTCGCCATGACGACCATTATGGCAACACCGTCGCCATGACGACCATTATGACATCATCGTCGGCATGACGACCATTATGACATCATCGTCGCCATGACGACTATTATGACATCACCGTCGCCATGACGACCATTATGACATCACCGTCGCCATGATGACCATTATGACATCATCGTCGCCATGACGACCATTATGACGTCATCGTCGCCATGACGACCATTATGACGTCATCGTCGCCATGACGACCATTATGACATCATCTTCGCCATGACGACCATTATGACATCATCGTCGGCATGACGACCATTATGACATCATCGTCGCCATGACGACCATTATGACATCATCGTCGGCATGACGACCATTATGGCAACACCGTCGCCATGACGACCAGTATGATATCATCGTCGCCATGACGACCATTATGACATCACCGTCGCCGTGACGACCATTATGACATCATCGTCGCCGTGACGACCATTATGACATAATCGTCGCCATGACGACCATTATGACATCACCGTCGCTATGACGACCATTATGACATCACCAAAGCCATGACGACCATTATGACATCACCAAAGCCATGACAACCATATTGACATGATCGTCGCATTGACGACCATTATGGCAACACCGTCAACATGACGACCAGTATGACATCATCGTCGCCATGACGACGATTATGACATCATCGTCGCCATGACGACTATTATGACGTCATCGTCGCCATTACAAACATTATGGCAACATCGTCGCCATGACGACCATTATGACATCATCGTCGCCATGACGACCATTATGGCAACACCGTCGCCATGACGACCATTATGGCAACACCGTCGCCATGACGACCAGAATGACATCATCGTCGCCATGACGACCATTATGACATCACCGTCGCTGTGACGACCATCATGACATCATCGTCGCCGTGACGACCATTATGACATCATCGTCGCCATGACGACCATTATGACATCACCGTCGCCATGACGACCATTATGACATCACCAAAGCCATGACAACCATATTGACATCATCGTCGCCATGACGACCATTATGACATCATCGTCGCCATGACGACCATTATGACATCACCAAAGCCATGACCACCATACTGACATCATCGTCTCCATGACGACCATTCTGACATCACCTTTGCCATGACGACCATTATGACATCACCGTCGCCCTGACGACCATTATGACATGACCAAAGCCATGACCACCATACTGACATCATCGTCGCCATGACAACCATTATGACGTCATCGTCGGCATGACGACCATTATGACATCATCGTCGCCATGACGACCATTATGACATCATCGTCGGCATGACGACCATTATGGCAACACCGTCGCCATGACGACCAGTATGATATCATCGTCGCCATGACGACCATCATGACATCATCGTCGCCATGACGACCATTATGACATCATCGTCGCCATGACGACCATTATGACATCATCTTCACCATGACGACCATTACGACATCATCGTCGGCATGACGACCATTATGACATCACCGTCGCCATGACGACCATTATGGCAGCACCGTCGCCATGACGACGATTATGACGTCATCGTCGCCATGACGACCATTATGACGTCATCGTCGCCATGACGACCATTATGACGTCATCGTCGCTATGACAACCATTATGGCAACACCGTCGCCATGACGACCATTATGACATCACCAAAGCCATGACGACCATAATGACATCACCAAAGCCATGACAACCATATTGACATCATTGTCGCCATGACGACCATTATGGCAACACCGTCACCATGACGACCAGTATGACATCATCGTCGCCATGACGACCATTATGACATCATCGTCGCCATGACGACCATTATGACGTCATCGTCGCCATGACGACCATTATGGCAACACCGTCGCCATGACGACCAGTATGACATCATCGTCGCCATGACGACCATTATGACATTACCGTCGCCGTGATGACCATTATGACATCATCGTCTTCGTGACGACCATTATGACATCATCGTCGCAATGACGACCATTATGGCAACACCGTCGCCATGACGACCAGTATGACATCATCGTCGCCATGACGACCATTATGACATCATCGTCGCCATGACGACCATTATGACATCATCGTCGCCATGACGACCATTATGACATCATCGTCGCCATGGCGACCATTATGACATCATCGTCGCCATGACGACCATTATGACATCACCAAAGCCATGACAACCATATTGACATCATCGTCGCCATGACGACCATTATGACATCATCGTCGCCATGACGACAATTATGACATCACCAAAGCCATGACCACCATACTGACATCATCGTCGCCATGACGACCATTATGACATCAACATTGCCATGACGACCATTATGACATCACCGTCGCCATGACGACCATTATGACATCACCAAAGCCATGACCACCATAATGACATCATCGTCGCCATGACGACCATTCTGACATCACCATTGCCATGACGACCATTATGACATCACCGTCGCCATGACGACCATTATGACATCACCAAAGCCATGACCACCATACTGACATCCTCGTCGCCATGACGACCATCATGACATCATCGTCGCCATGACGACCATTATGACATCATCGTCGCCATAACGACCATTATGGCAACACCGTCGCCATGACGACCATTATGGCAACACCGTCGGCATGACGACCATTATGACATCACCGTCGCCATGACGACTATTATGACATCACCGTCGCCATGACGACCATTATGACATCATCGTCGCCATGACGAACATTATGACGTCATCGTCGCCATGACGACCATTATGACATCACCGTCGCCGTGACGACCATTATGACATCATCGTCGCCGTGACGACCATTATGACATCATCGTCGCCATGACGACCATTATGACATCACCGTCGCCATGACGACCATTATGACATCACCAAAGCCTTGACAACCATATTGACATCATCGTCGCCATGACGACCATTATGACATCATCGTCGCCATGACGACCATTATGACATCACCAAAGCCATGACCACCATACTGACATCATCGTCGCCATGACAACCATTCTGACATCACCACTGCCATGACGACCATTATGACATCACCGTCGCCATGACGACCATTATGACATCACCAAAGCCATGACCACCATACTGACATCATCGTCGCCATGACGACCATTCTGACATCACCAAAGCCACAAAGCCATGACGACCATTATGACATCACCGTCGCCATGACGACCATTATGACATCACCAAAGCCATGACCACCATACTGACATCATCGTCGCCATGACGACCATTATGACATCATCGTCGCCATGACGACCATTATGACATCATCGTCGCCATGACGACCATTATGGCAACACCGTCGCCATGACGACCATTATGACATCATCGTCGGCATGACGACCATTATGACATCATCGTCGCCATGACGACTATTATGACATCACCGTCGCCATGACGACCATTATGACATCACCGTCGCCATGATGACCATTATGACATCATCGTCGCCATGACGACCATTATGACGTCATCGTCGCCATGACGACCATTATGACGTCATCGTCGCCATGACGACCATTATGACATCATCTTCGCCATGACGACCATTATGACATCATCGTCGGCATGACGACCATTATGACATCATCGTCGCCATGACGACCATTATGACATCATCGTCGGCATGACGACCATTATGGCAACACCGTCGCCATGACGACCAGTATGATATCATCGTCGCCATGACGACCATTATGACATCACCGTCGCCGTGACGACCATTATGACATCATCGTCGCCGTGACGACCATTAAGACATAATCGTCGCCATGACGACCATTATGACATCACCGTCGCTATGACGACCATTATGACATCACCAAAGCCATGACGACCATTATGACATCACCAAAGCCATGACAACCATATTGACATGATCGTCGCATTGACGACCATTATGGCAACACCGTCAACATGACGACCAGTATGACATCATCGTCGCCATGACGACGATTATGACATCATCGTCGCCATGACGACTATTATGACGTCATCGTCGCCATTACAAACATTATGGCAACATCGTCGCCATGACGACCATTATGACATCATCGTCGCCATGACGACCATTATGGCAACACCGTCGCCATGACGACCATTATGGCAACACCGTCGCCATGACGACCAGAATGACATCATCGTCGCCATGACGACCATTATGACATCACCGTCGCTGTGACGACCATCATGACATCATCGTCGCCGTGACGACCATTATGACATCATCGTCGCCATGACGACCATTATGACATCACCGTCGCCATGACGACCATTATGACATCACCAAAGCCATGACAACCATATTGACATCATCGTCGCCATGACGACCATTATGACATCATCGTCGCCATGACGACCATTATGACATCACCAAAGCCATGACCACCATACTGACATCATCGTCTCCATGACGACCATTCTGACATCACCTTTGCCATGACGACCATTATGACATCACCGTCGCCCTGACGACCATTATGACATGACCAAAGCCATGACCACCATACTGACATCATCGTCGCCATGACAACCATTATGACGTCATCGTCGCCATGACGACCATTATGACGTCATCGTCGCCATGACAACCATTATGGCAACACCGTCGCCATGACGACCATTATGACATCATCGTCGGCATGACGACCATTATGACATCATCGTCGCCATGACGACTATTATGACATCATCGTCGCCATGACGACCATTATGACGTCATCGTCGCCATGACGACCATTATGACATCTTCGTCGCCATGACGACCATTATGACATCATCTTCACCATGACGACCATTATGACATCATCGTCGGCATGACGACCAGTATGACATCACCGTCGCCATGACGACCATTATGGCAACACCGTCGCCATGACGACCATTATGACATCATCGTCACCATGACGACCATTATGACGTCATCGTCGCCATGACGACCATTATGACGTCATCGTCGCCATGACGACCATTATGACATCATCGTCGCCATGACGACCATTATGACATCATCGTCGCCATGACGACCATTATGGCAACACCGTCGCCATGACGACCAGTATGACATCATAGTCGCCATGACGACCATTATGACATCACCGTCGTCATGACGACCATTATGACATCATCGTCGCCGTGACGACCATTATGACATCATCGTCGCCATGACGACCATTATGACATCACCGTCGCCATGACGACCATTATGACATCACCAAAGCCATGACGACCATATTGACATCATCGTCGCCATGACGACCATTATGACATCATCGTCGCCATGACGACCATTTTGACATCACCAAAGCCATGACCACCATACTGACATCATCGTCGCCATGACGACCATTCTGACATCACCATTGCCATGACGACCATTATGACATCACCGTCGCCATGACGACCATTATGACATCACCAAAGCCATGACCACCATACTGACATCATCGTCGCCATGACGACCATTATGACATCATCGTCGCCATGACGACCATTATGACATCATCGTCGCCATGACGACCATTATGGCAACACCGTCGCCATGACGACCATTATGACATCATCGTCGGCATGACGACCATTATGACATCTTCGTCACCATGACGACTATTATGACATCACCGTCGCCATGACGACCATTATGACATCATCGTCGCCATGACGACCATTATGACGTCACCGTCGCCATGACGACCATTATGACATCATCGTTGCCATGACGACCATTATGACATCACCGTCGCCATGACGACCATTATGACGTCATCTTCGCCATGACGACCATTATGACATCATCGTCGCCATGACGACCATTATGACATCATCGTTGCCATGACGACCATTATGACATCATCTTCACCATGACGACCATTATGACATCATCGTCGGCATGACGACCATTATGACATCACCGTCGCCATGACGACCATTATGGCAGCACCGTCGCCATGACGACAAGTATGACATCATCGTCGCCATGACGACCATTATGACATCATCGTCGCCATGACGACCATTATGACGTCATCGTCGCCATGACGACCATTATGACGTCATCGTCGCCATGACGACCATTATGACGTCATCGTCGCCATGACGACCATTATGGCAACACCGTCGCCATGACGACCAGAATGACATCATCGTCGCCATGACGACCATTATGACATCACCGTCGCCGTGACGACCATTATGACATCATCGTCGCCGTGACGACCATTATGACATCATCGTCGCCATGACGACCATTATGACATCACCTTCGCCATGACGACCATTATGACATCACCAAAGCCATGACGACCATATTGACATCATCGTCGCCATGACGACCATTATGACATCATCGTCGCCATGGCGACCATTATGACATCATCGTCGCCATGACGACCATTATGACATCACCGTCGCCATGACGACCATTATGACATCATCGTCGCCATGACGAACATTATGACGTCATCGTCGCCATGACGACCATTATGACATCACCGTCGCCGTGACGACCATTATGACATCATCGTCGCCGTGACGACCATTATGACATCATCGTCGCCATGACGACCATTATGACATCACCTTCGCCATGACGACCATTATGACATCACCAAAGCCATGACGACCATACTGACATCATCGTAGCCATGACGACCATTATGACATCATCGTCGCCATGGCGACCATTATGACATCATCGTCGCCATGACGACAATTATGACATCACCAAAGCCATGACCACCATACTGACATCATCGTCGCCATGACGACCATTATGACATCAACATTGCCATGACGACCATTATGACATCACCGTCGCCATGACGACCATTATGACATCACCAAAGCCATGACCACCATAATGACATCATCGTCGCCATGACGACCATTCTGACATCACCATTGCCATGACGACCATTATGACATCACCGTCGCCATGACGACCATTATGACATCACCAAAGCCATGACCACCATACTGACATCCTCGTCGCCATGACGACCATTATGACATCATCGTCGCCATGACGACCATTATGACATCATCGTAGCCATGACGACCATTATGGCAACACCGTCGCCATGACGACCATTATGGCAACACCGTCGGCATGACGACCATTATGACATCACCGTCGCCATGACGACTATTATGACATCACCGTCGCCATGACGACCATTATGACATCATCGTCGCCATGACGAACATTATGACGTCATCGTCGCCATGACGACCATTATGACATCACCGTCGCCGTGACGACCATTATGACATCATCGTCGCCGTGACGACCATTATGACATCATCGTCGCCATGACGACCATTATGACATCACCAAAGCCATGACGACCATTATGACATCACCAAAGCCATGACAACCATATTGACATGATTGTAGCCATGACGACCATTATGGCAACACCGTCAACATGACGACCAGTATGACATCATCGTCGCCATGACGACGATTATGACATCATCGTCGCCATGACGACTATTATGACGTCATCGTCGCCATGACAAACATTATGGCAACATCGTCGCCATGACGACCATTATGACATCATCGTCGCCATGACGACCATTATGGCAACACCGTCGCCATGACGACCATTATGGCAACACCGTCGCCATGACGACCAGTATGACATCATCGTCGCCATGACGACCATTATGACATCACCGTCGCCGTGACGACCATCATGACATCATCGTCGCCGTGATGACCATTATGACATCATCGTCGCCATGACGACCATTATGACATCACCGTCGCCATGACGACCATTATGACATCACCAAAGCCATGACAACCATATTGACATCATCTTCGCCATGACGACCATTATGACATCACCGTCGCCGTGACGACCATCATGACATCATCGTCGCCGTGATGACCATTATGACATCATCGTCGCCATGACGACCATTATGACATCACCGTCGCCATGACGACCATTATGACATCACCAAAGCCATGAGAACCATATTGACATCATCTTCGCCATGACGACTATTATGACATCATCGTCGCCATGACGACCATTATGACGTCATCGTCGCCATGACGACCATTATGACATCTTCGTCGCCATGACGACCATTATGACATCATCTTCACCATGACGACAATTATGACATCATCGTCGGCATGACGACCAGTATGACATCACCGTCGCCATGACGACCATTATGGCAACACCGTCGCCATGACGACCATTATGACATCATCGTCACCATGACGACCATTATGACGTCATCGTCGCCATGACGACCATTATGACGTCATCGTCGCCATGACGACCATTATGACATCATCGTCGCCATGACGACCATTATGACATCATCGTCGCCATGACGACCATTATGGCAACACCGTCGCCATGACGACCAGTATGACATCATAGTCGCCATGACGACCATT
Organism: Phyllobates terribilis; assembly: GCF_046119375.1. Taxonomy (NCBI): domain Eukaryota; kingdom Metazoa; phylum Chordata; class Amphibia; order Anura; family Dendrobatidae; genus Phyllobates; species Phyllobates terribilis. The sequence goes on from NW_027362819.1 coordinate 3,976,362, forward strand.
ATGACATCACCGTCGTCATGACGACCATTATGACATCATCGTCGCCGTGACGACCATTATGACATCATCGTCGCCATGACGACCATTATGACATCACCGTCGCCATGACGACCATTATGACATCACCAAAGCCATGACGACCATATTGACATCATCGTCGCCATGACGACCATTATGACATCATCGTCGCCATGACGACCATTTTGACATCACCAAAGCCATGACCACCATACTGACATCATCGTCGCCATGACGACCATTCTGACATCACCATTGCCATGACGACCATTATGACATCACCGTCGCCATGACGACCATTATGACATCACCAAAGCCATGACCACCATACTGACATCATCGTCGCCATGACGACCATTATGACATCATCGTCGCCATGACGACCATTATGACATCATCGTCGCCATGACGACCATTATGGCAACACCGTCGCCATGACGACCATTATGACATCATCGTCGGCATGACGACCATTATGACATCTTCGTCACCATGACGACTATTATGACATCACCGTCGCCATGACGACCATTATGACATCATCGTCGCCATGACGACCATTATGACGTCATCGTCGCCATGACGACCATTATGACATCATCGTTGCCATGACGACCATTATGACATCACCGTCGCCATGACGACCATTATGACGTCATCTTCGCCATGACGACCATTATGACATCATCGTCGCCATGACGACCATTATGACATCATCGTTGCCATGACGACCATTATGACATCATCTTCACCATGACGACCATTATGACATCATCGTCGGCATGACTACCATTATGACATCACCGTCGCCATGACGACCATTATGGCAGCACCGTCGCCATGACGACAAGTATGACATCATCGTCGCCATGACGACCATTATGACATCATCGTCGCCATGACGACCATTATGACGTCATCGTCGCCATGACGACCATTATGACGTCATCGTCGCCATGACGACCATTATGGCAACACCGTCGCCATGACGACCAGAATGACATCATCGTCGCCATGACGACCATTATGACATCACCGTCGCCGTGACGACCATTATGACATCATCGTCGCCGTGACGACCATTATGACATCATCGTCACCATGACGACCATTATGACATCACCTTCGCCATGACGACCATTATGACATCACCAAAGCCATGACGACCATATTGACATCATCGTCGCCATGACGACCATTATGACATCATCGTCGCCATGGCGACCATTATGACATCATCGTCGCCATGACGACCATTATGACATCACCGTCGCCATGACGACCATTATGACAACATCGTCGCCATGACGAACATTATGACGTCATCGTCGCCATGACGACCATTATGACATCACCGTCGCCGTGACGACCATTATGACATCATCGTCGCCGTGACGACCATTATGACATCATCGTCGCCATGACGACCATTATGACATCACCTTCGCCATGACGACCATTATGACATCACCAAAGCCATGACGACCATACTGACATCATCGTAGCCATGACGACCATTATGACATCATCGTCGCCATGGCGACCATTATGACATCATCGTCGCCATGACGACCATTATGACATCACCAAAGCCATGACAACCATATTGACATCATCGTCGCCATGACGACCATTATGACATCATCGTCGCCATGACGACAATTATGACATCACCAAAGCCATGACCACCATACTGACATCATCGTCGCCATGACGACCATTATGACATCAACATTGCCATGACGACCATTATGACATCACCGTCGCCATGACGACCATTATGACATCACCAAAGCCATGACCACCATAATGACATCATCGTCGCCATGACGACCATTCTGACATCACCATTGCCATGACGACCATTATGACATCACCGTCGCCATGACGACCATTATGACATCACCAAAGCCATGACCACCATACTGACATCCTCGTCGCCATGACGACCATTATGACATCATCGTCGCCATGACGACCATTATGACATCATCGTCGCCATGACGACCATTATGGCAACACCGTCGCCATGACGACCATTATGGCAACACCGTCGGCATGACGACCATTATGACATCACCGTCGCCATGACGACTATTATGACATCACCGTCGCCATGACGACCATTATGACATCATCGTCGCCATGACGAACATTATGACGTCATCGTCGCCATGACGACCATTATGACATCACCGTCGCCGTGACGACCATTATGACATCATCGTCGCCGTGACGACCATTATGACATCATCGTCGCCATGACGACCATTATGACATCACCAAAGCCATGACGACCATTATGACATCACCAAAGCCATGACAACCATATTGACATGATTGTAGCCATGACGACCATTATGGCAACACCGTCAACATGACGACCAGTATGACATCATCGTCGCCATGACGACGATTATGACATCATCGTCGCCATGACGACTATTATGACGTCATCGTCGCCATGACAAACATTATGGCAACATCGTCGCCATGACGACCATTATGACATCATCGTCGCCATGACGACCATTATGGCAACACCGTCGCCATGACGACCATTATGGCAACACCGTCGCCATGACGACCAGTATGACATCATCGTCGCCATGACGACCATTATGACATCACCGTCGCCGTGACGACCATCATGACATCATCGTCGCCGTGATGACCATTATGACATCATCGTCGCCATGACGACCATTATGACATCACCGTCGCCATGACGACCATTATGACATCACCAAAGCCATGACAACCATATTGACATCATCTTCGCCATGACGACCATTATGACATCATCGTCGCCATGACGACCATTATGACATCACCAAAGCCATGACCACCATACTGACATCGTCTCCATGACGACCATTCTGACATCACCTTTGCCATGACGACCATTATGACATCACCGTCGCCCTGACGACCATTATGACATCACCAAAGCCATGACCACCATACTGACATCATCGTCGCCATGACAACCATTATGACATCATCGTCGCCATGACGACCATTATGACATCATCGTCGCCATGACAACCATAATGGCAACACCGTCGCCATGACCACCATTATGACATCATCGTCGCCATGACGACCATTATGACATCATCGTCGCCATGACAACTATTATGACATCATCGTCGCCATGACGACCATTATGACGTCATCATCGCCATGACGACCATTATGACATCATCTTCACCATGACGACCATTATGACATCATCGTCGGCATGACGACCATTATGACATCACCGTCGCCATGACGACCATTATGGCAAAACCGTCGCCATGACGACCATTATGGCAAAACCGTCGCCATGTCGACCAGTATGACATCATCGTCGCCATGACGACCATTATGACATCATCGTCGCCATGACGACCATTATGGCAACACCGTCGCCATGACGACCAGTATGACATCATCGTCGCCATGATGACCATTATGACATCACCGTCGCCGTGACGACCATTATGACATCATCGTCGCCGTGACGACTATTATGACATCATCGTCGCCATGACGACCATTATGACATCACCGTCGCCATGACGACCATTATGACATCACCAAAGCCATGACGACCATATTGACATCATCGTCGCCATGACGACCATTATGACATCATCGTCGCCATGACGACCATTATGACATCACCAAAGCCATGACCACCATACTGACATCATCGTCGCCATGACGACCATTCTGACATCACCATTGCCATGACGACCATTATGACATCACCGTCGCCATGACGACCATTATGACATCACCAAAGCCATGACCACCATACTGACATCATCGTCGCCATGACGACCATTATGACATCATCGTCGCCATGACGACCATTATGACATCATCGTCGCCATGACGACCATTATGGCAACACCGTCGCCATGACGACCATTATGACATCATCGTCGGCATGACGACCATTATGACATCATCGTCACCATGACTACTATTATGACATCACAGTCGCCATGACGACCATTATGACATCATCGTCGCCATGACGACCATTATGACGTCATCGTCGCCATGACGACCATTATGACATCATCGTCGCCATGACGACCATTATGACATCACCGTCGCCATGACGACCATTATGACGTCATCGTCGCCATGACGACCATCATGACATCATCGTCGCCATGACGACCATTATGACATCATCGTCGCCATGACGACCATTATGACATCATCTTCACCATGACGACCATTACGACATCATCGTCGGCATGACGACCAGTATGACATCATCGTCGCCATGACGACCATTATGACATCATCGTCGCCATGACGACGATTATGACGTCATCGTCGCCATGACGACCATTATGACGTCATCGTCGCCATGACGACCATTATGACGTCATCGTCGCTATGACAACCATTATGGCAACACCGTCGCCATGACGACCATTATGACATCACCAAAGCCATGACGACCATAATGACATCACCAAAGCCATGACAACCATATTGACATCATTGTCGCCATGACGACCATTATGGCAACACCGTCACCATGACGACCAGTATGACATCATCGTCGCCATGACGACCATTATGACATCATCGTCGCCATGACGACCATTATGACGTCATCGTCGCCATGACGACCATTATGGCAACACCGTCGCCATGACGACCAGTATGACATCATCGTCGCCATGACGACCATTATGACATTACCGTCGCCGTGATGACCATTATGACATCATCGTCTTCGTGACGACCATTATGACATCATCGTCGCAATGACGACCATTATGGCAACACCGTCGCCATGACGACCAGTATGACATCATCGTCGCCATGACGACCATTATGACATCATCGTCGCCATGACGACCATTATGACGTCATCGTAGCCATGACGACCATTATGACATCATCGTCGCCATGGCGACCATTATGACATCATCGTCGCCATGGCGACCATTATGACATCATCGTCGCCATGACGACCATTCTGACATCACCATTGCCATGACGACCATTATGACATCACCGTCGCCATGACGACCATTATGACATCACCAAAGCCATGACCACCATACTGACATCATCGTCGCCATGACGACCATTATGACATCATCGTCGCCATGACGACCATTATGACATCATCGTCGCCATGACGACCATTATGGCAACACCGTCGCCATGACGACCATTATGACATCATCGTCGGCATGACGACCATTATGATATCTTCGTCACCATGACGACTATTATGACATCACCGTCGCCATGACGACCATTATGACATCATCGTCGCCATGACGACCATTATGACGTCATCGTCGCCATGACGACCATTATGACATCATCGTCGCCATGACGACCATTATGACATCATCGTCGCCATGACGACCATTATGACATCACCGTCGCCATGACGACCATTATGACGTCATCGTCGCCATGACGACCATTATGACATCATCGTCGCCATGACTACCATTATGACATCATCGTCGCCATGACGACCATTATGACATCATCTTCACCATGACGACCATTATGACATCATCGTCGGCATGACGACCATTATGACATCACCGTCGCCATGATGACCATTATGGCAGCACCGTCGCCATGACGACAAGAATGACATCATCGTCGCCATGACGACCATTATGACATCATCGTCGCCATGACGACCATTATGACGTCATCGTCGCCATGACGACCATTATGACGTCATCGTCGCCATGACGACCATTATGACGTCATCGTCGCCATGACGACCATTATGGCAACACCGTCGCCATGACGACCAGTATGACATCATCGTCGCCATGACGACCATTATGACATCACCGTCGCCGTGACGACCATTATGACATCATCGTCGCCGTGACGACCATTATGACATCATCGTCGCCATGACGACCATTATGACATCACCTTCGCCATGACGACCATTATGACATCACCAAAGCCATGACGACCATATTGACATCATCGTCGCCATGACGACCATTATGACATCATCGTCGCCATGACAACCATTATGGCAACACCGTCGCCATGAAGACCATTATGACATCATCGTCGCCATGACGACTATTATGACATCATCGTCGCCATGACGACCATTATGACGTCATCGTCACCATGACGACCATTATGACATCTTCGTCGCCATGACGACCATTATGACATCATCTTCACCATGACGACCATTATGACATCATCGTCGGCATGACGACCATTATGACATCACCGTCGCCATGACGACCATTATGGCAACACCGTCGCCATGACGACCAGTATGACATCATCGTCGCCATGACGACCATTATGACATCATCGTCGCCATGACGACCATTATGACGTCATCGCCGCCATGACGACCATTATGACATCATCGTCGCCATGACAACCATTATGGCAACACGGTCGCCATGACGACCAGTATGACATCATAGTCGCCATGACGACCATTATGACATCACCGTCGTCGTGACGACCATTATGACATCATCGTCACCGTGACGACCATTATGACATCATCGTCGCCATGACGACCATTATGACATCACCGTCGCCATGACGACCATTATGACATCACCAAAGCCATGACGACCATATTGACATCATCGTCGCCATGACGACCATTATGACATCATCGTCGCCATGACGACCATTATGACATCACCAAAGCCATGACCACCATAATGACATCATCGTCGCCATGACGACCATTCTGACATCACCATCGCCATGACGACCATTATGACATCACCGTCGCCATGACGACCATTATGACATCACCAAAGCCATGACCACCATACTTACATCATCGTCGCCATGACGACCATTATGACATCATCGTCGCCATGACGACCAATATGACATCATCGTCGCCATGACGACCATTATGACATCATCGTCGCCATGACGACCATTATGACATCATCTTCACCATGACGACCATTATGACATCATCGTCGGCATGACGACCATTATGACATCACCGTCGCCATGACGACCATTATGGCAGCACCGTCGCCATGACGACCAGTATGACATCATAGTCGCCATGACGACCATTATGACATCACCGTCGTCGTGACGACCATTATGACATCATCGTCGCCGTGACGACCATTATGACATCGTCGCCATGACGACCATTATGACATCACCGTCGCCATGACGACCATTATGACATCACCAAAGCCATGACGACCATATTGACATCATCGTCGCCATGACGACCATTATGACATCATCGTCGCCATGACGACCATTATGACATCACCAAAGCCATGACCACCATACTGACATCATCGTCGCCATGACGACCATTCTGACATCACCATTGCCATGACGACCATTATGACATCACCGTCGCCATGACGACCATTATGACATCACCAAAGCCATGACCACCATACTTACATCATCGTCGCCATGACGACCATTATGACATCATCGTCGCCATGACGACCATTATGACATCATCGTCGCCATGACGACCATTATGACATCATCTTCACCATGACGACCATTATGACATCATCGTCGGCATGACGACCATTATGACATCACCGTCGCCATGACGACCATTATGGCAGCACCGTCGCCATGACGACAAGTATGACATCATCGTCACCAAGACGACCATTATGACATCATCGTCGCCATGACGACCATTATGACGTCATCGTCGCCATGACGACCATTATGACGTCATCGTCGCCATGACGACCATTATGACATCATCGTCGCCATGACGACCATTATGGCAACACCGTCGCCATGACGACCAGTATCACATCATCGTCGCCATGACGACTATTATGACATCACCGTCGCCGTGACGACCATTATGACATCATCGTCGCCATGACGACCATTATGACATCACCGTCGCCATGACGACCATTATGACATCACGAAAGCCATGACGACCATATTGACATCATCGTCGCCATGACGACCATTATGACATCATCGTCGCCACGACGACCATTGTGACATCACCAAAGCCATGTCCACCATACTGACATCATCGTCGCCATGACGACCATTCTGACATCACCATTGCCATGACGACCATTATGACATCACCGTCGCCATGACGACCATTATGACATCACCAAAGCCATGACCACCATACTGACATCATCGTCGCCATGACGACCATTATGACATCATCGTCGCCATGACGACCATTATGACATCATCGTCGCCATGACGACCATTATGGCAACACCGTCGCCATGACGACCATTATGACATCATCGTCGGCATGACGACCATTATGACATCATCGTCACCATGACTACTATTATGACATCACAGTCGCCATGACGACCATTATGACATCATCGTCGCCATGACGACCATTATGACGTCATCGTCGCCATGACGACCATTATGACATCATCGTCGCCATGACGACCATTATGACATCACCGTCGCCATGACGACCATTATGACGTCATCGTCGCCATGACGACCATTATGACATCATCGTCGCCATGACGACCATTATGACATCATCGTCGCCATGACGACCATTATGACATCATCTTCACCATGACGACCATTATGACATCATCGTCGGCATGACGACCATTATGACATCACCGTCGCCATGACGACCATTATGGCAGCACCGTCGCCATGACGACCAGTATGACATCATCGTCGCCATGACGACCATTATGACATCATCGTCGCCATGACGACGATTATGACGTCATCGTCGCCATGACGACCATTATGACGTCATCGTCACCATGACGACCATTATGACGTCATCGTCGCTATGACAACCATTATGGCAACACCGTCGCCATGACGACCATTATGACATCACCAAAGCCATGACGACCATAATGACATCACCAAAGCCATGACAACCATATTGACATCATTGTCGCCATGACGACCATTATGGCAACACCGTCACCATGACGACCAGTATGACATCATCGTCGCCATGACGACCATTATGACATCATCGTCGCCATGACGACCATTATGACGTCATCGTCGCCATGACGACCATTATGGCAACACCGTCGCCATGACGACCAGTATGACATCATCGTCGCCATGACGACCATTATGACATTACCGTCGCCGTGATGACCATTATGACATCATCGTCTTCGTGACGACCATTATGACATCATCGTCGCAATGACGACCATTATGGCAACACCGTCGCCATGACGACCAGTATGACATCATCGTCGCCATGACGACCATTATGACATCATCGTCGCCATGACGACCATTATGACGTCATCGTAGCCATGACGACCATTATGACATCATCGTCGCCATGGCGACCATTATGACATCATCGTCGCCATGGCGACCATTATGACATCATCGTCGCCATGACGACCATTATGACATCACCAAAGCCATGACAACCATATTGACATCATCGTCGCCATGACGACCATTATGACATCATCGTCGCCATGACGACAATTATGACATCACCAAAGCCATGACCACCATACTGACATCATCGTCGCCATGACGACCATTATGACATCAACATTGCCATGACGACCATTATGACATCACCGTCGCCATGACGACCATTATGACATCACCAAAGCCATGACCACCATAATGACATCATCGTCGCCATGACGAGCATTCTGACATCACCATTGCCATGACGACCATTATGACATCACCGTCGCCATGACGACCATTATGACATCATCGTCGCCATGACGAACATTATGACGTCATCGTCGCCATGACGACCATTATGACATCACCGTCGCCGTGACGACCATTATGACATCATCGTCGCCGTGACGACCATTATGACATCATCGTCGCCATGACGACCATTATGACATCACCGTCGCCATGACGACCATTATGACATCACCAAAGCCTTGACAACCATAATGACATCATCGTCGCCATGACGACCATTATGACATCATCGTCGCCATGACGACCATTATGACATCACCAAAGCCATGACCACCATACTGACATCATCGTCGCCATGACAACCATTCTGACATCACCATTGCCATGACGACCATTATGAAATCACCGTCGCCATGACGACCATTATGACATCACCAAAGCCATGACCACCATACTGACATCATCGTCGCCATGACGACCATTCTGACATCACCAAAGCCATGACGACCATTATGACATCACCGTCGCCATGACGACCATTATGACATCACCAAAGCCATGACCACCATACTGACATCATCGTCGCCATGACGACCATTATGACATCATCGTCGCCATGACGACCATTATGACATCATCGTCGCCATGACGACCATTATGGCAACACCGTCGCCATGACGACCATTATGACATCATCGTCGGCATGACGACCATTATGACATCATCGTCGCCATGACGACTATTATGACATCACCGTCGCCATGATGACCATTATGACATCACCGTCGCCATGATGACCATTATGACATCATCGTCGCCATGACGACCATTATGACGTCATCGTTGCCATGACGACCATTATGACATCATCGTCACCATGACGACCATTATGACATCATCTTCGCCATGACGACCATTATGACATCATCGTCGGCATGACGACCATTATGACATCATCGTCGCCATGACGACCATTATGACATCATCGTCGGCATGACGACCATTATGGCAACACCGTCGCCATGACGACCAGTATGATATCATCGTCGCCATGACGAACATTATGACATCACCGTCGCCGTGACGACCATTATGACATCATCGTCGTCGTGACGACCATTATGACATAATCGTCGCCATGACGACCATTATGACATCACCGTCGCTATGACGACCATTATGACATCACCAAAGCCATGACGACCATTATGACATCACCAAAGCCATGACAACCATATTGACATGATCGTCGCATTGACGACCATTATGGCAACACCGTCAACATGACGACCAGTATGACATCATCGTCGCCATGACGACGATTATGACATCATCGTCGCCATGACGACTATTATGACGTCATCGTCGCCATTACAAACATTATGGCAACATCGTCGCCATGACGACCATTATGACATCATCGTCGCCATGACGACCATTATGGCAACACCGTCGCCATGACGACCATTATGGCAACACCGTCGCCATGACGACCAGAATGACATCATCGTCGCCATGACGACCATTATGACATCACCGTCGCTGTGACGACCATCATGACATCATCGTCGCCGTGACGACCATTATGACATCATCGTCGCCATGACGACCATTATGACATCACCGTCGCCATGACGACCATTATGACATCACCAAAGCCATGACAACCATATTGACATCATCGTCGCCATGACGACCATTATGACATCATCGTCGCCATGACGACCATTATGACATCACCAAAGCCATGACCACCATACTGACATCATCGTCTCCATGACGACCATTCTGACATCACCTTTGCCATGACGACCATTATGACATCACCGTCGCCCTGACGACCATTATGACATCACCAAAGCCATGACCACCATACTGACATCATCGTCGCCATGACAACCATTATGACGTCATCGTCGCCATGATGACCATTATGACGTCATCGTCGCCATGACAACCATTATGGCAACACCGTCGCCATGACGACCATTATGACATCATCGTCGGCATGACGACCATTATGACATCATCGTCGCCATGACGACTATTATGACATCATCGTCGCCATGACGACCATTATGACGTCATCGTCGCCATGACGACCATTATGACATCTTCGTCGCCATGACGACCATTATGACATCATCTTCACCATGACGACCATTATGACATCATCGTCGGCATGACGACCAGTATGACATCACCGTCGCCATGACGACCATTATGGCAACACCGTCGCCATGACGACCAGTATGACATCATCGTCGCCATGACGACCATTATGACATCATCGTCGCCATGACAACCATTATGACGTCATCGTCGCCATGACGACCATTATGACATCATCGTCGCCATGACGACCATTATGACATCATCGTCGCCATGACGACCATTATGGCAACACCGTCGCCATGACGACCAGTATGACATCATAGTCGCCATGACGACCATTATGACATCACCGTCGTCTTGACGACCATTATGACATCATCGTCGCCGTGACGACCATTATGACATCATCGTCGCCATGACGACCATTATGACATCACCGTCGCCATGACGACCATTATGACATCACCAAAGCCATGACGACCATATTGACATCATCGTCGCCATGACGACCATTATGACATCATCGTCGCCATGACGACCATTTTGACATCACCAAAGCCATGACCACCATACTGACATCATCGTCGCCATGACGACCATTCTGACATCACCATTGCCATGACGACCATTATGACATCACCGTCGCCATGACGACCATTATGACATCACCAAAGCCATGACCACCATACTGACATCATCGTCGCCATGACGACCATTATGACATCATCGTCGCCATGACGACCATTATGACATCATCGTCGCCATGACGACCATTATGGCAACACCGTCGCCATGACGACCATTATGACATCATCGTCGGCATGACGACCATTATGACATCTTCGTCACCATGACGACTATTATGACATCACCGTCGCCATGACGACCATTATGACATCATCGTCGCCATGACGACCATTATGACGTCATCGTCGCCATGACGACCATTATGACATCATCGTCGCCATGACGACCATTATGACATCACCGTCGCCATGACGACCATTATGACGTCATCATCGCCATGACGACCATTATGACATCATCGTCGCCATGACGACCATTATGACATCATCGTCGCCATGACGACCATTATGACATCATCTTCACCATGACGACCATTATGATATCATCGTCGGCATGACGACCATTATGGCAGCACCGTCGCCATGACGACAAGTATGACATCATCGTCGCCATGACGACCATTATGACGTCATCGTCGCCATGACGACCATTATGACGTCATCGTCGCCATGACGACCATTATGACGTCATCGTCGCCATGACGACCATTATGACGTCATCGTCGCCATGACGACCATTATGACATCATCTTCACCATGACGACCATTATGACATCACCGTCGCCATGACGACCAGTATGACATCATCGTCGCCATGACGACCATTATGACATCATCGTCGCCATGACGACCATTATGACGTCATCGTCGCCATGACGACCATTATGACATCATCGTCGCCATGACGACCATTATGACATCATCGTCGCCATGACGACCATTATGGCAACACCGTCGCCATGACGACCAGTATGACATCATAGTCGCCATGACGACCATTATGACATCACCGTCGTCTTGACGACCATTATGATATCATCGTCGCCGTGACGACCATTATGACATCATCGTCGCCATGACGACCATTATGACATCACCGTCGCCATGACGACCATTATGACATCACCAAAGCCATGACGACCATATTGACATCATCGTCGCCATGACGACCATTATGACATCATCGTCGCCATGACGACCATTTTGACATCACCAAAGCCATGACCACCATACTGACATCATCGTCGCCATGACGACCATTCTGACATCACCATTGCCATGACGACCATTATGACATCACCGTCGCCATGACGACCATTATGACATCACCAAAGCCATGACCACCATACTGACATCATCGTCGCCATGACGACCATTATGACATCATCGTCGCCATGACGACCATTATGACATCATCGTCGCCATGACGACCATTATGGCAACACCGTCGCCATGACGACCATTATGACATCATCGTCGGCATGACGACCATTATGACATCTTCGTCACCATGACGACTATTATGACATCACCGTCGCCATGACGACCATTATGACATCATCGTCGCCATGACGACCATTATGACGTCATCGTCGCCATGACGACCATTATGACATCATCGTCGCCATGACGACCATTATGACATCACCGTCGCCATGACGACCATTATGACGTCATCATCGCCATGACGACCATTATGACATCATCGTCGCCATGACGACCATTATGACATCATCGTCGCCATGACGACCATTATGACATCATCTTCACCATGACGACCATTATGATATCATCGTCGGCATGACGACCATTATGGCAGCACCGTCGCCATGACGACAAGTATGACATCATCGTCGCCATGACGACCATTATGACATCATCGTCGCCATGACGACCATTATGACGTCATCGTCGCCATGACGACCATTATGACGTCATCGTCGCCATGACGACCATTATGGCAACACCGTCGCCATGACGACCAGTATGACATCATCGTCGCCATGACGACCATTATGACATCACCGTCGCCGTGACGACCATTATGACATCATCGTCGCCGTGACGACCATTATGACATCATCGTCGCCATGACGACCATTATGACATCACCTTCGCCATGACGACCATTATGACATCACCAAAGCCATGACGACCATATTGACATCATCGTCGCCATGACGACCATTATGACATCATCGTCGCCATGACAACCATTATGGCAACACCGTCGCCATGAAGACCATTATGACATCATCGTCGCCATGACGACTATTATGACATCATCGTCGCCATGACGACCATTATGACGTCATCGTCACCATGACGACCATTATGACATCTTCGTCGCCATGACGACCATTATGACATCATCTTCACCATGACGACCATTATGACATCATCGTCGGCATGACGACCATTATGACATCACCGTCGCCATGACGACCATTATGGCAACACCGTCGCCATGACGACCAGTATGACATCATCGTCGCCATGACGACCATTATGACATCATCGTCGCCATGACGACCATTATGACGTCATCGCCGCCATGACGACCATTATGACATCATCGTCGCCATGACAACCATTATGGCAACACGGTCGCCATGACGACCAGTATGACATCATAGTCGCCATGACGACCATTATGACATCACCGTCGTCGTGACGACCATTATGACATCATCGTCACCGTGACGACCATTATGACATCATCGTCGCCATGACGACCATTATGACATCACCGTCGCCATGACGACCATTATGACATCACCAAAGCCATGACGACCATATTGACATCATCGTCGCCATGACGACCATTATGACATCATCGTCGCCATGACGACCATTATGACATCACCAAAGCCATGACCACCATAATGACATCATCGTCGCCATGACGACCATTCTGACATCACCATTGCCATGACGACCATTATGACATCACCGTCGCCATGACGACCATTATGACATCACCAAAGCCATGACCACCATACTTACATCATCGTCGCCATGACGACCATTATGACATCATCGTCGCCATGACGACCAATATGACATCATCGTCGCCATGACGACCATTATGACATCATCGTCGCCATGACGACCATTATGACATCATCTTCACCATGACGACCATTATGACATCATCGTCGGCATGACGACCATTATGACATCACCGTCGCCATGACGACCATTATGGCAGCACCGTCGCCATGACGACCAGTATGACATCATAGTCGCCATGACGACCATTATGACATCACCGTCGTCGTGACGACCATTATGACATCATCGTCGCCGTGACGACCATTATGACATCGTCGCCATGACGACCATTATGACATCACCGTCGCCATGACGACCATTATGACATCACCAAAGCCATGACGACCATATTGACATCATCGTCGCCATGACGACCATTATGACATCATCGTCGCCATGACGACCATTATGACATCACCAAAGCCATGACCACCATACTGACATCATCGTCGCCATGACGACCATTCTGACATCACCATTGCCATGACTACCATTATGACATCACCGTCGCCATGACGACCATTATGACATCACCAAAGCCATGACCACCATACTTACATCATCGTCGCCATGACGACCATTATGACATCATCGTCGCCATGACGACCATTATGACATCATCGTCGCCATGACGACCATTATGACATCATCGTCGCCATGACGACCATTATGACATCATCTTCACCATGACGACCATTATGACATCATCGTCGGCATGACGACCATTATGACATCACCGTCGCCATGACGACCATTATGGCAGCACCGTCGCCATGACGACAAGTATGACATCATCGTCACCAAGACGACCATTATGACATCATCGTCGCCATGACGACCATTATGACGTCATCGTCGCCATGACGACCATTATGACGTCATCGTCGCCATGACGACCATTATGACATCATCGTCGCCATGACGACCATTATGGCAACACCGTCGCCATGACGACCAGTATCACATCATCGTCGCCATGACGACCATTATGACATCACCGTCGCCGTGACGACCATTATGACATCATCGTCGCCATGACGACCATTATGACATCACCGTCGCCATGACGACCATTATGACATCACGAAAGCCATGACGACCATATTGACATCATCGTCGCCATGACGACCATTATGACATCATCGTCGCCACGACGACCATTGTGACATCACCAAAGCCATGTCCACCATACTGACATCATCGTCGCCATGACGACCATTCTGACATCACTATTGCCATGACGACCATTATGACATCACCGTCGCCATGACGACCATTATGACATCACCAAAGCCATGACCACCATACTGACATCATCGTCGCCATGACGACCATTATGACATCATCGTCGGCATGACGACCATTATGACATCATCGTCACCATGACTACTATTATGACATCACAGTCGCCATGACGACCATTATGACATCATCGTCGCCATGACGACCATTATGACGTCATCGTCGCCATGACGACCATTATGACATCATCGTCGCCATGACGACCATTATGACATCACCGTCGCCATGACGACCATTATGACGTCATCGTCGCCATGACGACCATTATGACATCATCGTCGCCATGACGACCATTATGACATCATCGTCGCCATGACGACCATTATGACATCATCTTCACCATGACGACCATTATGACATCATCGTCGGCATGACGACCATTATGACATCACCGTCGCCATGACGACCATTATGGCAGCACCGTCGCCATGACGACCAGTATGACATCATCGTCGCCATGACGACCATTATGACATCATCGTCGCCATGACGACGATTATGACGTCATCGTCGCCATGACGACCATTATGAAGTCATCGTCACCATGACGACCATTATGACGTCATCGTCGCTATGACAACCATTATGGCAACACCGTCGCCATGACGACCATTATGACATCACCAAAGCCATGACGACCATAATGACATCACCAAAGCCATGACAACCATATTGACATCATTGTCGCCATGACGACCATTATGGCAACACCGTCACCATGACGACCAGTATGACATCATCGTCGCCATGACGACCATTATGACATCATCGTCGCCATGACGACCATTATGACGTCATCGTCGCCATGACGACCATTATGGCAACACCGTCGCCATGACGACCAGTATGACATCATCGTCGCCATGACGACCATTATGACATCATCATCGCCATGACGACCATTATGACGTCATCGTAGCCATGACGACCATTATGACATCATCGTCGCCATGGCGACCATTATGACATCATCGTCGCCATGGCGACCATTATGACATCATCGTCGCCATGACGACCATTATGACATCACCAAAGCCATGACAACCATATTGACATCATCGTCGCCATGACGACCATTATGACATCATCGTCGCCATGACGACAATTATGACATCACCAAAGCCATGACCACCATACTGACATCATCGTCGCCATGACGACCATTATGACATCAACATTGCCATGACGACCATTATGACATCACCGTCGCCATGACGACCATTATGACATCACCAAAGCCATGACCACCATAATGACATCATCGTCGCCATGACGACCATTCTGACATCACCATTGCCATGACGACCATTATGACATCACCGTCGCCATGACGACCATTATGACATCATCGTCGCCATGACGAACATTATGACGTCATCGTCGCCATGACGACCATTATGACATCACCGTCGCCGTGACGACCATTATGACATCATCGTCGCCGTGACGACCATTATGACATCATCGTCGCCATGACGACCATTATGACATCACCGTCGCCATGACGACCATTATGACATCACCAAAGCCTTGACAACCATATTGACATCATCGTCGCCATGACGACCATTATGACATCATCGTCGCAATGACGACCATTATGACATCACCAAAGCCATGACCACCATACTGACATCATCGTCGCCATGACAACCATTCTGACATCACCATTGCCATGACGACCATTATGAAATCACCGTCGCCATGACGACCATTATGACATCACCAAAGCCATGACCACCATACTGACATCATCGTCGCCATGACGACCATTCTGACATCACCAAAGCCATGACGACCATTATGACATCACCGTCGCCATGACGACCATTATGACATCACCAAAGCCATGACCACCATACTGACATCATCGTCGCCATGACGACCATTATGACATCATCGTCGCCATGACGACCATTATGACATCATCGTCGCCATGACGACCATTATGGCAACACCGTCGCCATGACGACCATTATGACATCATCGTCGGCATGACGACCATTATGACATCATCGTCGCCATGACGACTATTATGACATCACCGTCGCCATGATGACCATTATGACATCACCGTCGCCATGATGACCATTATGACATCATCGTCGCCATGACGACCATTATGACGTCATCGTTGCCATGACGACCATTATGACATCATCGTCGCCATGACGACCATTATGACATCATCTTCGCCATGACGACCATTATGACATCATCGTCGGCATGACGACCATTATGACATCATCGTCGCCATGACGACCATTATGACATCATCGTCGGCATGACGACCATTATGGCAACACCGTCGCCATGACGACCAGTATGATATCATCGTCGCCATGACGAACATTATGACATCACCGTCGCCGTGACGACCATTATGACATCATCGTCGTCGTGACGACCATTATGACATAATCGTCGCCATGACGACCATTATGACATCACCGTCGCTATGACGACCATTATGACATCACCAAAGCCATGACGACCATTATGACATCACCAAAGCCATGACAACCATATTGACATGATCGTCGCATTGACGACCATTATGGCAACACCGTCAACATGACGACCAGTATGACATCATCGTCGCCATGACGACGATTATGACATCATCGTCGCCATGACGACTATTATGACGTCATCGTCGCCATTACAAACATTATGGCAACATCGTCGCCATGACGACCATTATGACATCACCGTCGCCATGATGACCATTATGACATCATCGTCGCCATGACGACCATTATGACGTCATCGTTGCCATGACGACCATTATGACATCATCGTCGCCATGACGACCATTATGACATCATCTTCGCCATGACGACCATTATGACATCATCGTCGGCATGACGACCATTATGACATCATCGTCGCCATGACGTCCATTATGACATCATCGTCGGCATGACGACCATTATGGCAACACCGTCGCCATGACGACCAGTATGATATCATCGTCGCCATGACGAACATTATGACATCACCGTCGCCGTGACGACCATTATGACATCATCGTCGTCGTGACGACCATTATGACATAATCGTCGCCATGACGACCATTATGACATCACCGTCGCTATGACGACCATTATGACATCACCAAAGCCATGACGACCATTATGACATCACCAAAGCCATGACAACCATATTGACATGATCGTCGCATTGACGACCATTATGGCAACACCGTCAACATGACGACCAGTATGACATCATCGTCGCCATGACGACGATTATGACATCATCGTCGCCATGACGACTATTATGACGTCATCGTCGCCATTACAAACATTATGGCAACATCGTCGCCATGACGACCATTATGACATCATCGTCGCCATGACGACCATTATGGCAACACCGTCGCCATGACGACCATTATGGCAACACCGTCGCCATGACGACCAGAATGACATCATCGTCGCCATGACGACCATTATGACATCACCGTCGCTGTGACGACCATCATGACATCATCGTCGCCGTGACGACCATTATGACATCATCGTCGCCATGACGACCATTATGACATCACCGTCGCCATGACGACCATTATGACATCACCAAAGCCATGACAACCATATTGACATCATCGTCGCCATGACGACCATTATGACATCATCGTCGCCATGACGACCATTATGACATCACCAAAGCCATGACCACCATACTGACATCATCGTCTCCATGACGACCATTCTGACATCACCATTGCCATGACGACCATTATGACATCACCGTCGCCATGACGACCATTATGACATCACCAAAGCCATGACCACCATACTTACATCATCGTCGCCATGACGACCATTATGACATCATCGTCGCCATGACGACCATTATGACATCATCGTCGCCATGACGACCATTATGACATCATCGTCGCCATGACGACCATTATGACATCATCTTCACCATGACGACCATTATGACATCATCGTCGGCATGACGACCATTATGACATCACCGTCGCCATGACGACCATTATGGCAGCACCGTCGCCATGACGACAAGTATGACATCATCGTCACCAAGACGACCATTATGACATCATCGTCGCCATGACGACCATTATGACGTCATCGTCGCCATGACGACCATTATGACGTCATCGTCGCCATGACGACCATTATGACATCATCGTCGCCATGACGACCATTATGGCAACACCGTCGCCATGACGACCAGTATCACATCATCGTCGCCATGACGACCATTATGACATCACCGTCGCCGTGACGACCATTATGACATCATCGTCGCCATGACGACCATTATGACATCACCGTCGCCATGACGACCATTATGACATCACGAAAGCCATGACGACCATATTGACATCATCGTCGCCATGACGACCATTATGACATCATCGTCGCCACGACGACCATTGTGACATCACCAAAGCCATGTCCACCATACTGACATCATCGTCGCCATGACGACCATTCTGACATCACTATTGCCATGACGACCATTATGACATCACCGTCGCCATGACGACCATTATGACATCACCAAAGCCATGACCACCATACTGACATCATCGTCGCCATGACGACCATTATGACATCATCGTCGGCATGACGACCATTATGACATCATCGTCACCATGACTACTATTATGACATCACAGTCGCCATGACGACCATTATGACATCATCGTCGCCATGACGACCATTATGACGTCATCGTCGCCATGACGACCATTATGACATCATCGTCGCCATGACGACCATTATGACATCACCGTCGCCATGACGACCATTATGACGTCATCGTCGCCATGACGACCATTATGACATCATCGTCGCCATGACGACCATTATGACATCATCGTCGCCATGACGACCATTATGACATCATCTTCACCATGACGACCATTATGACATCATCGTCGGCATGACGACCATTATGACATCACCGTCGCCATGACGACCATTATGGCAGCACCGTCGCCATGACGACCAGTATGACATCATCGTCGCCATGACGACCATTATGACATCATCGTCGCCATGACGACGATTATGACGTCATCGTCGCCATGACGACCATTATGACGTCATCGTCACCATGACGACCATTATGACGTCATCGTCGCTATGACAACCATTATGGCAACACCGTCGCCATGACTACCATTATGACATCACCAAAGCCATGACGACCATAATGACATCACCAAAGCCATGACAACCATATTGACATCATTGTCGCCATGACGACCATTATGGCAACACCGTCACCATGACGACCAGTATGACATCATCGTCGCCATGACGACCATTATGACATCATCGTCGCCATGACGACCATTATGACGTCATCGTCGCCATGACGACCATTATGGCAACACCGTCGCCATGACGACCAGTATGACATCATCGTCGCCATGACGACCATTATGACATTACCGTCGCCGTGATGACCATTATGACATCATCGTCTTCGTGACGACCATTATGACATCATCGTCGCAATGACGACCATTATGGCAACACCGTCGCCATGACGACCAGTATGACATCATCGTCGCCATGACGACCATTATGACATCATCATCGCCATGACGACCATTATGACGTCATCGTAGCCATGACGACCATTATGACATCATCGTCGCCATGGCGACCATTATGACATCATCGTCGCCATGGCGACCATTATGACATCATCGTCGCCATGACGACCATTATGACATCACCAAAGCCATGACAACCATATTGACATCATCGTCGCCATGACGACCATTATGACATCATCGTCGCCATGACGACAATTATGACATCACCAAAGCCATGACCACCATACTGACATCATCGTCGCCATGACGACCATTATGACATCAACATTGCCATGACGACCATTATGACATCACCGTCGCCATGACGACCATTATGACATCACCAAAGCCATGACCACCATAATGACATCATCGTCGCCATGACGACCATTCTGACATCACCATTGCCATGACGACCATTATGACATCACCGTCGCCATGACGACCATTATGACATCATCGTCGCCATGACGAACATTATGACGTCATCGTCGCCATGACGACCATTATGACATCACCGTCGCCGTGACGACCATTATGACATCATCGTCGCCGTGACGACCATTATGACATCATCGTCGCCATGACGACCATTATGACATCACCGTAACAATGACGACCATTATGACATCACCAAAGCCTTGACAACCATATTGACATCATCGTCGCCATGACGACCATTATGACATCATCGTCGCAATGACGACCATTATGACATCACCAAAGCCATGACCACCATACTGACATCATCGTCGCCATGACAACCATTCTGACATCACCATTGCCATGACGACCATTATGAAATCACCGTCGCCATGACGACCATTATGACATCACCAAAGCCATGACCACCATACTGACATCATCGTCGCCATGACGACCATTCTGACATCACCAAAGCCATGACGACCATTATGACATCACCGTCGCCATGACGACCATTATGACATCACCAAAGCCATGACCACCATACTGACATCATCGTCGCCATGACGACCATTATGACATCATCGTCGCCATGACGACCATTATGACATCATCGTCGCCATGACGACCATTATGGCAACACCGTCGCCATGACGACCATTATGACATCATCGTCGGCATGACGACCATTATGACATCATCGTCGCCATGACGACTATTATGACATCACCGTCGCCATGATGACCATTATGACATCACCGTCGCCATGATGACCATTATGACATCATCGTCGCCATGACGACCATTATGACGTCATCGTTGCCATGACGACCATTATGACATCATCGTCGCCATGACGACCATTATGACATCATCTTTGCCATGACGACCATTATGACATCATCGTCGGCATGACGACCATTATGACATCATCGTCGCCATGACGACCATTATGACATCATCGTCGGCATGACGACCATTATGGCAACACCGTCGCCATGACGACCAGTATGATATCATCGTCGCCATGACGAACATTATGACATCACCGTCGCCGTGACGACCATTATGACATCATCGTCGTCGTGACGACCATTATGACATAATCGTCGCCATGACGACCATTATGACATCACCGTCGCTATGACGACCATTATGACATCACCAAAGCCATGACGACCATTATGACATCACCAAAGCCATGACAACCATATTGACATGATCGTCGCATTGACGACCATTATGGCAACACCGTCAACATGACGACCAGTATGACATCATCGTCGCCATGACGACGATTATGACATCATCGTCGCCATGACGACTATTATGACGTCATCGTCGCCATTACAAACATTATGGCAACATCGTCGCCATGACGACCATTATGACATCATCGTCGCCATGACGACCATTATGGCAACACCGTCGCCATGACGACCATTATGGCAACACCGTCGCCATGACGACCAGAATGACATCATCGTCGCCATGACGACCATTATGACATCACCGTCGCTGTGACGACCATCATGACATCATCGTCGCCGTGACGACCATTATGACATCATCGTCGCCATGACGACCATTATGACATCACCGTCGCCATGACGACCATTATGACATCACCAAAGCCATGACAACCATATTGACATAATCGTCGCCATGACGACCATTATGACATCATCGTCGCCATGACGACCATTATGACATCACCAAAGCCATGACCACCATACTGACATCATCGTCTCCATGACGACCATTCTGACATCACCTTTGCCATGACGACCATTATGACATCACCGTCGCCCTGACGACCATTATGACATCACCAAAGCCATGACCACCATACTGACATCATCGTCGCCATGACAACCATTATGACGTCATCGTCGCCATGATGACCATTATGACGTCATCGTCGCCATGACAACCATTATGGCAACACCGTCGCCATGACGACCATTATGACATCATCGTCGGCATGACGACCATTATGACATCATCGTCGCCATGACGACTATTATGACATCATCGTCGCCATGACGACCATTATGACGTCATCGTCGCCATGACGACCATTATGACATCTTCGTCGCCATGACGACCATTATGACATCATCTTCACCATGACGACCATTATGACATCATCGTCGGCATGACGACCAGTATGACATCACCGTCGCCATGACGACCATTATGGCAACACCGTCGCCATGACGACCAGTATGACATCATCGTCGCCATGACGACCATTATGACATCATCGTCGCCATGACAACCATTATGACGTCATCGGCGCCATGACGACCATTATGACATCATCGTCGCCATGACGACCATTATGACATCATCGTCGCCATGACGACCATTATGGCAACACCGTCGCCATGACGACCAGTATGACATCATAGTCGCCATGACGACCATTATGACATCACCGTCGTCTTGACGACCATTATGACATCATCGTCGCCGTGACGACCAATATGACATCATCGTCGCCATGACGACCATTATGACATCACCGTCGCCATGACGACCATTATGACATCACCAAAGCCATGACGACCATATTGACATCATCGTCGCCATGACGACCATTATGACATCATCGTCGCCATGACGACCATTTTGACATCACCAAAGCCATGACCACCATACTGACATCATCGTCGCCATGACGACCATTCTGACATCACCATTGCCATGACGACCATTATGACATCACCGTCGCCATGACGACCATTATGACATCACCAAAGCCATGACCACCATACTGACATCATCGTCGCCATGACGACCATTATGACATCATCGTCGCCATGACGACCATTATGACATCATCGTCGCCATGACGACCATTATGGCAACACCGTCGCCATGACGACCATTATGACATCATCGTCGGCATGACGACCATTATGACATCTTCGTCACCATGACGACTATTATGACATCACCGTCGCCATGACGACCATTATGACATCATCGTCGCCATGACGACCATTATGACGTCATCGTCGCCATGACGACCATTATGACATCATCGTCGCCATGACGACCATTATGACATCACCGTCGCCATGACGACCATTATGACGTCATCATCGCCATGACGACCATTATGACATCATCGTCGCCATGACGACCATTATGACATCATCGTCGCCATGACGACCATTATGACATCATCTTCACCATGACGACCATTATGACATCATCGTCGGCATGACGACCATTATGGCAGCACCGTCGCCATGACGACAAGTATGACATCATCGTCGCCATGACGACCATTATGACGTCATCGTCGCCATGACGACCATTATGACGTCATCGTCGCCATGACGACCATTATGACGTCATCGTCGCCATGACGACCATTATGACGTCATCGTCGCCATGACGACCATTATGACATCATCTTCACCATGACGACCATTATGACATCACCGTCGCCATGACGACCAGTATGACATCATCGTCGCCATGACGACCATTATGACATCATCGTCGCCATGACGACCATTATGACGTCATCGTCGCCATGACGACCATTATGACATCATCGTCGCCATGACGACCATTATGACATCATCGTCGCCATGACGACCATTATGGCAACACCGTCGCCATGACGACCAGTATGACATCATAGTCGCCATGACGACCATTATGACATCACCGTCGTCTTGACGACCATTATGATATCATCGTCGCCGTGACGACCATTATGACATCATCGTCGCCATGACGACCATTATGACATCACCGTCGCCATGACGACCATTATGACATCACCAAAGCCATGACGACCATATTGACATCATCGTCGCCATGACGACCATTATGACATCATCGTCGCCATGACGACCATTTTGACATCACCAAAGCCATGACCACCATACTGACATCATCGTCGCCATGACGACCATTCTGACATCACCATTGCCATGACGACCATTATGACATCACCGTCGCCATGACGACCATTATGACATCACCAAAGCCATGACCACCATACTGACATCATCGTCGCCATGACGACCATTATGACATCATCGTCGCCATGACGACCATTATGACATCATCGTCGCCATGACGACCATTATGGCAACACCGTCGCCATGACGACCATTATGACATCATCGTCGGCATGACGACCATTATGACATCTTCGTCACCATGACGACTATTATGACATCACCGTCGCCATGACGACCATTATGACATCATCGTCGCCATGACGACCATTATGACGTCATCGTCGCCATGACGACCATTATGACATCATCGTCGCCATGACGACCATTATGACGTCATCATCGCCATGACGACCATTATGACGTCATCATCGCCATGACGACCATTATGACATCATCGTCGCCATGACGACCATTATGACATCATCGTCGCCATGACGACCATTATGACATCATCTTCACCATGACGACCATTATGATATCATCGTCGGCATGACGACCATTATGGCAGCACCGTCGCCATGACGACAAGTATGACATCATCGTCGCCATGACGACCATTATGACATCATCGTCGCCATGACGACCATTATGACGTCATCGTCGCCATGACGACCATTATGACGTCATCGTCGCCATGACGACCATTATGACGTCATCGTCGCCATGACGACCATTATGACGTCATCGTCGCCATGACGACCATTATGACATCATCTTCACCATGACGACCATTATGACATCATCGTCGCCATGACGACCATTATGACATCACCGTCGCCGTGACGACCATTATGACATCATCGTCGCCGTGACGACCATTATGACATCATCGTCGCCATGACGACCATTATGACATCACCGTCGCCATGACGACCATTATGACATCACCAAAGCCATGACGACCATATTGACATCATCGTCGCCATGACGACCATTATGACATCATCGTCGCCATGACAACCATTATGGCAACACCGTCGCCATGACGACCATTATGACATCATCGTCGGCATGACGACCATTATGACATCATCGTCGCCATGACGACTATTATGACATCATCGTCGCCATGACGACCATTATGACGTCATCGTCGCCATGACGACCATTATGACATCTTCGTCGCCATGACGACCATTATGACATCATCTTCACCATGACGACCATTATGACATCATCGTCGGCATGACGACCATTATGACATCACCGTCGCCATGACGACCATTATGACATCACCGTCGCCATGACGACCATTATGGCAACACCGTCGCCATGACGACCATTATGACATCATCGTCGCCATGACGACCATTATGATGTCATCGTCGCCATGACGACCATTATGACATCTTCGTCGCCATGACGACCATTATGACATCATCTTCACCATGACGACCATTATGACATCATCGTCGGCATGACGACCAGTATGACATCACCGTCGCCATGACGACCATTATGGCAACACCGTCGCCATGACGACCAGTATGACATCATCGTCGCCATGACGACCATTATGACATCATCGTCGCCATGACAACCATTATGACGTCATCGGCGCCATGACGACCATTATGACATCATCGTCGCCATGACGACCATTATGACATCATCGTCGCCATGACGACCATTATGGCAACACCGTCGCCATGACGACCAGTATGACATCATAGTCGCCATGACGACCATTATGACATCACCGTCGTCTTGACGACCATTATGACATCATCGTCGCCGTGACGACCAATATGACATCATCGTCGCCATGACGACCATTATGACATCACCGTCGCCATGACGACCATTATGACATCACCAAAGCCATGACGACCATATTGACATCATCGTCGCCATGACGACCATTATGACATCATCGTCGCCATGACGACCATTTTGACATCACCAAAGCCATGACCACCATACTGACATCATCGTCGCCATGACGACCATTCTGACATCACCATTGCCATGACGACCATTATGACATCACCGTCGCCATGACGACCATTATGACATCACCAAAGCCATGACCACCATACTGACATCATCGTCGCCATGACGACCATTATGACATCATCGTCGCCATGACGACCATTATGACATCATCGTCGCCATGACGACCATTATGGCAACACCGTCGCCATGACGACCATTATGACATCATCGTCGGCATGACGACCATTATGACATCTTCGTCACCATGACGACTATTATGACATCACCGTCGCCATGACGACCATTATGACATCATCGTCGCCATGACGACCATTATGACGTCATCGTCGCCATGACGACCATTATGACATCATCGTCGCCATGACGACCATTATGACATCACCGTCGCCATGACGACCATTATGACGTCATCATCGCCATGACGACCATTATGACATCATCGTCGCCATGACGACCATTATGACATCATCGTCGCCATGACGACCATTATGACATCATCTTCACCATGACGACCATTATGACATCATCGTCGGCATGACGACCATTATGGCAGCACCGTCGCCATGACGACAAGTATGACATCATCGTCGCCATGACGACCATTATGACGTCATCGTCGCCATGACGACCATTATGACGTCATCGTCGCCATGACGACCATTATGACGTCATCGTCGCCATGACGACCATTATGACGTCATCGTCGCCATGACGACCATTATGACATCATCTTCACCATGACGACCATTATGACATCACCGTCGCCATGACGACCAGTATGACATCATCGTCGCCATGACGACCATTATGACATCATCGTCGCCATGACGACCATTATGACGTCATCGTCGCCATGACGACCATTATGACATCATCGTCGCCATGACGACCATTATGACATCATCGTCGCCATGACGACCATTATGGCAACACCGTCGCCATGACGACCAGTATGACATCATAGTCGCCATGACGACCATTATGACATCACCGTCGTCTTGACGACCATTATGATATCATCGTCGCCGTGACGACCATTATGACATCATCGTCGCCATGACGACCATTATGACATCACCGTCGCCATGACGACCATTATGACATCACCAAAGCCATGACGACCATATTGACATCATCGTCGCCATGACGACCATTATGACATCATCGTCGCCATGACGACCATTTTGACATCACCAAAGCCATGACCACCATACTGACATCATCGTCGCCATGACGACCATTCTGACATCACCATTGCCATGACGACCATTATGACATCACCGTCGCCATGACGACCATTATGACATCACCAAAGCCATGACCACCATACTGACATCATCGTCGCCATGACGACCATTATGACATCATCGTCGCCATGACGACCATTATGACATCATCGTCGCCATGACGACCATTATGGCAACACCGTCGCCATGACGACCATTATGACATCATCGTCGGCATGACGACCATTATGACATCTTCGTCACCATGACGACTATTATGACATCACCGTCGCCATGACGACCATTATGACATCATCGTCGCCATGACGACCATTATGACGTCATCGTCGCCATGACGACCATTATGACATCATCGTCGCCATGACGACCATTATGACGTCATCATCGCCATGACGACCATTATGACGTCATCATCGCCATGACGACCATTATGACATCATCGTCGCCATGACGACCATTATGACATCATCGTCGCCATGACGACCATTATGACATCATCTTCACCATGACGACCATTATGATATCATCGTCGGCATGACGACCATTATGGCAGCACCGTCGCCATGACGACAAGTATGACATCATCGTCGCCATGACGACCATTATGACATCATCGTCGCCATGACGACCATTATGACGTCATCGTCGCCATGACGACCATTATGACGTCATCGTCGCCATGACGACCATTATGACGTCATCGTCGCCATGACGACCATTATGACGTCATCGTCGCCATGACGACCATTATGACGTCATCGTCGCCATGACGACCATTATGACATCATCTTCACCATGACGACCATTATGACATCATCGTCGCCATGACGACCATTATGACATCACCGTCGCCGTGACGACCATTATGACATCATCGTCGCCGTGACGACCATTATGACATCATCGTCGCCATGACGACCATTATGACATCACCGTCGCCATGACGACCATTATGACATCACCAAAGCCATGACGACCATATTGACATCATCGTCGCCATGACGACCATTATGACATCATCGTCGCCATGACAACCATTATGGCAACACCGTCGCCATGACGACCATTATGACATCATCGTCGGCATGACGACCATTATGACATCATCGTCGCCATGACGACTATTATGACATCATCGTCGCCATGACGACCATTATGACGTCATCGTCGCCATGACGACCATTATGACATCTTCGTCGCCATGACGACCATTATGACATCATCTTCACCATGACGACCATTATGACATCATCGTCGGCATGACGACCATTATGACATCACCGTCGCCATGACGACCATTATGACATCACCGTCGCCATGACGACCATTATGGCAACACCGTCGCCATGACGACCATTATGACATCATCGTCGCCATGACGACCATTATGATGTCATCGTCGCCATGACGACCATTATGACATCATCGTCGCCATGACGACCATTATGGCAACACCGTCGCCATGATGACCAGTATGCCATCATAGTCGCCATGACGACCATTATGACATCACCGTCGTCGTGACGACCATTATGACATCATCGTCGCCGTGACGACCATTATGACATCATCGTCGCCATGACGACCATTATGACATCACCGTCGCCATGACGACCATTATGACATCACCAAAGCCATGACGACCATATTGACATCATCGTCGCCATGACGACCATTATGACATCATCGTCGCCATGACGACCATTATGACATCACCAAAGCCATGACCACCATACTGACATCATCGTCGCCATGACGACCATTCTGACATCACCATTGCCATGACGACCATTCTGACATCACCATTGCCATGACGACCATTATGACATCACCGTCGCCATGACGACCATTATGACATCACCAAAGCCATGACCACCATACTTACATCATCGTCGCCATGACGACCATTATGACATCATCGTCGCCATGACGACCATTATGACATCATCGTCGCCATGATGACCATTATGACATCATCGTCGCCATGACGACCATTATGACATCATCTTCACCATGACGACCATTATGACATCATCGTCGGCATGACGACCATTATGACATCACCGTCGCCATGACGACCATTATGGCAGCACCGTCGCCATGACGACCAGTATGACATCATAGTCGCCATGACGACCATTATGACATCACCGTCGTCGTGACGACCATTATGACATCATCGTCGCCGTGACGACCATTATGACATCATCGTCGCCATGACGACCATTATGACATCACCGTCGCCATGACGACCATTATGACATCACCAAAGCCATGACGACCATATTGACATCATCGTCGCCATGACGACCATTATGACATCATCGTCGCCATGACGACCATTATGACATCACCAAAGCCATGACCACCATACTGACATCATCGTCGCCATGACGACCATTCTGACATCACCATTGCCATGACGACCATTATGACATCACCGTCGCCATGACGACCATTATGACATCACCAAAGCCATGACCACCATACTTACATCATCGTCGCCATGACGACCATTATGACATCATCGTCGCCATGACGACCATTATGACATCATCGTCGCCATGACGACCATTATGACATCATCGTCGCCATGACGACCATTATGACATCATCGTCGCCATGACGACCATTAGACATCATCTTCACCATGACGACCATTATGACATCACCGTCGGCATGACGACCATTATGACATCACCGTCGCCATGACGACCATTATGGCAGCACCGTCGCCATGACGACCATTATGACATCATCGTCGCCATGACGACCATTATGACGTCATCGTCGCCATGACGACCATTATGACGTCAACGTCGCCATGACGACCATTATGACATCATCGTCGCCATGACGACCATTATGGCAACACCGTCGCCATGACGACCAGTATGACATCATCGTCGCCATGACGACCATTATGACATCACCGTCGCTGTGACGACCATTATGACATCATCGTCGCCGTGACGACCATTATGACATCATCGTCGCCATGACGACCATTATGGCATCACGAAAGCCATGACGACCATATTGACATCATCGTCGCCATGACGACCATTATGACATCATCGTCGCCATGACGACCATTGTGACATCACCAAAGCCATGTCCACCATACTGACATCATCGTCGCCATGACGACCATTCTGACATCACCATTGCCATGACGACCATTATGACATCACCGTCGCCATGACGACCATTATGACATCACCAAAGCCATGACCACCATACTGACATCATCGTCGCCATGACGACCATTATGACATCATCGTCGCCATGACGACCATTATGACATCATCGTCGCCATGACGACCATTATGGCAATACCGTCGCCATGACGACCATTATGACATCTTCGTCACCATGACGACAATTATGACATCACCGTCGCCATGACGACCATTATGACATCATCGTCGCCATGACGACCATTATGACGTCATCGTCGCCATGACGACCATTATGACATCATCGTCGCCATGACGACCATTATGACATCACCGTCGCCATGACGACCATTATGACGTCATCGTCGCCATGACGACCATTATGACGTCATCGTCGACATGACGACCATTATGACGTCATCGTCGCCATGACGACCATTATGACATCATCGTCGCCATGACGACCATTATGACATCATCGTCGCCATGACGACCATTATGACATCATCTTCACCATGACGACCATTATGACATCATCGTCGGCATGACGACCATTATGACATCACCATCGCCATGACGACCATTATGGCAGCACCGTCGCCATGACGACAAGTATGACATCATCGTCGCCATGACGACCATTATGACATCATCGTCGCCATGACGACCATTATGACGTCATCGTCGCCATGACGACCATTATGACGTCATCGTCGCCATGACGACCATTATGACATCATCGTCGCCATGACGACCATTATGGCAACACCGTCGCCATGACGACCAGTATGACATCATCGTCGCCATGACGACCATTATGACATCACCGTCGCCGTGACGACCATTATGACATCATCGTCGCCGTGACGACCATTATGACATCATCGTCGCCGTGACGACCATTATGACATCACCGTCGCCGTGACGACCATAATGACATCACCAAAGCCATGACGACCATATTGACATCATCGTCGCCATGACGACCATTATGACATCATCGTCGCCATGACAACCATTATGGCAACACCGTCGCCATGACGACCATTATGACATCATCGTCGGCATGACGACCATTATGACATCATCGTCGCCATGACGACTATTATGACATCATCGTCGCCATGACGACCATTATGACGTCATCGTCGCCATGACGACCATAATGACATCTTCGTCGCCATGACGACCATTATGACATCATCTTCACCATGACGACCATTATGACATCATCGTCGGCATGACGACCATTATGACATCACCGTCGCCATGACGACCATTATGGCAACACCGTCGCCATGACGACCAGTATGACATCATCGTCGCCATGACGACCATTATGACATCATCGTCGGCATGACGACCATTATGACGTCATCGTCGCCATGACGACCATTATGACATCATCGTCGCCATGACGACCATTATGGCAACACCGTCGCCATGACGACCAGTATGACATCATAGTCGCCATGACGACCATTATGACATCACCGTCGTCGTGACGACCATTATGACATCATCGTCGCCGTGACGACCATTATGACATCATCGTCGCCATGACGACCATTATGACATCACCGTCGCCATGACGACCATTATGACATCACCAAAGCCATGACGACCATATTGACATCATCGTCGCCATGACGACCATTATGACATCATCGTCGCCATGACGACCATTATGACATCACCAAAGCCATGACCACCATACTGACATCATCGTCGCCATGACGACCATTCTGACATCACCATTGCCATGACGACCATTATGACATCACCGTCGCCATGACGACCATTATGACATCACCAAAGCCATGACCACCATACTTACATCATCGTCGCCATGACGACCATTATGACATCATCGTCGCCATGACGACCATTATGACATCATCGTCGCCAAGACGACCATTATGACATCATCGTCGCCATGACGACCATTATGACATCATCTTCACCATGACGACCATTATGACATCATCGTCGGCATGACGACCATTATGACATCACCGTCGCCATGACGACCATTATGGCAGCACCGTCGCCATGACGACCAGTATGACATCATCGTCGCCATGACGACCATTATGACATCATCGTCGCCATGACGACCATTATGACATCATCTTCACCATGACGACCATTATGACATCATCGTCGGCATGATGACCATTATGACATCACCGTCGCCATGACGACCATTATGGCAGCACCGTCGCCATGACGACCAGTATGACATCATAGTCGCCATGACGACCATTATGACATCACCGTCGTCGTGACGACCATTATGACATCATCGTCGCCGTGACGACCATTATGACATCATCGTCGCCATGACGACCATTATGACATCACCGTCGCCATGACGACCATTATGACATCACCAAAGCCATGACGACCATATTGACATCATCGTCGCCATGACGACCATTATGACATCATCGTCGCTATGACGACCATTCTGACATCACCAAAGCCATGACCACCATACTGACATCATCGTCGCCATGACGACCATTCTGACATCACCATTGCCATGACGACCATTATGACATCACCGTCGCCATGACGACCATTATGACATCACCAAAGCCATGACCACCATACTTACATCATCGTCGCCATGATGACCATTATGACATCATCGTCGCCATGACGACCATTATGAGATCATCGTCGCCATGACGACCATTATGACATCATCGTCGCCATGACGACCATTATGACATCATCTTCACCATGACGACCATTATGACATCATCGTCGGCATGACGACCATTATGACATCACCGTCGCCATGACGACCATTATGGCAGCACCGTCGCCATGACGACAAGTATGACATCATCGTCGCCATGACGACCATTATGACATCATCGTCGCCATGACGACCATTATGACATCATCGTCGCCATGACGACCATTATGACATCATCTTCACCATGACGACCATTATGACATCATCGTCGGCATGACGACCATTATGCTATCATCGTCGCCATGACGACCATTATGGCAACACCGTCGCCATGACGACCAGTATGACATCATCGTCGCCATGACGACCATTATGACATCACCGTCGCCGTGACGACCATTATGACATCATTGTCGCCGTGACGACCATTATGACATCATCGTCGCCATGACGACCATTATGACATCACCGTCGCCATGACGACCATTATGACATCACGAAAGCCATGACGACCATTATGACATCACCATTGCCATGACGACCATTATGACATCACCGTCGCCATGACGACCATTATGACATCACCAAAGCCATGACCACCATACTGACATCATCGTCGCCATGACGACCATTATGACATCATCGTCGCCATGACGACCATTATGACATCATCGTCGCCATGACGACCATTATGGCAACACCGTCGCCATGACGACCATTATGACATCATCATCGGCATGACGACCATTATGACATCATCGTCACCATGACGACTATTATGACATCACCGTCGCCATGACGACCATTATGACATCATCGTCGCCATGACGACCATT
This sequence comes from Phyllobates terribilis, assembly GCF_046119375.1. Classification (NCBI taxonomy): domain Eukaryota; kingdom Metazoa; phylum Chordata; class Amphibia; order Anura; family Dendrobatidae; genus Phyllobates; species Phyllobates terribilis. The sequence continues at coordinate 4,013,037 of NW_027362819.1, forward strand.
ATGACGTCATCGTCGCCATGACGACCATTCTGACATCACCATTGCCATGACGAGCATTATGACATCACCGTCGCCATGACGACCATTATGACATCACCAAAGCCATGACCACCGTACTGACATCATCGTCGACATGACGACCATTATGACATCATCGTCGCCATGACGACCATTATGACATCATCGTCGCCATGACGACCATTATGACATCACCGTCGCCATGACGACCATTATGACGTCATCGTCGCCATGACGACCATTATGACATCATCGTCGCCATGACGACCATTATGACATCATCGTCGCCATGACGACCATTATGACATCATCGTCGCCATGACGACCACTATGACATCATCGTCGGCATGACGACCATTATGACATCACCGTCGCCATGACGACCATTATGGCAGCACCGTCGCCATGACGACAAGTATGACATCATCGTCGCCATGACGACCATTATGACATAATCGTCGCCATGACGACCATTATGACGTTATCGTCGCCATGACGACCATTATGACGTCATCGTCACCATGACGACCATTATGACATAATCGTCGCCATGACGACCATTATGGCAACACCGTCGCCATGACGACCAGTATGACATCATCGTCGCCATGATGACCATTATGACATCACCGTCGCCGTGACGACCATTATGACATCATCGTGACGACTATTATGACATCATCGTCGCCATGACGACCATTATGACATCACCGTCGCCATGACGACCATTATGACATCACCAAAGCCATGACGACCATATTGACATCATCGTCGCCATGACGACCATTATGACATCATCGTCGCCATGACGACCATTATGACATCACCAAAGCCATGACCACCATACTGACATCATCGTCGCCATGACGACCATTCTGACATCACCATTGCCATGACGACCATTATGACATCACCGTCGCCATGATGACCATTATGACATCACCAAAGCCATGACCACCATACTGACATCATCGTCGCCATGACGACCATTATGACATCATCGTCGCCATGACGACCATTATGACATCATCGTCGCCATGACGACCATTATGGCAACACCGTCGCCATGACGACCATTATGACATCATCGTCGGCATGACGACCATTATGACATCATCGTCACCATGACGACTATTATGACATCACCGTCGCCATGATGACCATTATGACATCATCGTCGCCATGACGACCATTATGACGTCATCGTCGCCATGACGACCATTATGACATCATCGTCGCCATGACGACCATTATGACATCATCGTCGCCATGACGACCATTATGACATCACCGTCGCCATGACGACCATTATGACGTCATCGTCGCCATGACGACCATTATGACATCATCGTCGCCATGATGACCATTATGACATCATCGTCGCCATGACGACCATTATGACATCATCTTCACCATGACGACCATTATGACATCATCGTCGGCATGACGACCATTATGACATCACCGTCGCCATGACGACCATTATGGCAGCACCGTCGCCATGACGACCAGTATGACATCATCGTCGCCATGACGTCCATTATGACATCATCGTCGCCATGACGACCATTATGACGTCATCGTCGCCATGACGACCATTATGACGTCATCGTCGCCATGACGACCATTATGACGTCATCGTCGCTATGACAACCATTATGGCAACAGTGTCGCCATGACGACCATTATGACATCCCTGTCGCCATGACGACCATTATGACATCACCAAAGCCATGACGACCATAATGACATCACCAAAGCCATGACAACCATATTGACATCATTGTCGCCATGACGACCATTATGGCAACACCGTCACCATGACGACCAGTATGACATCATCGTCGCCACGACGACCATTATGACATCATCGTCGCCATGACGACCATTATGGCAACACCGTCGCCATGACGACCATTATGACATTACCGTCGCCGTGATGACCATTATGACATCATCGTCTTCGTGACGACCATTATGACATCATCGTCGCCATGACGACCATTATGGCAACACCGTCGCCATGACGACCAGTATGACATCATCGTCGCCATGACGACCATTATGACATCATTGTCGCCATGACGACCATTATAACGTCATCGTCGCCATGACGACCATTATGACATCATCGTCGCCATGGCGACCATTATGACATAATCGTCCCCATGACGACCATTATGACATCACCAAAGCCATGACAACCATATTGACATCATCGTCGCCATGACGACCATTATGACATCATCGTCGCCATGACGACAATTATGACATCACCAAAGCCATGACCACCATACTGACATCATCGTCGCCATGACGACCATTATGACATCAACATTGCCATGACGACCATTATGATATCACCGTCACCATGACGACCATTATGACATCACTAAAGCCATGACCACCATAATGACATCATCGTCGCCATGACGACCATTCTGACATCACCATTGCCATGACGACCATTATGACATCACCGTCACCATGACGACCATTATGACATCACCAAAGCCATGACCACCATACTGACATCATCGTCGCCATGACGACCATTATGACATCATCGTCGCCATGACGACCATTATGACATCATCGTCGCCATGACGACCATTATGGCAACACCGTCGCCATGACGATAATTATGGTAACACCGTCGGCATGACGACCATTATAACATCACCGTCGCCATGACGACTATTATGACATCACCGTCGCCATGACGACCATTATGACATCATCGTCGCCATGACGAACATTATGACGTCATCGTCGCCATGACGACCATTATGACATCACCGTCGCCGTGACGACCATTATGACATCATCGTCGCCGTGACGACCATTATGACATCATCGTCGCCATGACGACCATTATGGCAACACCGTCGCCATGACGACCAGTATGACATCATCGTCGCCATGACGACCATTATGACATTACCGTCGCCGTGATGACCATTATGACATCATCGTCTTCGTGACGACCATTATGACATCATCGTCGCAATGACGACCATTATGGCAACACCGTCGCCATGACGACCAGTATGACATCATCGTCGCCATGACGACCATTATGACATCATCATCGCCATGACGACCATTATGACGTCATCGTAGCCATGACGACCATTATGACATCATCGTCGCCATGGCGACCATTATGACATCATCGTCGCCATGGCGACCATTATGACATCATCGTCGCCATGACGACCATTATTACATCACCAAAGCCATGACAACCATATTGACATCATCGTCGCCATGACGACCATTATGACATCATCGTCGCCATGACGACAATTATGACATCACCAAAGCCATGACCACCATACTGACATCATCGTCGCCATGACGACCATTATGACATCAACATTGCCATGACGACCATTATGACATCACCGTCGCCATGACGACCATTATGACATCACCAAAGCCATGACCACCATAATGACATCATCGTCGCCATGACGACCATTCTGACATCACCATTGCCATGACGACCATTATGACATCACCGTCGCCATGACGACCATTATGACATCATCGTCGCCATGACGAACATTATGACGTCATCGTCGCCATGACGACCATTATGACATCACCGTCGCCGTGACGACCATTATGACATCATCGTCGCCGTGACGACCATTATGACATCACCGTCGCCATGACGACCATTATGACATCACCAAAGCCTTGACAACCATATTGACATCATCGTCGCCATGACGACCATTATGACATCATCGTCGCCATGACGACCATTATGACATCACCAAAGCCATGACCACCATACTGACATCATCGTCGCCATGACAACCATTCTGACATCACCATTGCCATGACGACCATTATGAAATCACCGTCGCCATGACGACCATTATGACATCACCAAAGCCATGACCACCATACTGACATCATCGTCGCCATGACGACCATTCTGACATCACCAAAGCCATGACGACCATTATGACATCACCGTCGCCATGACGACCATTATGACATCACCAAAGCCATGACCACCATACTGACATCATCGTCGCCATGACGACCATTATGACATCATCGTCGCCATGACGACCATTATGACATCATCGTCGCCATGACGACCATTATGGCAACACCGTCGCCATGACGACCATTATGACATCATCGTCGGCATGACGACCATTATGACATCATCGTCGCCATGACGACTATTATGACATCACCGTCGCCATGATGACCATTATGACATCACCGTCGCCATGATGACCATTATGACATCATCGTCGCCATGACGACCATTATGACGTCATCGTTGCCATGACGACCATTATGACATCATCGTCGCCATGACGACCATTATGACATCATCTTCGCCATGACGACCATTATGACATCATCGTCGGCATGACGACCATTATGACATCATCGTCGCCATGACGACCATTATGACATCATCGTCGGCATGACGACCATTATGGCAACACCGTCGCCATGACGACCAGTATGATATCATCGTCGCCATGACGAACATTATGACATCACCGTCGCCGTGACGACCATTATGACATCATCGTCGTCGTGACGACCATTATGACATAATCGTCGCCATGACGACCATTATGACATCACCGTCGCTATGACGACCATTATGACATCACCAAAGCCATGACGACCATTATGACATCACCAAAGCCATGACAACCATATTGACATGATCGTCGCATTGACGACCATTATGGCAACACCGTCAACATGACGACCAGTATGACATCATCGTCGCCATGACGACGATTATGACATCATCGTCGCCATGACGACTATTATGACGTCATCGTCGCCATTACAAACATTATGGCAACATCGTCGCCATGACGACCATTATGACATCATCGTCGCCATGACGACCATTATGGCAACACCGTCGCCATGACGACCATTATGGCAACACCGTCGCCATGACGACCAGAATGACATCATCGTCGCCATGACGACCATTATGACATCACCGTCGCTGTGACGACCATCATGACATCATCGTCGCCGTGACGACCATTATGACATCATCGTCGCCATGACGACCATTATGACATCACCGTCGCCATGACGACCATTATGACATCACCAAAGCCATGACAACCATATTGACATCATCGTCGCCATGACGACCATTATGACATCATCGTCGCCATGACGACCATTATGACATCACCAAAGCCATGACCACCATACTGACATCATCGTCTCCATGACGACCATTCTGACATCACCTTTGCCATGACGACCATTATGACATCACCGTCGCCCTGACGACCATTATGACATCACCAAAGCCATGACCACCATACTGACATCATCGTCGCCATGACAACCATTATGACGTCATCGTCGCCATGATGACCATTATGACGTCATCGTCGCCATGACAACCATTATGGCAACACCGTCGCCATGACGACCATTATGACATCATCGTCGGCATGACGACCATTATGACATCATCGTCGCCATGACGACTATTATGACATCATCGTCGCCATGACGACCATTATGACGTCATCGTCGCCATGACGACCATTATGACATCTTCGTCGCCATGACGACCATTATGACATCATCTTCACCATGATGACCATTATGACATCATCGTCGGCATGACGACCAGTACGACATCACCGTCGCCATGACGACCATTATGGCAACACCGTCGCCATGACGACCAGTATGACATCATCGTCGCCATGACGACCATTATGACATCATCGTCGCCATGACAACCATTATGACGTCATCGTCGCCATGACGACCATTATGACATCATCGTCGCCATGACGACCATTATGACATCATCGTCGCCATGACGACCATTATGGCAACACCGTCGCCATGACGACCAGTATGACATCATAGTCGCCATGACGACCATTATGACATCACCGTCGTCTTGACGACCATTATGACATCATCGTCGCCGTGACGACCATTATGACATCATCGTCGCCATGACGACCATTATGACATCACCGTCGCCATGACGACCATTATGACATCACCAAAGCCATGACGACCATATTGACATCATCGTCGCCATGACGACCATTATGACATCATCGTCGCCATGACGACCATTTTGACATCACCAAAGCCATGACCACCATACTGACATCATCGTCGCCATGACGACCATTCTGACATCACCATTGCCATGACGACCATTATGACATCACCGTCGCCATGACGACCATTATGACATCACCAAAGCCATGACCACCATACTGACATCATCGTCGCCATGACGACCATTATGACATCATCGTCGCCATGACGACCATTATGACATCATCGTCGCCATGACGACCATTATGGCAACACCGTCGCCATGACGACCATTATGACATCATCGTCGGCATGACGACCATTATGACATCTTCGTCACCATGACGACTATTATGACATCACCGTCGCCATGACGACCATTATGACATCATCGTCGCCATGACGACCATTATGACGTCATCGTCGCCATGACGACCATTATGACATCATCGTCGCCATGACGACCATTATGACATCACCGTCGCCATGACGACCATTATGACGTCATCATCGCCATGACGACCATTATGACATCATCGTCGCCATGACGACCATTATGACATCATCGTCGCCATGACGACCATTATGACATCATCTTCACCATGACGACCATTATGATATCATCGTCGGCATGACGACCATTATGGCAGCACCGTCGCCATGACGACAAGTATGACATCATCGTCGCCATGACGACCATTATGACGTCATCGTCGCCATGACGACCATTATGACATCATCGTCGCCATGACGACCATTATGACATCATCGTCGCCATGACGACCATTATGGCAACACCGTCGCCATGACGACCAGTATGACATCATAGTCGCCATGACGACCATTATGACATCACCGTCGTCTTGACGACCATTATGATATCATCGTCGCCGTGACGACCATTATGACATCATCGTCGCCATGACGACCATTATGACATCACCGTCGCCATGACGACCATTATGACATCACCAAAGCCATGACGACCATATTGACATCATCGTCGCCATGACGACCATTATGACATCATCGTCGCCATGACGACCATTTTGACATCACCAAAGCCATGACCACCATACTGACATCATCGTCGCCATGACGACCATTCTGACATCACCATTGCCATGACGACCATTATGACATCACCGTCGCCATGACGACCATTATGACATCACCAAAGCCATGACCACCATACTGACATCATCGTCGCCATGACGACCATTATGACATCATCGTCGCCATGACGACCATTATGACATCATCGTCGCCATGACGACCATTATGGCAACACCGTCGCCATGACGACCATTATGACATCATCGTCGGCATGACGACCATTATGACATCTTCGTCACCATGACGACTATTATGACATCACCGTCGCCATGACGACCATTATGACATCATCGTCGCCATGACGACCATTATGACGTCATCGTCGCCATGACGACCATTATGACATCATCGTCGCCATGACGACCATTATGACATCACCGTCGCCATGACGACCATTATGACGTCATCATCGCCATGACGACCATTATGACATCATCGTCGCCATGACGACCATTATGACATCATCGTCGCCATGACGACCATTATGACATCATCTTCACCATGACGACCATTATGACATCATCTTCACCATGACGACCATTATGGCAGCACCGTCGCCATGACGACAAGTATGACATCATCGTCGCCATGACGACCATTATGACATCATCGTCGCCATGACGACCATTATGACGTCATCGTCGCCATGACGACCATTATGACGTCATCGTCGCCATGACGACCATTATGACGTCATCGTCGCCATGACGACCATTATGACGTCATCGTCGCCATGACGACCATTATGACATCATCTTCACCATGACGACCATTATGACATCATCGTCGCCATGACGACCATTATGACATCACCGTCGCCGTGACGACCATTATGACATCATCGTCGCCGTGACGACCATTATGACATCATCGTCGCCATGACGACCATTATGACATCACCGTCGCCATGACGACCATTATGACATCACCAAAGCCATGACGACCATATTGACATCATCGTCGCCATGACGACCATTATGACATCATCGTCGCCATGACAACCATTATGGCAACACCGTCGCCATGACGACCATTATGACATCATCGTCGCCATGACGACTATTATGACATCATCGTCGCCATGACGACCATTATGACGTCATCGTCGCCATGACGACCATTATGACATCTTCGTCGCCATGACGACCATTATGACATCATCTTCACCATGACGACCATTATGACATCATCGTCGGCATGACGACCATTATGACATCACCGTCGCCATGACGACCATTATGACATCACCGTCGCCATGACGACCATTATGGCAACACCGTCGCCATGACGACCATTATGACATCATCGTCGCCATGACGACCATTATGATGTCATCGTCGCCATGACGACCATTATGACATCATCGTCGCCATGACGACCATTATGGCAACACCGTCGCCATGATGACCAGTATGCCATCATAGTCGCCATGACGACCATTATGACATCACCGTCGTCGTGACGACCATTATGACATCATCGTCGCCGTGACGACCATTATGACATCATCGTCGCCATGACGACCATTATGACATCACCGTCGCCATGACGACCATTATGACATCACCAAAGCCATGACGACCATATTGACATCATCGTCGCCATGACGACCATTATGACATCATCGTCGCCATGACGACCATTATGACATCACCAAAGCCATGACCACCATACTGACATCATCGTCGCCATGACGACCATTCTGACATCACCATTGCCATGACGACCATTATGACATCACCGTCGCCATGACGACCATTATGACATCACCAAAGCCATGACCACCATACTTACATCATCGTCGCCATGACGACCATTATGACATCATCGTCGCCATGACGACCATTATGACATCATCGTCGCCATGATGACCATTATGACATCATCGTCGCCATGACGACCATTATGACATCATCTTCACCATGACGACCATTATGACATCATCGTCGGCATGACGACCATTATGACATCACCGTCGCCATGACGACCATTATGGCAGCACCGTCGCCATGACGACCAGTATGACATCATAGTCGCCATGACGACCATTATGACATCACCGTCGTCGTGACGACCATTATGACATCATCGTCGCCGTGACGACCATTATGACATCATCGTCGCCATGACGACCATTATGACATCACCGTCGCCATGACGACCATTATGACATCACCAAAGCCATGACGACCATATTGACATCATCGTCGCCATGACGACCATTATGACATCATCGTCGCCATGACGACCATTATGACATCACCAAAGCCATGACCACCATACTGACATCATCGTCGCCATGACGACCATTCTGACATCACCATTGCCATGACGACCATTATGACATCACCGTCGCCATGACGACCATTATGACATCACCAAAGCCATGACCACCATACTTACATCATCGTCGCCATGACGACCATTATGACATCATCGTCGCCATGACGACCATTATGACATCATCGTCGCCATGACGACCATTATGACATCATCGTCGCCATGACGACCATTATGACATCATCGTCGCCATGACGACCATTATGACATCATCTTCACCATGACGACCATTATGACATCACCGTCGGCATGACGACCATTATGACATCACCGTCGCCATGACGACCATTATGGCAGCACCGTCGCCATGACGACCATTATGACATCATCGTCGCCATGACGACCATTATGACGTCATCGTCGCCATGACGACCATTATGACGTCATCGTCGCCATGACGACTATTATGACATCATCGTCGCCATGACGACCATTATGGCAACACCGTCGCCATGACGACCAGTATGACATCATCGTCGCCATGACGACCATTATGACATCACCGTCGCTGTGACGACCATTATGACATCATCGTCGCCGTGACGACCATTATGACATCATCGTCGCCATGACGACCATTATGGCATCATGAAAGCCATGACGACCATATTGACATCATCGTCGCCATGACGACCATTATGACATCATCGTCGCCATGACGACCATTGTGACATCACCAAAGCCATGTCCACCATACTGACATCATCGTCGCCATGACGACCATTCTGACATCACCATTGCCATGACGACCATTATGACATCACCGTCGCCATGACGACCATTATGACATCACCAAAGCCATGACCACCATACTGACATCATCGTCGCCATGACGACCATTATGACATCATCGTCGCCATGACGACCATTATGACATCATCGTCGCCATGACGACCATTATGGCAATACCGTCGCCATGACGACCATTATGACATCTTCGTCACCATGACGACAATTATGACATCACCGTCGCCATGACGACCATTATGACATCATCGTCGCCATGACGACCATTATGACGTCATCGTCGCCATGACGACCATTATGACATCATCGTCGCCATGACGACCATTATGACATCACCGTCGCCATGACGACCATTATGACGTCATCGTCGCCATGACGACCATTATGACGTCATCGTCGACATGACGACCATTATGACGTCATCGTCGCCATGACGACCATTATGACATCATCGTCGCCATGACGACCATTATGACATCATCGTCGCCATGACGACCATTATGACATCATCTTCACCATGACGACCATTATGACATCATCGTCGGCATGACGACCATTATGACATCACCGTCGCCATGACGACCATTATGGCAGCACCGTCGCCATGACGACAAGTATGACATCATCGTCGCCATGACGACCATTATGACATCATCGTCGCCATGACGACCATTATGACGTCATCGTCGCCATGACGACCATTATGACGTCATCGTCGCCATGACGACCATTATGACATCATCGTCGCCATGACGACCATTATGGCAACACCGTCGCCATGACGACCAGTATGACATCATCGTCGCCATGACGACCATTATGACATCACCGTCGCCGTGACGACCATTATGACATCATCGTCGCCGTGACGACCATTATGACATCATCGTCGCCGTGACGACCATTATGACATCACGGTCGCCGTGACGACCATTATGACATCATCGTCGCCGTGACGACCATTATGACATCATCGTCGCCGTGACGACCATTATGACATCATCGTCGCCGTGACGACCATTATGACATCACCGTCGCCGTGACGACCATTATGACATCACCAAAGCCATGACGACCATATTGACATCATCGTCGCCATGACGACCATTATGACATCATCGTCGCCATGACAACCATTATGGCAACACCGTCGCCATGACGACCATTATGACATCATCGTCGGCATGACGACCATTATGACATCATCGTCGCCATGACGACTATTATGACATCATCGTCGCCATGACGACCATTATGACGTCATCGTCGCCATGACGACCATAATGACATCTTCGTCGCCATGACGACCATTATGACATCATCTTCACCATGACGACCATTATGACATCATCGTCGGCATGACGACCATTATGACATCACCGTCGCCATGACGACCATTATGGCAACACCGTCGCCATGACGACCAGTATGACATCATCGTCGCCATGACGACCATTATGACATCATCGTCGGCATGACGACCATTATGACGTCATCGTCGCCATGACGACCATTATGACATCATCGTCGCCATGACGACCATTATGGCAACACCGTCGCCATGACGACCAGTATGACATCATAGTCGCCATGACGACCATTATGACATCACCGTCGTCGTGACGACCATTATGACATCATCGTCGCCGTGACGACCATTATGACATCATCGTCGCCATGACGACCATTATGACATCACCGTCGCCATGACGACCATTATGACATCACCAAAGCCATGACGACCATATTGACATCATCGTCGCCATGACGACCATTATGACATCATCGTCGCCATGACGACCATTATGACATCACCAAAGCCATGACCACCATACTGACATCATCGTCGCCATGACGACCATTCTGACATCACCATTGCCATGACGACCATTATGACATCACCGTCGCCATGACGACCATTATGACATCACCAAAGCCATGACCACCATACTTACATCATCGTCGCCATGACGACCATTATGACATCATCGTCGCCATGACGACCATTATGACATCATCGTCGCCAAGACGACCATTATGACATCATCGTCGCCATGACGACCATTATGACATCATCTTCACCATGACGACCATTATGACATCATCGTCGGCATGACGACCATTATGACATCACCGTCGCCATGACGACCATTATGGCAGCACCGTCGCCATGACGACCAGTATGACATCATAGTCGCCATGACGACCATTATGACATCACCGTCGTCGTGACGACCATTATGACATCATCGTCGCCGTGACGACCATTATGACATCATCGTCGCCATGACGACCATTATGACATCACCGTCGCCATGACGACCATTATGACATCACCAAAGCCATGACGACCATATTGACATCATCGTCGCCATGACGACCATTATGACATCATCGTCGCCATGACGACCATTATGACATCACCAAAGCCATGACCACCATACTGACATCATCGTCGCGACCATTCTGACATCACCATTGCCATGACGACCATTATGACATCACCGTCGCCATGACGACCATTATGACATCACCAAAGCCATGACCACCATACTTACATCATCGTCGCCATGACGACCATTATGACATCATCGTCGCCATGACGACCATTATGACATCATCGTCGCCATGACGACCATTATGACATCATCGTCGCCATGACGACCATTATGACATCATCTTCACCATGACGACCATTATGACATCATCGTCGGCATGATGACCATTATGACATCACCGTCGCCATGACGACCATTATGGCAGCACCGTCGCCATGACGACCAGTATGACATCATAGTCGCCATGACGACCATTATGACATCACCGTCGTCGTGACGACCATTATGACATCATCGTCGCCGTGACGACCATTATGACATCATCGTCGCCATGACGACCATTATGACATCACCGTCGCCATGACGACCATTATGACATCACCAAAGCCATGACGACCATATTGACATCATCGTCGCCATGACGACCATTATGACATCATCGTCGCCATGACGACCATTCTGACATCACCAAAGCCATGACCACCATACTGACATCATCGTCGCCATGACGACCATTCTGACATCACCATTGCCATGACGACCATTATGACATCACCGTCGCCATGACGACCATTATGACATCACCAAAGCCATGACCACCATACTTACATCATCGTCGCCATGACGACCATTATGACATCATCGTCGCCATGACGACCAATATGACATCATCGTCGCCATGACGACCATTATGACATCATCGTCGCCATGACGACCATTATGACATCATCTTCACCATGACGACCATTATGACATCATCGTCGGCATGACGACCATTATGACATCACCGTCGCCATGACGACCATTATGGCAGCACCGTCGCCATGACGACAAGTATGACATCATCGTCGCCATGACGACCATTATGACATCATCGTCGCCATGACGACCATTATGACATCATCGTCGCCATGACGACCATTATGACGTCATCGTCGCCATGACGACCATTATGCTATCATCGTCGCCATGACGACCATTATGGCAACACCGTCGCCATGACGACCAGTATGACATCATCGTCGCCATGACGACCATTATGACATCACCGTCGCCGTGACGACCATTATGACATCATTGTCGCCGTGACGACCATTATGACATCATCGTCGCCATGACGACCATTATGACATCACCGTCGCCATGACGACCATTATGACATCACGAAAGCCATGACGACCATTATGACATCACCATTGCCATGACGACCATTATGACATCACCGTCGCCATGACGACCATTATGACATCACCAAAGCCATGACCACCATACTGACATCATCGTCGCCATGACGACCATTATGACATCATCGTCGCCATGACGACCATTATGACATCATCGTCGCCATGACGACCATTATGGCAACACCGTCGCCATGACGACCATTATGACATCATCATCGGCATGACGACCATTATGACATCATCGTCACCATGACGACTATTATGACATCACCGTCGCCATGACGACCATTATGACATCATCGTCGCCATGACGACCATTATGACGTCATCGTCGCCATGACGACCATTCTGACATCACCATTGCCATGACGACCATTATGACATCACCGTCGCCATGACGACCATTATGACATCACCAAAGCCATGACCACCGTACTGACATCATCGTCGACATGACGACCATTATGACATCATCGTCGCCATGACGACCATTATGACATCATCGTCGCCATGACGACCATTATGACATCACCGTCGCCATGACGACCATTATGACGTCATCGTCGCCATGACGACCATTATGACATCATCGTCGCCATGACGACCATTATGACATCATCGTCGCCATGACGACCATTATGACATCATCGTCGCCATGACGACCACTATGACATCATCGTCGGCATGACGACCATTATGACATCACCGTCGCCATGACGACCATTATGGCAGCACCGTCGCCATGACGACAAGTATGACATCATCGTCGCCATGACGACCATTATGACATCATCGTCGCCATGACGACCATTATGACGTTATCGTCGCCATGACGACCATTATGACGTCATCGTCACCATGACGACCATTATGACATAATCGTCGCCATGACGACCATTATGGCAACACCGTCGCCATGACGACCAGTATGACATCATCGTCGCCATGATGACCATTATGACATCACCGTCGCCGTGACGACCATTATGACATCATCGTGACGACTATTATGACATCATCGTCGCCATGACGACCATTATGACATCACCGTCGCCATGACGACCATTATGACATCACCAAAGCCATGACGACCATATTGACATCATCGTCGCCATGACGACCATTATGACATCATCGTCGCCATGACGACCATTATGACATCACCAAAGCCATGACCACCATACTGACATCATCGTCGCCATGACGACCATTCTGACATCACCATTGCCATGACGACCATTATGACATCACCGTCGCCATGATGACCATTATGACATCACCAAAGCCATGACCACCATACTGACATCATCGTCGCCATGACGACCATTATGACATCATCGTCGCCATGACGACCATTATGACATCATCGTCGCCATGACGACCATTATGGCAACACCGTCGCCATGACGACCATTATGACATCATCGTCGGCATGACGACCATTATGACATCATCGTCACCATGACGACTATTATGACATCACCGTCGCCATGATGACCATTATGACATCATCGTCGCCATGACGACCATTATGACGTCATCGTAGCCATGACGACCATTATGACATCATCGTCGCCATGACGACCATTATGACATCATCGTCGCCATGACGACCATTATGACATCACCGTCGCCATGACGACCATTATGACGTCATCGTCGCCATGACGACCATTATGACATCATCGTCGCCATGATGACCATTATGACATCATCGTCGCCATGACGACCATTATGACATCATCTTCACCATGACGACCATTATGACATCATCGTCGGCATGACGACCATTATGACATCACCGTCGCCATGACGACCATTATGGCAGCACCGTCGCCATGACGACCAGTATGACATCATCGTCGCCATGACGTCCATTATGACATCATCGTCGCCATGACGACCATTATGACGTCATCGTCGCCATGACGACCATTATGACGTCATCGTCGCCATGACGACCATTATGACGTCATCGTCGCTATGACAACCATTATGGCAACAGTGTCGCCATGACGACCATTATGACATCCCTGTCGCCATGACGACCATTATGACATCACCAAAGCCATGACGACCATAATGACATCACCAAAGCCATGACAACCATATTGACATCATTGTCGCCATGACGACCATTATGGCAACACCGTCACCATGACGACCAGTATGACATCATCGTCGCCATGACGACCATTATGACATCATCGTCGCCATGACGACCATTATGGCAACACCGTCGCCATGACGACCATTATGACATTACCGTCGCCGTGATGACCATTATGACATCATCGTCTTCGTGACGACCATTATGACATCATCGTCGCCATGACGACCATTATGGCAACACCGTCGCCATGACGACCAGTATGACATCATCGTCGCCATGACGACCATTATGACATCATTGTCGCCATGACGACCATTATAACGTCATCGTCGCCATGACGACCATTATGACATCATCGTCGCCATGGCGACCATTATGACATAATCGTCCCCATGACGACCATTATGACATCACCAAAGCCATGACAACCATATTGACATCATCGTCGCCATGACGACCATTATGACATCATCGTCGCCATGACGACAATTATGACATCACCAAAGCCATGACCACCATACTGACATCATCGTCGCCATGACGACCATTATGACATCAACATTGCCATGACGACCATTATGATATCACCGTCACCATGACGACCATTATGACATCACTAAAGCCATGACCACCATAATGACATCATCGTCGCCATGACGACCATTCTGACATCACCATTGCCATGACGACCATTATGACATCACCGTCACCATGACGACCATTATGACATCACCAAAGCCATGACCACCATACTGACATCATCGTCGCCATGACGACCATTATGACATCATCGTCGCCATGACGACCATTATGACATCATCGTCGCCATGACGACCATTATGGCAACACCGTCGCCATGACGATAATTATGGTAACACCGTCGGCATGACGACCATTATAACATCACCGTCGCCATGACGACTATTATGACATCACCGTCGCCATGACGACCATTATGACATCATCGTCGCCATGACGAACATTATGACGTCATCGTCGCCATGACGACCATTATGACATCACCGTCGCCGTGACGACCATTATGACATCATCGTCGCCGTGACGACCATTATGACATCATCGTCGCCATGACGACCATTATGACATCACCGTCGCCATGACGACCATTATGACATCACCAAAGCCATGACAACCATATTGACATCATCGTCGCCATGACGACCATTATGACATCACCAAAGCCATGACCACCATACTGACATCATCGTCGCCATGACAACCATTCTGTCATCACCATTGCCATGACGACCATTATGACATCACCGTCGCCATGACGACCATTATGACATCACCAAAGCCATGACCACCATACTGACATCATCGTCGCCATGATGACCATTATGACATCATCGTCGCCATGACGACCATTATGACGTCATCGTCGCCATGACGACCATTCTGACATCACCATTGCCATGACGACCATTATGACATCACCGTCGCCATGACGACCATTATGACATCACCAAAGCCATGACCACCATACTGACATCATCGTCGCCATGACGACCATTATGACATCATCGTCGCCATGACGACCATTATGACATCATCGTCGCCATGACGACCATTATGGCAACACCGTCGCCATGACGACCGTTATGGCAACACCGTCGGCATGATGACCATTATGACATCACCGTCGCCATGACGACTATTATGACATCACCGTCGCCATGACGACCATTATGACATCATCGTCGCCATGACGAACATTATGACGTCATCGTCGCCATGACGACCATTATGACATCACCGTCGCCGTGACGACCATTATGACATCATCGTCGCCGTGACGACCATTATGACATCATCGTCGCCATGATGACCATTATGCCGTCACCGTCGCCATGACGACCATTATGACATCACCAAAGCCATGACGACCATTATGACATCATCGTCGCCATGACGACCATTATGACATCATCGTGGCCATGACGACCATTATGACATCATCGTCGCCATGACGACCATTATGACATCATCGTCGCCATGACGACCATTATGACATCACCGTCGCCATGACAACCATATTGACATCATCGTCGCCATGACGACCATGATGACATCATCGTCACCATGACGACCATTATGACATCACCAAAGCCATGACCACCATACTGACATCATCGTCTCCATGACGACCATTCTGACATCACCTTTGCCATGACGACCATTATGACATCACCGTCGCCCTGACGACCATTATGACATCACCAAAGCCATGACCACCATACTGACATCATCGTCGCCATGTCAACCATTATGACATCATCGTCGCCATGACGACCATTATGACATCATCGTCGCTATGACAACCATTATGGCAACACCGTCGCCATGACGACCGTTATGACATCATCGTCGCCATGACGAGCATTATGACATCATCGTCGCCATGACGACCATTATGACATCATCGTCGCCATGACGACCATTATGACATCATCTTCACCATGACGACCATTATGACATCATCGTCGGCATGACGACCATTATGACATCACCGTCGCCATGACGACAAGAATGACATCATCGTCGCCATGACGACCATTATGACATCATCGTCGCCATGACGACCATTATGACGTCATCGTCGCCATGACGACCATTATGACATCATCGTCGCCATGACGACCATTATGACATCATCGTCGCCATGACGACCATTATGGCAACACCGTCGCCATGACAACCATTATGACATCATCGTCGCCATGACGACCATTATGACATCACCGTCGCCGTGACGACCATTATGACATCATCGTCGCCGTGACGACTATTATGACATCATCGTCGCCATGACGACCATTATGACATCACCGTCGCCATGGCGACCATTATGACATCACCAAAGCCATGACGACCATATTGACATCATCGTCGCCATGACGACCATTATGACATCATCGTCGCCATGACGACCATTATGACATCACCAAAGCCATGACCACCATACTGACATCATCGTCACCATGACGACCATTCTGACATCACCATTGCCATGACGACCATTATGACATCACCGTCGCCATGACGACCATTATGACATCACCAAAGCCATGACCACCATACTGACATCATCGTCGCCATGACGACCATTATGACATCATCGTCGCCATGACGACCATTATGACATCATCGTCGCCATGACGACCATTATGGCAACACCGTCGCCATGACGACCATTATGACATCATCGTCGGCATGACGACCATTATGACATCATCGTCACCATGACGACTATTATGACATCACCATCGCCATGACGACCATTATGACATCATTGTCGCCATGACGACCATTATGACGTCATCGTCGCCATGACGACCATTATGACATCATCGTCGCCATGACGACCATTATGACATCACCGTCGCCATGGCGACCATTATGACGTCATCGTCGCCATGACGACCATTCTGACATCACCATTGCCATGACGACCATTATGACATCACCGTCGCCATGACGACCATTATGATATCACCAAAGCCATGACCACCATACTGACATCATCGTCGCCATGACGACCATTATGACATCATCGTCGCCATGACGACCATTATGGCAACACCGTCGCCATGACGACCATTATGGCAACACCGTCGGCATGACGACCATTATGACATCACCGTCGCCATGACGACTATTATGACATCACCGTCGCCATGACGACCATTATGACATCATCGTCGCCATGACGACCATTATGACGTCATCGTCGCCATGACGACCATTATGACATCACCGTCGCCGTGACGACCATTATGACATCATCGTCGCCGTGACGACCATTATGACATCATCGTCGCCATGACGACCATTATGACATCACCGTCGCCATGACGACCATTATGACATCACCAAAGCCATGACAACCATATTGACATCATCGTCGCCATGACGACCATTATGACATCATCGTCGCCATGACGACCATTATGGCAACA
This sequence comes from Phyllobates terribilis, assembly GCF_046119375.1. Classification (NCBI taxonomy): domain Eukaryota; kingdom Metazoa; phylum Chordata; class Amphibia; order Anura; family Dendrobatidae; genus Phyllobates; species Phyllobates terribilis. Next base: position 4,033,183 of record NW_027362819.1, read on the forward strand.
CCGTCGCCATGACGACCATTATGACATCATCGTCGCCATGACGACCATTATGACATCACCGTCGCCGTGACGACCATTATGACATCATCGTCGCCGTGACGACTATTATGACATCATCGTCGCCATGACGACCATTATGACATCACCGTCGCCATGGCGACCATTATGACATCACCAAAGCCATGACGACCATATTGACATCATCGTCGCCATGACGACCATTATGACATCATCGTCGCCATGACGACCATTATGACATCATCGTCGCCATGACGACCATTATGACATCATCGTCGCCATGACGACCATTATGGCAACACCGTCGCCATGACGACCATTATGACATCATCGTCGGCATGACGACCATTATGACATCATCGTCACCATGACGACTATTATGACATCACCATCGCCATGACGACCATTATGACATCATCGTCGCCATGACGACCATTATGACGTCATCGCCGCCATGACGACCATTATGACATCATCGTCGCCATGACGACCATTATGACATCACCGTCGCCATGGCGACCATTATGACGTCATCGTCGCCATGACGACCATTCTGACATCACCATTGCCATTACGACCATTATGACATCACCAAAGCCATGACAACCATATTGACATCATCGTCGCCATGACGACCATTATGACATCATCGTCGCCATGACGACCATTATGGCAACACCGTCGGCATGACGACCATTATGACATCACCGTCGCCATGACGACTATTATGACATCACCGTCGCCATGACGACCATTATGACATCATCGTCACCATGACGAACATTATGACGTCATCGTCGCCATGACGACCATTATGACATCACCGTCGCCGTGACGACCATTATGACATCATCGTCGCCGTGACGACCATTATGACATCATCGTCGCCATGACGACCATTATGACATCACCGTCGCCATGACGACCATTATGACATCACCAAAGCCATGACAACCATATTGACATCATCCTCGCCATGACGACCATTATGACATCATCGTCGCCATGACGACCATTATGGCAACACCGTCGCCATGACGACCATTATGACATCATCGTCGCCATGACGACCATTATGACATCACCGTCGCCGTGACGACCATTATGACATCATCGTCGCCGTGACGACTATTATGACATCATCGTCGCCATGATGACCATTATGACATCACCGTCGCCATGGCGACCATTATGACATCACCAAAGCCATGACGACCATATTGACATCATCGTCGCCATGACGACCATTATGACATCATCGTCGCCATGACGACCATTATGACATCACCAAAGCCATGACCACCATACTGACATCATCGTCACCATGACGACCATTCTGACATCACCATTGCCATGACGACCATTATGACATCACCGTCGCCATGACGACCATTATGACATCACCAAAGCCATGACCACCACACTGACATCATCGTCGCCATGACGACCATTATGACATCATCGTCGCCATGACGACCATTATGACATCATCGTCGCCATGACGACCATTATGGCAACACCGTCGCCATGACGACCATTATGACATCATCGTCGGCATGACGACCATTATGACATCATCGTCACCATGACGACTATTATGACATCACCGTCGCCATGACGACCATTATGACATCATCGTCGCCATGACGACCATTATGACGTCATCGTCGCCATGACGACCATTATGACATCATCGTCGCCATGACGACCATTATGACATCACCGTCGCCATGACGACCATTATGACGTCATCGTCGCCATGTCGACCATTATGACATCATCGTCGCCATGTCGACCATTATGACATCACCGTCGCCATGACGACCATTATGACATCATCGTCGGCATGACGACCATTATGACATCACCGTCGCCATGACGACCATTATGGCAGCACCGTCGCCATGACGACCAGTATGACATCATCGTCGCCATGACGACCATTATGACGTCATCGTCGCCATGACGACCATTATGACGTCATCGTCGCCATGACGACCATTATGACGTCATCGTCGCCATGACGACCATTATGACGTCATCTTCGCTATGACAACCATTATGGCAACACCGTCGCCATGACGACCATTATGACATCCCTGTCGCCATGACGACCATTATGACATCACCAAAGCCATGACGACCATTATGACATCACCAAAGCCATGACAACCATATTGACATCATCGTCGCCATGATGACCATTATGACATCATCGTCGCCATGACGACCATTATGACATCACCAAAGCCATGACCACCATACTGACATCATCGTCTCCATGACGACCATTCTGACATCACCTTTGCCATGACGACCATTATGACATCACCGTCGCCCTGACGACCATTATGACATCACCAAAGCCATGACCACCATACTTAAATCATCGTCGCCATGACAACCATTATGACATCATCGTCGCCATGACGACCATTATGACATCATCGTCGCCATGACAACCATTATGGCAACACCGTCGCCATGACGACCATTATGACATCATCGTCGGCATGACGACCATTATGACATCATCGTCGCCATGACGACTATTATGACATCATCGTCGCCATGACGACCATTATGACGTCATCGTCGCCATGACGACCATTATGACATCATCGTCGCCATGACGACCATTATGACATCATCTTCCCATGACGACCATTATGACATCATCGTCGGCATGACGACCATTATGACATCACCGTCGCCATGACGACCATTATGGCAGCACCGTCGCCATGACGACAAGTATGACATCATCGTCGCCATGACGACCATTATGACATCATCGTCGCCATGACGCCCATTATGACGTCATCGTCGCCATGACGACCATTATGACATCATCGTCGCCATGACGACCATTATGACATCATCGTCGCCATGACGACCATTATGGCAACACCGTCGCCATGACGACCATTATGGCAACACCGTCGCCATGACGACCATTATGACATCACCGTCGCCGTGACGACCATTATGACATCATCGTCGCCGTGACGACTATTATGACATCATCGTCGCCATGACGACCATTATGACATCATCGTCGCCATGACGACCATTATGACATCACCAAAGCCATGACCACCATACTGACATCATCGTCGCCATGACGACCATTCTGACATCACCATTGCCATGACGACCATTATGACATCACCGTCGCCATGACGACCATTATGACATCACCAAAGCCATGAACACCATACTGACATCATCGTCGCCATGACGACCATTATGACATCATCGTCGCCATGACGACCATTATGACATCATCGTCGCCATGACGACCATTATGGCAACACCGTCGCCATGACGACCATTATGACATCATCGTCGGCATGACGACCATTATGACATCATCGTCACCATGACGACTATTATGACATCACCGTCGCCATGACGACCATTATGACATCATCGTCGCCATGACGACCATTATGACGTCATCGTCGCCATGACGACCATTATGACATCATCGTCGCCATGACGACCATTATGACATCACCGTCGCCATGACGACCATTATGACGTCATCGTCGCCATGACGACCATTATGACATCATCGTCGCCATGACGACCATTATGACATCATCGTCGCCATGACGACCATTATGACATCATCTTCGCCATGACGACCATTATGACATCATCGTCGGCATGACGACCATTATGACATCACCGTCGCCATGACGACCATTATGGCAGCACCGTCGCCATGACGACCAGTATGACATCATCGTCGCCATGACGACCATTATGACGTCATCATCGCCATGACGACCATTATGACGTCATCGTCGCCATGACGACCATTATGAAGTCATCGTCGCCATGACAACCATTATGACGTCATCGTCGCTATGACAACCATTATGGCAACACCGTCGCCATGACGACCATTATGACATCCCTGTCGCCATGACGACCATTATGACATCACCAAAGCCATGACGACCATAATGACATCACCAAAGCCATGACAACCATATTGACATCATTGTCGCCATGACGACCATTATGGAAACACCGTCACCATGACGACCAGTATGACATCATCGTCGCCATGACGACCATTATGACATCATCGTCGCCATGACGACCATTATGACGTCATCGTCGCCATGACGACCATTATGGCAACACCGTCGCCATGACGACCAGTATGACATCATCGTCGCCATGACGACCATTATGACATTACCGTCGCCGTGATGACCATTATGACATCATCATCTTCGTGACGACCATTATGACATCATCGTCGCCATGACGACCATTATGGCAACACCGTCGCCATGACGACCAGTATGACATCATCGTCGCCATGACGACCATTATGACATCATCGTCGCCATGACGACCATTATGACGTCATCGTCGCCATGACGACCATTATGACATCATCGTCGCCATGGCGACCATTATGACATCATCGTCGCCATGACGACCATTATGACATCACCAAAGCCATGACAACCATATTGACATCATCGTCGCCATGACGACCATTATGACATCATCGTCGCCATGACGACAATTATGACATCACCAAAGCCATGACCACCATACTGACATCATCGTCGCCATGACGACCATTATGACATCAACATTGCCATGACGACCATTATGACATCACCGTCGCCATGACGACCATTATGACATCACCAAAGCCATGACCACCATAATGACATCATCGTCGCCATGACGACCATTCTGACATCACCATTGCCATGACGACCATTATGACATCACCGTCGCCATGACGACCATTATGACATCACCAAAGCCATGACCACCATACTGACATCATCGTCGCCATGACGACCATTATGACATCATCGTCGCCATGACGACCATGATGACATCATCGTCGCCATGACGACCATTATGGCAACACCGTCGCCATGACGACCATTATGGCAACACCGTCGGCAGGACGACCATTATGACATCACCGTCGCCATGACGACTATTATGACATCACCGTCGCCATGACGACCATTATGACATCATCGTCGCCATGACGAACATTATGACGTCATCGTCGCCATGACGACCATTATGACATCACCGTCGCCGTGACGACCATTATGACATCATCTTCGCCGTGACGACCATTATGACATCATCGTCGCCATGACGACCATTATGACATCACCGTCGCCATGACGACCATTATGACATCACCAAAGCCATGACAACCATATTGACATCATCGTCGCCATGACGACCATTATGACATCATGGTCGCCATGACGACCATTATGACATCACCCAAGCCATGACCACCATACTGACATCATCGTCTCCATGACAACCATTCTGACATCACCATTGCCATGACGACCATTATGACATCACCGTCGCCATGACGACCATTATGACATCACCAAAGCCATGACCACCATACTGACATCATCGTCGCCATGACGACCATTCTGACATCACCATTGCCATGACGACCATTATGACATCACCGTCGCCATGACGACCATTATGACATCACCAAAGCCATGACCACCATACTGACATCATCGTCGCCATGACGACCATTATGACATCATCGTCGCCATGACGACCATTATGACATCATCGTCGCCATGACGACCATTATGGCAACACCGTCGCCATGACGACCATTATGACATCATCGTCGGCATGACGACCATTATGACATCATCGTAGCCATGACGACTATTATGACATCACCGTCGCCATGATGACCATTATGACATCATAGTCGCCATGACGACCATTATGACGTCATCGTCGCCATGACGACCATTATGACATCATCTTCGCCATGACGACCATTATGACATCATCGTCGGCATGACGACCATTATGACATCATCGTCGCCATGACGACCATTATGACATCATCGTCGGCATGACGACCATTATGGCAACACCGTCGCCATGACGACCAGTATGATATCATCGTCGCCATGACGACCATTATGACATCACCGTCGCCGTGACGACCATTATGACATCATCGTCGCCGTGACGACCATTATGACATAATCGTCGCGATGACGACCATTATGACATCACCGTCGCAATGACGACCATTATGACATCACCAAAGCCATGACGACCATTATGACATCACCAAAGCCATGACAACCATATTGACATGATCGTCGCCATGACGACCATTATGGCAACACCGTCAACATGACGACCAGTATGACATCATCGTCGAAATGACGACGATTATGACATCATCGTCGCCATGACGACTATTATGACGTCATCGTCGCCATGACAAACATTATGGCAACATCGTCGCCATGACGACCATTATGACATCATCGTCGCCATGACGACCATTATGGCAACACCGTCGCCATGACGACCATTATGGCAACACCGTTGCCATGACGACCAGTATGACATCATCGTCGCCATGACGACCATTATGACATCACCGTCGCCGTGACGACCATTATGACATCATCGTCGCCGTGACGACCATTATGACATCAACGTCGCCATGACGACCATTATGACATCACCGTCGCCATGACGACCATTATGACATCACCAAAGCCATGACAACCATATTGACATCATCGTCGCCATGACGACCATTATGACATCATCGTCGCCATGACGACCATTATGACATCACCAAAGCCATGACCACCATACTGACATCATCGTCTACATGACGACCATTCTGACATCACCTTTGCCATGACGACCATTATGACATCACCGTCGCCCTGACGACCATTATGACATCACCAAAGCCATGACCACCATACTGACATCATCGTCGCCATGACAACCATTATGACATCATCGTTGCCATGACGACCATTATGACATCATCGTCGCCATGACGACCATTATGGCAACACCGTCGCCATGACGACCATTATGACATCATCGTCGGCATGACGACCATTATGACATCATCATCGCCATGACGACTATTATGACATCATCGTCGCCATGACGACCATTATGACGTCATCGTCGCCATGACGACCATTATGACATCATCGTCGCCATGACGACCATTATGACATCATCGTCGCCATGACGACCATTATGACATCATCGTCGGCATGACGACCATTATGACATCACCGTCGCCATGACGACCATTATGGCAACACCGTCGCCATGACGACCAGTATGACATCATCGTCGCCATGACGACCATTATGACATCATCGTCGCCATGACGACCATTATGACATCATCGTCACCATGACGACTATTATGACATCACCGTCGCCATGACGACCATTATGACATCATCGTCGCCATGACGACCATTATGACGTCATCGTCGCCATGACGACCATTATGACATCACCATCGCCATGACGACCATTATGACATCATCGTCGGCATGACGACCATTATGACATCACCGTCGCCATGACGACCATTATGGCAGCACCGTCGCCATGACGACCAGTATGACATCATCGTCGCCATGACGACCATTATGACGTCATCATCGCCATGACGACCATTATGACGTCATCGTCGCCATGACGACCATTATGAAGTCATCGTCGCCATGACAACCATTATGACGTCATCGTCGCTATGACAACCATTATGGCAACACCGTCGCCATGACGACCATTATGACATCCCTGTCGCCATGACGACCATTATGACATCACCAAAGCCATGACGACCATAATGACATCACCAAAGCCATGACAACCATATTGACATCATTGTCGCCATGACGACCATTATGGAAACACCGTCACCATGACGACCAGTATGACATCATCGTCGCCATGACGACCATTATGACATCATCGTCGCCATGACGACCATTATGACGTCATCGTCGCCATGACGACCATTATGGCAACACCGTCGCCATGACGACCAGTATGACATCATCGTCGCCATGACGACCATTATGACATTACCGTCGCCGTGATGACCATTATGACATCATCGTCTTCGTGACGACCATTATGACATCATCGTCGCCATGACGACCATTATGGCAACACCGTCGCCATGACGACCAGTATGACATCATCGTCGCCATGACGACCATTATGACATCATCGTCGCCATGACGACCATTATGACGTCATCGTCGCCATGACGACCATTATGACATCATCGTCGCCATGGCGACCATTATGACATCATCGTCGCCATGACGACCATTATGACATCACCAAAGCCATGACAACCATATTGACATCATCGTCGCCATGACGACCATTATGACATCATCGTCGCCATGACGACAATTATAACATCACCAAAGCCATGACCACCATACTGACATCATCGTCGCCATGACGACCATTATGACATCAACATTGCCATGACGACCATTATGACATCACCGTCGCCATGACGACCATTATGACATCACCAAAGCCATGACCACCATAATGACATCATCGTCGCCATGACGACCATTCTGACATCACCATTGCCATGACAACCATTATGACATCACCGTCGCCATGACGACCATTATGACATCACCAAAGCCATGACCACCATACTGACATCATCGTCGCCATGACGACCATTATGACATCATCGTCGCCATGACGACCATGATGACATCATCGTCGCCATGACGACCATTATGGCAACACCGTCGCCATGACGACCATTATGGCAACACCGTCGGCAGGACGACCATTATGACATCACCGTCGCCATGACGACTATTATGACATCACCGTCGCCATGACGACCATTATGACATCATCGTCGCCATGACGAACATTATGACGTCATCGTCGCCATGACGACCATTATGACATCACCGTCGCCGTGACGACCATTATGACATCATCGTCGCCGTGACGACCATTATGACATCATCGTCGCCATGACGACCATTATGACATCACCGTCGCCATGACGACCATTATGACATCACCAAAGCCATGACAACCATATTGACATCATCGTCGCCATGACGACCATTATGACATCATGGTCGCCATGACGACCATTATGACATCACCCAAGCCATGACCACCATACTGACATCATCGTCGCCATGACAACCATTCTGACATCACCATTGCCATGACGACCATTATGACATCACCGTCGCCATGACGACCATTATGACATCACCAAAGCCATGACCACCATACTGACATCATCGTCGCCATGACGACCATTCTGACATCACCATTGCCATGACGACCATTATGACATCACCGTCGCCATGACGACCATTATGACATCACCAAAGCCATGACCACCATACTGACATCATCGTCGCCATGACGACCATTATGACATCATCGTCGCCATGACGACCATTATGACATCATCGTCGCCATGACGACCATTATGGCAACACCGTCGCCATGACGACCATTATGACATCATCGTCGGCATGACGACCATTATGACATCATCGTAGCCATGACGACTATTATGACATCACCGTCGCCATGATGACCATTATGACATCATCGTCGCCATGACGACCATTATGACGTCATCGTCGCCATGACGACCATTATGACATCATCTTCGCCATGACGACCATTATGACATCATCGTCGGCATGACGACCATTATGACATCATCGTCGCCATGACGACCATTATGACATCATCGTCGGCATGACGACCATTATGGCAACACCGTCGCCATGACGACCAGTATGATATCATCGTCGCCATGACGACCATTATGACATCACCGTCGCCGTGACGACCATTATGACATCATCGTCGCCGTGACGACCATTATGACATAATCGTCGCGATGACGACCATTATGACATCACCGTCGCAATGACGACCATTATGACATCACCAAAGCCATGACGACCATTATGACATCACCAAAGCCATGACAACCATATTGACATGATCGTCGCCATGACGACCATTATGGCAACACCGTCAACATGACGACCAGTATGACATCATCGTCGCCATGACGACTATTATGACGTCATCGTCGCCATGACAAACATTATGGCAACATCGTCGCCATGACGACCATTATGACATCATCGTCGCCATGACGACCATTATGGCAACACCGTCGCCATGACGACCATTATGGCAACACCGTTGCCATGACGACCAGTATGACATCATCGTCGCCATGACGACCATTATGACATCACCGTCGCCGTGACGACCATTATGACATCATCGTCGCCGTGACGACCATTATGACATCAACGTCGCCATGACGACCATTATGACATCACCGTCGCCATGACGACCATTATGACATCACCAAAGCCATGACAACCATATTGACATCATCGTCGCCATGACGACCATTATGACATCATCGTCGCCATGACGACCATTATGACATCACCAAAGCCATGACCACCATACTGACATCATCGTCTACATGACGACCATTCTGACATCACCTTTGCCATGACGACCATTATGACATCACCGTCGCCCTGACGACCATTATGACATCACCAAAGCCATGACCACCATACTGACATCATCGTCGCCATGACAACCATTATGACATCATCGTTGCCATGACGACCATTATGACATCATCGTCGCCATGACGACCATTATGGCAACACCGTCGCCATGACGACCATTATGACATCATCGTCGGCATGACGACCATTATGACATCATCATCGCCATGACGACTATTATGACATCATCGTCGCCATGACGACCATTATGACGTCATCGTCGCCATGACGACCATTATGACATCATCGTCGCCATGACGACCATTATGACATCATCGTCGCCATGACGACCATTATGACATCATCGTCGGCATGACGACCATTATGACATCACCGTCGCCATGACGACCATTATGGCAACACCGTCGCCATGACGACCAGTATGACATCATCGTCGCCATGACGACCATTATGACATCATCGTCGCCATGACGACCATTATGACATCATCGTCACCATGACGACTATTATGACATCACCGTCGCCATGACGACCATTATGACATCATCGTCGCCATGACGACCATTATGACGTCATCGTCGCCATGACGACCATTATGACATCACCATCGCCATGACGACCATTATGACATCACCGTCGCCATGACGACCATTATGACGTCATTGTCGCCATGACGACCATTATGACATCATCGTCGCCATGGCGACCATTATGACATCATCTTCACCATGACGACCATTATGACATCATCGTCGGCATGACGACCATTATGACATCACCGTCGCCATGACGACCATTATGGCAGCACCGTCGCCATGACGACCAGTATGACATCATCGTCGCCATGACGACCATTATGACGTCATCATCGCCATGACGACCATTATGACGTCATCGTCGCCATGACGACCATTATGAAGTCATCGTCGCCATGACAACCATTATGACGTCATCGTCGCTATGACAACCATTATGGCAACACCGTCGCCATGACGACCATTATGACATCCCTGTCGCCATGACGACCATTATGACATCACCAAAGCCATGACGACCATAATGACATCACCAAAGCCATGACAACCATATTGACATCATTGTCGCCATGACGACCATTATGGAAACACCGTCACCATGACGACCAGTATGACATCATCGTCGCCATGACGACCATTATGACATCATCGTCGCCATGACGACCATTATGACGTCATCGTCGCCATGACGACCATTATGGCAACACCGTCGCCATGACGACCAGTATGACATCATCGTCGCCATGACGACCATTATGACATTACCGTCGCCGTGATGACCATTATGACATCATCGTCTTCGTGACGACCATTATGACATCATCGTCGCCATGACGACCATTATGGCAACACCGTCGCCATGACGACCAGTATGACATCATCGTCGCCATGACGACCATTATGACATCATCGTCGCCATGACGACCATTATGACGTCATCGTCGCCATGACGACCATTATGACATCATCGTCGCCATGGCGACCATTATGACATCATCGTCGCCATGACGACCATTATGACATCACCAAAGCCATGACAACCATATTGACATCATCGTCGCCATGACGACCATTCTGACATCACCATTGCCATGACAACCATTATGACATCACCGTCGCCATGACGACCATTATGACATCACCAAAGCCATGACCACCATACTGACATCATCGTCGCCATGACGACCATTATGACATCATCGTCGCCATGACGACCATGATGACATCATCGTCGCCATGACGACCATTATGGCAACACCGTCGCCATGACGACCATTATGGCAACACCGTCGGCAGGACGACCATTATGACATCACCGTCGCCATGACGACTATTATGACATCACCGTCGCCATGACGACCATTATGACATCATCGTCGCCATGACGAACATTATGACGTCATCGTCGCCATGACGACCATTATGACATCACCGTCGCCGTGACGACCATTATGACATCATCGTCGCCGTGACGACCATTATGACATCATCGTCGCCATGACGACCATTATGACATCACCGTCGCCATGACGACCATTATGACATCACCAAAGCCATGACAACCATATTGACATCATCGTCGCCATGACGACCATTATGACATCATGGTCGCCATGACGACCATTATGACATCACCCAAGCCATGACCACCATACTGACATCATCGTCGCCATGACAACCATTCTGACATCACCATTGCCATGACGACCATTATGACATCACCGTCGCCATGACGACCATTATGACATCACCAAAGCCATGACCACCATACTGACATCATCGTCGCCATGACGACCATTCTGACATCACCATTGCCATGACGACCATTATGACATCACCGTCGCCATGACGACCATTATGACATCACCAAAGCCATGACCACCATACTGACATCATCGTCGCCATGACGACCATTATGACATCATCGTCGCCATGACGACCATTATGACATCATCGTCGCCATGACGACCATTATGGCAACACCGTCGCCATGACGACCATTATGACATCATCGTCGGCATGACGACCATTATGACATCATCGTAGCCATGACGACTATTATGACATCACCGTCGCCATGATGACCATTATGACATCATCGTCGCCATGACGACCATTATGACGTCATCGTCGCCATGACGACCATTATGACATCATCTTCGCCATGACGACCATTATGACATCATCGTCGGCATGACGACCATTATGACATCATCGTCGCCATGACGACCATTATGACATCATCGTCGGCATGACGACCATTATGGCAACACCGTCGCCATGACGACCAGTATGATATCATCGTCGCCATGACGACCATTATGACATCACCGTCGCCGTGACGACCATTATGACATCATCGTCGCCGTGACGACCATTATGACATAATCGTCGCGATGACGACCATTATGACATCACCGTCGCAATGACGACCATTATGACATCACCAAAGCCATGACGACCATTATGACATCACCAAAGCCATGACAACCATATTGACATGATCGTCGCCATGACGACCATTATGGCAACACCGTCAACATGACGACCAGTATGACATCATCGTCGAAATGACGACGATTATGACATCATCGTCGCCATGACGACTATTATGACGTCATCGTCGCCATGACAAACATTATGGCAACATCGTCGCCATGACGACCATTATGACATCATCGTCGCCATGACGACCATTATGGCAACACCGTCGCCATGACGACCATTATGGCAACACCGTTGCCATGACGACCAGTATGACATCATCGTCGCCATGACGACCATTATGACATCACCGTCGCCGTGACGACCATTATGACATCATCGTCGCCGTGACGACCATTATGACATCAACGTCGCCATGACGACCATTATGACATCACCGTCGCCATGACGACCATTATGACATCACCAAAGCCATGACAACCATATTGACATCATCGTCGCCATGACGACCATTATGACATCATCGTCGCCATGACGACCATTATGACATCACCAAAGCCATGACCACCATACTGACATCATCGTCTACATGACGACCATTCTGACATCACCTTTGCCATGACGACCATTATGACATCACCGTCGCCCTGACGACCATTATGACATCACCAAAGCCATGACCACCATACTGACATCATCGTCGCCATGACAACCATTATGACATCATCGTTGCCATGACGACCATTATGACATCATCGTCGCCATGACGACCATTATGGCAACACCGTCGCCATGGCGATCATTATGACATCATCGTCGGCATGACGACCATTATGACATCATCATCGCCATGACGACTATTATGACATCATCGTCGCCATGACGACCATTATGACGTCATCGTCGCCATGACGACCATTATGACATCATCGTCGCCATGACGACCATTATGACATCATCTTCACCATGACGACCATTATGACATCATCGTCGGCATGACGACCATTATGACATCACCGTCGCCATGACGACCATTATGACATCACCGTCGCCATGACGACCAGTATGACATCATCGTCGCCATGACGACCATTATGACATCATCGTCGCCATGACGACCATTATGACATCATCGTCACCATGACGACTATTATGACATCACCGTCGCCATGACGACCATTATGACATCATCGTCGCCATGACGACCATTATGACGTCATCGTCGCCATGACGACCATTATGACATCACCATCGCCATGACGACCATTATGACATCACCGTCGCCATGACGACCATTATGACGTCATTGTCGCCATGACGACCATTATGACATCATCGTCGCCATGGCGACCATTATGACATCATCTTCACCATGACGACCATTATGACATCATCGTCGGCATGACGACCATTATGACATCACCGTCGCCATGACGACCATTATGGCAGCACCGTCGCCATGACGACCAGTATGACATCATCGTCGCCATGACGACCATTATGACATCATCGTCGCCATGACGAACATTATGACGTCATCGTCGCCATGACGACCATTATGACGTCATCGTCGCCATGAAGACCATTATGACATCATCGTCGGCATGGCGACCATTATGACATCATCGTCTCCATGACGACTATTATGACATCATCGTCGCCATGACGACCATTATGACATCATCGCCGGCATGACGACCATTATGACATCATCGTCGGCATGACGACCATTATGGCAACACCGTCGCCATGACGACCAGTATGATATCATCGTCGCCATGACGACCATTATGACATCACCGTCGCCGTGACGACCATTATGACATCATCGTCGCCGTGACGACCATTATGACATAATCGTCGCGATGACGACCATTATGACATCACCGTCGCTATGACGACCATTATGACATCACCAAAGCCATGACGACCATTATGACATCACCAAAGCCATGACAACCATATTGACATGATCGTCGCCATGACGACCATTATGGCAACACCGTCAACATGACGACCAGTATGACATCATCGTCGCCATGACGACGATTATGACATCATCGTCGCCATGACGACTATTATGACGTCATCGTCGCCATGACGACCATTATGACATCACCAAAGCCATGACCACCATACTGACATCATCGTCGCCATGACAACCATTCTGACATCACCATTGCCATGACGACCATTATGACATCACCGTCGCCATGACGACCATTATGACATCACCAAAGCCATGACCACCATACTGACATCATCGTCGCCATGATGACCATTATGACATCATCGTCGCCATGACGACCATTATGACGTCATCGTCGCCATGACGACCATTCTGACATCACCATTGCCATGACGACCATTATGACATCACCGTCGCCATGACGACCATTATGACATCACCAAAGCCATGACCACCGTACTGACATCATCGTCGCCATGACGACCATTATGACATCATCGTCGCCATGACGACCATTATGACATCATCGTCGCCATGACGACCATTATGGCAACACCGTCGCCATGACGACCATTATGGCAACACCGTCGGCATGACGACCATTATGACATCACCGTCGCCATGACGACCATTATGACATCACCGTCGCCATGACGACCATTATGACATCATCGTCGCCATGACGAACATTATGACATCATCGTCGCCGTGACGACTATTATGACATCATCGTCGCCATGACGACCATTATGACATCACCGTCGCCATGACGACCATTATGACATCACCAAAGCCATGACGACCATATTGACATCATCGTCGCCATGACGACCATTATGACATCATCGTCGCCATGACGACCATTATGACATCACCAAAGCCATGACCACCATACTGACATCATCGTCGCCATGACGACCATTCTGACATCACCATTGCCATGACGACCATTATGACATCACCGTCGCCATGACGACCATTATGACATCACCAAAGCCATGACCACCATACTGACATCATCGTCGCCATGACGACCATTATGACATCATCGTCGCCATGACGACCATTATGACATCATCGTCGCCATGACGACCATTATGGCAACACCGTCGCCATGACGACCATTATGACATCATCGTCGGCATGACGACCATTATGACATCATCGTCACCATGACGACCATTATGGCAGCACCGTCGCCATGACGACCATTATGGCAACACCGTCGGCAGGACGACCATTATGACATCACCGTCGCCATGACGACTATTATGACATCACCGTCGCCATGACGACCATTATGACATCATCGTCGCCATGACGAACATTATGACGTCATCGTCGCCATGACGACCATTATGACATCACCGTCGCCGTGACGACCATTATGACATCATCGTCGCCGTGACGACCATTATGACATCATCGTCGCCATGACGACCATTATGACATCACCGTCGCCATGACGACCATTATGACATCACCAAAGCCATGACAACCATATTGACATCATCGTCGCCATGACGACCATTATGACATCATGGTCGCCATGACGACCATTATGACATCACCCAAGCCATGACCACCATACTGACATCATCGTCTCCATTACAACCATTCTGACATCACCATTGCCATGACGACCATTATGACATCACCGTCGCCATGACGACCATTATGACATCACCAAAGCCATGACCACCATACTGACATCATCGTCGCCATGACGACCATTCTGACATCACCATTGCCATGACGACCATTATGACATCACCGTCGCCATGACGACCATTATGACATCACCAAAGCCATGACCACCATACTGACATCATCGTCGCCATGACGACCATTATGACATCATCGTCGCCATGACGACCATTATGACATCATCGTCGCCATGACGACCATTATGGCAACACCGTCGCCATGACGACCATTATGACATCATCGTCGGCATGACGACCATTATGACATCATCGTAGCCATGACGACTATTATGACATCACCGTCGCCATGATGACCATTATGACATCATAGTCGCCATGACGACCATTATGACGTCATCGTCGCCATGACGACCATTATGACATCATCTTCGCCATGACGACCATTATGACATCATCGTCGGCATGACGACCATTATGACATCATCGTCGCCATGACGACCATTATGACATCATCGTCGGCATGACGACCATTATGGCAACACCGTCGCCATGACGACCAGTATGATATCATCGTCGCCATGACGACCATTATGACATCACCGTCGCCGTGACGACCATTATGACATCATCGTCGCCGTGACGACCATTATGACATAATCGTCGCGATGACGACCATTATGACATCACCGTCGCAATGACGACCATTATGACATCACCAAAGCCATGACGACCATTATGACATCACCAAAGCCATGACAACCATATTGACATGATCGTCGCCATGACGACCATTATGGCAACACCGTCAACATGACGACCAGTATGACATCATCGTCGAAATGACGACGATTATGACATCATCGTCGCCATGACGACTATTATGACGTCATCGTCGCCATGACAAACATTATGGCAACATCGTCGCCATGACGACCATTATGACATCATCGTCGCCATGACGACCATTATGGCAACACCGTCGCCATGACGACCATTATGGCAACACCGTTGCCATGACGACCAGTATGACATCATCGTCGCCATGACGACCATTATGACATCACCGTCGCCGTGACGACCATTATGACATCATCGTCGCCGTGACGACCATTATGACATCAACGTCGCCATGACGACCATTATGACATCACCGTCGCCATGACGACCATTATGACATCACCAAAGCCATGACAACCATATTGACATCATCGTCGCCATGACGACCATTATGACATCATCGTCGCCATGACGACCATTATGACATCACCAAAGCCATGACCACCATACTGACATCATCGTCTACATGACGACCATTCTGACATCACCTTTGCCATGACGACCATTATGACATCACCGTCGCCCTGACGACCATTATGACATCACCAAAGCCATGACCACCATACTGACATCATCGTCGCCATGACAACCATTATGACATCATCGTTGCCATGACGACCATTATGACATCATCGTCGCCATGACGACCATTATGGCAACACCGTCGCCATGACGACCATTATGACATCATCGTCGGCATGACGACCATTATGACATCATCATCGCCATGACGACTATTATGACATCATCGTCGCCATGACGACCATTATGACGTCATCGTCGCCATGACGACCATTATGACATCATCGTCGCCATGACGACCATTATGACATCATCGTCGCCATGACGACCATTATGACATCATCGTCGGCATGACGACCATTATGACATCACCGTCGCCATGACGACCATTATGGCAACACCGTCGCCATGACGACCAGTATGACATCATCGTCGCCATGACGACCATTATGACATCATCGTCGCCATGACGACCATTATGACATCATCGTCACCATGACGACTATTATGACATCACCGTCGCCATGACGACCATTATGACATCATCGTCGCCATGACGACCATTATGACGTCATCGTCGCCATGACGACCATTATGACATCACCATCGCCATGACGACCATTATGACATCACCGTCGCCATGACGACCATTATGACGTCATTGTCGCCATGACGACCATTATGACATCATCGTCGCCATGGCGACCATTATGACATCATCTTCACCATGACGACCATTATGACATCATCGTCGGCATGACGACCATTATGACATCACCGTCGCCATGACGACCATTATGGCAGCACCGTCGCCATGACGACCAGTATGACATCATCGTCGCCATGACGACCATTATGACGTCATCATCGCCATGACGACCATTATGACGTCATCGTCGCCATGACGACCATTATGAAGTCATCGTCGCTATGACAACCATTATGACGTCATCGTCGCTATGACAACCATTATGGCAACACCGTCGCCATGACGACCATTATGACATCCCTGTCGCCATGACGACCATTATGACATCACCAAAGCCATGACGACCATAATGACATCACCAAAGCCATGACAACCATATTGACATCATTGTCGCCATGACGACCATTATGGAAACACCGTCACCATGACGACCAGTATGACATCATCGTCGCCATGACGACCATTATGACATCATCGTCGCCATGACGACCATTATGACGTCATCGTCGCCATGACGACCATTATGGCAACACCGTCGCCATGACGACCAGTATGACATCATCGTCGCCATGACGACCATTATGACATTACCGTCGCCGTGATGACCATTATGACATCATCGTCTTCGTGACGACCATTATGACATCATCGTCGCCATGACGACCATTATGGTAACACCGTCGCCATGACGACCAGTATGACATCATCGTCGCCATGACGACCATTATGACATCATCGTCGCCATGACGACCATTATGACGTCATCGTCGCCATGACGACCATTATGACATCATCGTCGCCATGGCGACCATTATGACATCATCGTCGCCATGACGACCATTATGACATCACCAAAGCCATGACAACCATATTGACATCATCGTCGCCATGACGACCATTATGACATCATCGTCGCCATGACGACAATTATAACATCACCAAAGCCATGACCACCATACTGACATCATCGTCGCCATGACGACCATTATGACATCAACATTGCCATGACGACCATTATGACATCACCGTCGCCATGACGACCATTATGACATCACCAAAGCCATGACCACCATAATGACATCATCGTCGCCATGACGACCATTCTGACATCACCATTGCCATGACAACCATTATGACATCACCGTCGCCATGACGACCATTATGACATCACCAAAGCCATGACCACCATACTGACATCATCGTCGCCATGACGACCATTATGACATCATCGTCGCCATGACGACCATGATGACATCATCGTCGCCATGACGACCATTATGGCAACACCGTCGCCATGACGACCATTATGGCAACACCGTCGGCAGGACGACCATTATGACATCACCGTCGCCATGACGACTATTATGACATCACCGTCGCCATGACGACCATTATGACATCATCGTCGCCATGACGAACATTATGACGTCATCGTCGCCATGACGACCATTATGACATCACCGTCGCCGTGACGACCATTATGACATCATCGTCGCCGTGACGACCATTATGACATCATCGTCGCCATGACGACCATTATGACATCACCGTCGCCATGACGACCATTATGACATCACCAAAGCCATGACAACCATATTGACATCATCGTCGCCATGACGACCATTATGACATCATGGTCGCCATGACGACCATTATGACATCACCCAAGCCATGACCACCATACTGACATCATCGTCGCCATGACAACCATTCTGACATCACCATTGCCATGACGACCATTATGACATCACCGTCGCCATGACGACCATTATGACATCACCAAAGCCATGACCACCATACTGACATCATCGTCGCCATGACGACCATTCTGACATCACCATTGCCATGACGACCATTATGACATCACCGTCGCCATGACGACCATTATGACATCACCAAAGCCATGACCACCATACTGACATCATCGTCGCCATGACGACCATTATGACATCATCGTCGCCATGACGACCATTATGACATCATCGTCGCCATGACGACCATTATGGCAACACCGTCGCCATGACGACCATTATGACATCATCGTCGGCATGACGACCATTATGACATCATCGTAGCCATGACGACTATTATGACATCACCGTCGCCATGATGACCATTATGACATCATCGTCGCCATGACGACCATTATGACGTCATCGTCGCCATGACGACCATTATGACATCATCTTCGCCATGACGACCATTATGACATCATCGTCGGCATGACGACCATTATGACATCATCGTCGCCATGACGACCATTATGACATCATCGTCGGCATGACGACCATTATGGCAACACCGTCGCCATGACGACCAGTATGATATCATCGTCGCCATGACGACCATTATGACATCACCGTCGCCGTGACGACCATTATGACATCATCGTCGCCGTGACGACCATTATGACATAATCGTCGCGATGACGACCATTATGACATCACCGTCGCAATGACGACCATTATGACATCACCAAAGCCATGACGACCATTATGACATCACCAAAGCCATGACAACCATATTGACATGATCGTCGCCATGACGACCATTATGGCAACACCGTCAACATGACGACCAGTATGACATCATCGTCGAAATGACGACGATTATGACATCATCGTCGCCATGACGACTATTATGACGTCATCGTCGCCATGACAAACATTATGGCAACATCGTCGCCATGACGACCATTATGACATCATCGTCGCCATGACGACCATTATGGCAACACCGTCGCCATGACGACCATTATGGCAACACCGTTGCCATGACGACCAGTATGACATCATCGTCGCCATGACGACCATTATGACATCACCGTCGCCGTGACGACCATTATGACATCATCGTCGCCGTGACGACCATTATGACATCAACGTCGCCATGACGACCATTATGACATCACCGTCGCCATGACGACCATTATGACATCACCAAAGCCATGACAACCATATTGACATCATCGTCGCCATGACGACCATTATGACATCATCGTCGCCATGACGACCATTATGACATCACCAAAGCCATGACCACCATACTGACATCATCGTCTACATGACGACCATTCTGACATCACCTTTGCCATGACGACCATTATGACATCACCGTCGCCCTGACGACCATTATGACATCACCAAAGCCATGACCACCATACTGACATCATCGTCGCCATGACAACCATTATGACATCATCGTTGCCATGACGACCATTATGACATCATCGTCGCCATGACGACCATTATGGCAACACCGTCGCCATGACGACCATTATGACATCATCGTCGGCATGACGACCATTATGACATCATCATCGCCATGACGACTATTATGACATCATCGTCGCCATGACGACCATTATGACGTCATCGTCGCCATGACGACCATTATGACATCATCGTCGCCATGACGACCATTATGACATCATCGTCGCCATGACGACCATTATGACATCATCGTCGGCATGACGACCATTATGACATCACCGTCGCCATGACGACCATTATGGCAACACCGTCGCCATGACGACCAGTATGACATCATCGTCGCCATGACGACCATTATGACATCATCGTCGCCATGACGACCATTATGACATCATCGTCACCATGACGACTATTATGACATCACCGTCGCCATGACGACCATTATGACATCATCGTCGCCATGACGACCATTATGACGTCATCGTCGCCATGACGACCATTATGACATCACCATCGCCATGACGACCATTATGACATCACCGTCGCCATGACGACCATTATGACGTCATTGTCGCCATGACGACCATTATGACATCATCGTCGCCATGGCGACCATTATGACATCATCTTCACCATGACGACCATTATGACATCATCGTCGGCATGACGACCATTATGACATCACCGTCGCCATGACGACCATTATGGCAGCACCGTCGCCATGACGACCAGTATGACATCATCGTCGCCATGACGACCATTATGACGTCATCATCGCCATGACGACCATTATGACGTCATCGTCGCCATGACGACCATTATGAAGTCATCGTCGCCATGACAACCATTATGACGTCATCGTCGCTATGACAACCATTATGGCAACACCGTCGCCATGACGACCATTATGACATCCCTGTCGCCATGACGACCATTATGACATCACCAAAGCCATGACGACCATAATGACATCACCAAAGCCATGACAACCATATTGACATCATTGTCGCCATGACGACCATTATGGAAACACCGTCACCATGACGACCAGTATGACATCATCGTCGCCATGACGACCATTATGACATCATCGTCGCCATGACGACCATTATGACGTCATCGTCGCCATGACGACCATTATGGCAACACCGTCGCCATGACGACCAGTATGACATCATCGTCGCCATGACGACCATTATGACATTACCGTCGCCGTGATGACCATTATGACATCATCGTCTTCGTGACGACCATTATGACATCATCGTCGCCATGACGACCATTATGGCAACACCGTCGCCATGACGACCAGTATGACATCATCGTCGCCATGACGACCATTATGACATCATCGTCGCCATGACGACCATTATGACGTCATCGTCGCCATGACGACCATTATGACATCATCGTCGCCATGGCGACCATTATGACATCATCGTCGCCATGACGACCATTATGACATCACCAAAGCCATGACAACCATATTGACATCATCGTCGCCATGACGACCATTATGACATCATCGTCGCCATGACGACAATTATAACATCACCAAAGCCATGACCACCATACTGACATCATCGTCGCCATGACGACCATTATGACATCAACATTGCCATGACGACCATTATGACATCACCGTCGCCATGACGACCATTATGACATCACCAAAGCCATGACCACCATAATGACATCATCGTCGCCATGACGACCATTCTGACATCACCATTGCCATGACAACCATTATGACATCACCGTCGCCATGACGACCATTATGACATCACCAAAGCCATGACCACCATACTGACATCATCGTCGCCATGACGACCATTCTGACATCACCATTGCCATGACGACCATTATGACATCACCGTCGCCATGACGACCATTATGACATCACCAAAGCCATGACCACCATACTGACATCATCGTCGCCATGACGACCATTATGACATCATCGTCGCCATGACGACCATTATGACATCATCGTCGCCATGACGACCATTATGGCAACACCGTCGCCATGACGACCATTATGACATCATCGTCGGCATGACGACCATTATGACATCATCGTAGCCATGACGACTATTATGACATCACCGTCGCCATGATGACCATTATGACATCATCGTCGCCATGACGACCATTATGACGTCATCGTCGCCATGACGACCATTATGACATCATCTTCGCCATGACGACCATTATGACATCATCGTCGGCATGACGACCATTATGACATCATCGTCGCCATGACGACCATTATGACATCATCGTCGGCATGACGACCATTATGGCAACACCGTCGCCATGACGACCAGTATGATATCATCGTCGCCATGACGACCATTATGACATCACCGTCGCCGTGACGACCATTATGACATCATCGTCGCCGTGACGACCATTATGACATAATCGTCGCGATGACGACCATTATGACATCACCGTCGCAATGACGACCATTATGACATCACCAAAGCCATGACGACCATTATGACATCACCAAAGCCATGACAACCATATTGACATGATCGTCGCCATGACGACCATTATGGCAACACCGTCAACATGACGACCAGTATGACATCATCGTCGAAATGACGACGATTATGACATCATCGTCGCCATGACGACTATTATGACGTCATCGTCGCCATGACAAACATTATGGCAACATCGTCGCCATGACGACCATTATGACATCATCGTCGCCATGACGACCATTATGGCAACACCGTCGCCATGACGACCATTATGGCAACACCGTTGCCATGACGACCAGTATGACATCATCGTCGCCATGACGACCATTATGACATCACCGTCGCCGTGACGACCATTATGACATCATCGTCGCCGTGACGACCATTATGACATCAACGTCGCCATGACGACCATTATGACATCACCGTCGCCATGACGACCATTATGACATCACCAAAGCCATGACAACCATATTGACATCATCGTCGCCATGACGACCATTATGACATCATCGTCGCCATGACGACCATTATGACATCACCAAAGCCATGACCACCATACTGACATCATCGTCTACATGACGACCATTCTGACATCACCTTTGCCATGACGACCATTATGACATCACCGTCGCCCTGACGACCATTATGACATCACCAAAGCCATGACCACCATACTGACATCATCGTCGCCATGACAACCATTATGACATCATCGTTGCCATGACGACCATTATGACATCATCGTCGCCATGACGACCATTATGGCAACACCGTCGCCATGACGACCATTATGACATCATCGTCGGCATGACGACCATTATGACATCATCATCGCCATGACGACTATTATGACATCATCGTCGCCATGACGACCATTATGACGTCATCGTCGCCATGACGACCATTATGACATCATCGTCGCCATGACGACCATTATGACATCATCGTCGCCATGACGACCATTATGACATCATCGTCGGCATGACGACCATTATGACATCACCGTCGCCATGACGACCATTATGGCAACACCGTCGCCATGACGACCAGTATGACATCATCGTCGCCATGACGACCATTATGACATCATCGTCGCCATGACGACCATTATGACATCATCGTCACCATGACGACTATTATGACATCACCGTCGCCATGACGACCATTATGACATCATCGTCGCCATGACGACCATTATGACGTCATCGTCGCCATGACGACCATTATGACATCACCATCGCCATGACGACCATTATGACATCACCGTCGCCATGACGACCATTATGACGTCATTGTCGCCATGACGACCATTATGACATCATCGTCGCCATGGCGACCATTATGACATCATCTTCACCATGACGACCATTATGACATCATCGTCGGCATGACGACCATTATGACATCACCGTCGCCATGACGACCATTATGGCAGCACCGTCGCCATGACGACCAGTATGACATCATCGTCGCCATGACGACCATTATGACGTCATCATCGCCATGACGACCATTATGACGTCATCGTCGCCATGACGACCATTATGAAGTCATCGTCGCCATGACAACCATTATGACGTCATCGTCGCTATGACAACCATTATGGCAACACCGTCGCCATGACGACCATTATGACATCCCTGTCGCCATGACGACCATTATGACATCACCAAAGCCATGACGACCATAATGACATCACCAAAGCCATGACAACCATATTGACATCATTGTCGCCATGACGACCATTATGGAAACACCGTCACCATGACGACCAGTATGACATCATCGTCGCCATGACGACCATTATGACATCATCGTCGCCATGACGACCATTATGACGTCATCGTCGCCATGACGACCATTATGGCAACACCGTCGCCATGACGACCAGTATGACATCATCGTCGCCATGACGACCATTATGACATTACCGTCGCCGTGATGACCATTATGACATCATCGTCTTCGTGACGACCATTATGACATCATCGTCGCCATGACGACCATTATGGCAACACCGTCGCCATGACGACCAGTATGACATCATCGTCGCCATGACGACCATTATGACATCATCGTCGCCATGACGACCATTATGACGTCATCGTCGCCATGACGACCATTATGACATCATCGTCGCCATGGCGACCATTATGACATCATCGTCGCCATGACGACCATTATGACATCACCAAAGCCATGACAACCATATTGACATCATCGTCGCCATGACGACCATTATGACATCATCGTCGCCATGACGACAATTATAACATCACCAAAGCCATGACCACCATACTGACATCATCGTCGCCATGACGACCATTATGACATCAACATTGCCATGACGACCATTATGACATCACCGTCGCCATGACGACCATTATGACATCACCAAAGCCATGACCACCATAATGACATCATCGTCGCCATGACGACCATTCTGACATCACCATTGCCATGACAACCATTATGACATCACCGTCGCCATGACGACCATTATGACATCACCAAAGCCATGACCACCATACTGACATCATCGTCGCCATGACGACCATTATGACATCATCGTCGCCATGACGACCATGATGACATCATCGTCGCCATGACGACCATTATGGCAACACCGTCGCCATGACGACCATTATGGCAACACCGTCGGCAGGACGACCATTATGACATCACCGTCGCCATGACGACTATTATGACATCACCGTCGCCATGACGACCATTATGACATCATCGTCGCCATGACGAACATTATGACGTCATCGTCGCCATGACGACCATTATGACATCACCGTCGCCCTGACGACCATTATGACATCACCAAAGCCATGACCACCATACTGACATCATCGTCGCCATGACAACCATTATGACATCATCGTTGCCATGACGACCATTATGACATCATCGTCGCCATGACGACCATTATGGCAACACCGTCGCCATGGCGACCATTATGACATCATCGTCGGCATGACGACCATTATGACATCATCATCGCCATGACGACTATTATGACATCATCGTCGCCATGACGACCATTATGACGTCATCGTCGCCATGACGACCATTATGACATCATCGTCGCCATGACGACCATTATGACATCATCTTCACCATGACGACCATTATGACATCATCGTCGGCATGACGACCATTATGACATCACCGTCGCCATGACGACCATTATGACATCACCGTCGCCATGACGACCAGTATGACATCATCGTCGCCATGACGACCATTATGACATCATCGTCGCCATGACGACCATTATGACATCATCGTCACCATGACGACTATTATGACATCACCGTCGCCATGACGACCATTATGACATCATCGTCGCCATGACGACCATTATGACGTCATCGTCGCCATGACGACCATTATGACATCACCATCGCCATGACGACCATTATGACATCACCGTCGCCATGACGACCATTATGACGTCATTGTCGCCATGACGACCATTATGACATCATCGTCGCCATGGCGACCATTATGACATCATCTTCACCATGACGACCATTATGACATCATCGTCGGCATGACGACCATTATGACATCACCGTCGCCATGACGACCATTATGGCAGCACCGTCGCCATGACGACCAGTATGACATCATCGTCGCCATGACGACCATTATGACATCATCGTCGCCATGACGAACATTATGACGTCATCGTCGCCATGACGACCATTATGACGTCATCGTCGCCATGAAGACCATTATGACATCATCGTCGGCATGGCGACCATTATGACATCATCGTCTCCATGACGACTATTATGACATCATCGTCGCCATGACGACCATTATGACATCATCGCCGGCATGACGACCATTATGACATCATCGTCGGCATGACGACCATTATGGCAACACCGTCGCCATGACGACCAGTATGATATCATCGTCGCCATGACGACCATTATGACATCACCGTCGCCGTGACGACCATTATGACATCATCGTCGCCGTGACGACCATTATGACATAATCGTCGCGATGACGACCATTATGACATCACCGTCGCTATGACGACCATTATGACATCACCAAAGCCATGACGACCATTATGACATCACCAAAGCCATGACAACCATATTGACATGATCGTCGCCATGACGACCATTATGGCAACACCGTCAACATGACGACCAGTATGACATCATCGTCGCCATGACGACGATTATGACATCATCGTCGCCATGACGACTATTATGACGTCATCGTCGCCATGACGACCATTATGACATCACCAAAGCCATGACCACCATACTGACATCATCGTCGCCATGACAACCATTCTGACATCACCATTGCCATGACGACCATTATGACATCACCGTCGCCATGACGACCATTATGACATCACCAAAGCCATGACCACCATACTGACATCATCGTCGCCATGATGACCATTATGACATCATCGTCGCCATGACGACCATTATGACGTCATCGTCGCCATGACGACCATTCTGACATCACCATTGCCATGACGACCATTATGACATCACCGTCGCCATGACGACCATTATGACATCACCAAAGCCATGACCACCGTACTGACATCATCGTCGCCATGACGACCATTATGACATCATCGTCGCCATGACGACCATTATGACATCATCGTCGCCATGACGACCATTATGGCAACACCGTCGCCATGACGACCATTATGGCAACACCGTCGGCATGACGACCATTATGACATCACCGTCGCCATGACGACTATTATGACATCACCGTCGCCATGACGACCATTATGACATCATCGTCGCCATGACGAACATTATGACATCATCGTCGCCGTGACGACTATTATGACATCATCGTCGCCATGACGACCATTATGACATCACCGTCGCCATGACGACCATTATGACATCACCAAAGCCATGACGACCATATTGACATCATCGTCGCCATGACGACCATTATGACATCATCGTCGCCATGACGACCATTATGACATCACCAAAGCCATGACCACCATACTGACATCATCGTCGCCATGACGACCATTCTGACATCACCATTGCCATGACGACCATTATGACATCACCGTCGCCATGACGACCATTATGACATCACCAAAGCCATGACCACCATACTGACATCATCGTCGCCATGACGACCATTATGACATCATCGTCGCCATGACGACCATTATGACATCATCGTCGCCATGACGACCATTATGGCAACACCGTCGCCATGACGACCATTATGACATCATCGTCGGCATGACGACCATTATGACATCATCGTCACCATGACGACCATTATGGCAGCACCGTCGCCATGACGACCATTATGGCAACACCGTCGGCAGGACGACCATTATGACATCACCGTCGCCATGACGACTATTATGACATCACCGTCGCCATGACGACCATTATGACATCATCGTCGCCATGACGAACATTATGACGTCATCGTCGCCATGACGACCATTATGACATCACCGTCGCCGTGACGACCATTATGACATCATCGTCGCCGTGACGACCATTATGACATCATCGTCGCCATGACGACCATTATGACATCACCGTCGCCATGACGACCATTATGACATCACCAAAGCCATGACAACCATATTGACATCATCGTCGCCATGACGACCATTATGACATCATGGTCGCCATGACGACCATTATGACATCACCCAAGCCATGACCACCATACTGACATCATCGTCTCCATTACAACCATTCTGACATCACCATTGCCATGACGACCATTATGACATCACCGTCGCCATGACGACCATTATGACATCACCAAAGCCATGACCACCATACTGACATCATCGTCGCCATGACGACCATTCTGACATCACCATTGCCATGACGACCATTATGACATCACCGTCGCCATGACGACCATTATGACATCACCAAAGCCATGACCACCATACTGACATCATCGTCGCCATGACGACCATTATGACATCATCGTCGCCATGACGACCATTATGACATCATCGTCGCCATGACGACCATTATGGCAACACCGTCGCCATGACGACCATTATGACATCATCGTCGGCATGACGACCATTATGACATCATCGTAGCCATGACGACTATTATGACATCACCGTCGCCATGATGACCATTATGACATCATAGTCGCCATGACGACCATTATGACGTCATCGTCGCCATGACGACCATTATGACATCATCTTCGCCATGACGACCATTATGACATCATCGTCGGCATGACGACCATTATGACATCATCGTCGCCATGACGACCATTATGACATCATCGTCGGCATGACGACCATTATGGCAACACCATCGCCATGACGACCAGTATGATATCATCGTCGCCATGACGACCATTATGACATCACCGTCGCCGTGACGACCATTATGACATCATCGTCGCCGTGACGACCATTATGACATAATCGTCGCGATGACGACCATTATGACATCACCGTCGCAATGACGACCATTATGACATCACCAAAGCCATGACGACCATTATGACATCACCAAAGCCATGACAACCATATTGACATGATCGTCGCCATGACGACCATTATGGCAACACCGTCAACATGACGACCAGTATGACATCATCGTCGAAATGACGACGATTATGACATCATCGTCGCCATGACGACTATTATGACGTCATCGTCGCCATGACAAACATTATGGCAACATCGTCGCCATGACGACCATTATGACATCATCGTCGCCATGACGACCATTATGGCAACACCGTCGCCATGACGA
Source organism: Phyllobates terribilis (assembly GCF_046119375.1). Lineage (NCBI taxonomy): Eukaryota > Metazoa > Chordata > Amphibia > Anura > Dendrobatidae > Phyllobates > Phyllobates terribilis. The sequence continues at coordinate 4,064,807 of NW_027362819.1, forward strand.
CCATTATGGCAACACCGTTGCCATGACGACCAGTATGACATCATCGTCGCCATGACGACCATTATGACATCACCGTCGCCGTGACGACCATTATGACATCATCGTCGCCGTGACGACCATTATGACATCAACGTCGCCATGACGACCATTATGACATCACCGTCGCCATGACGACCATTATGACATCACCAAAGCCATGACAACCATATTGACATCATCGTCGCCATGACGACCATTATGACATCATCGTCGCCATGACGACCATTATGACATCACCAAAGCCATGACCACCATACTGACATCATCGTCTACATGACGACCATTCTGACATCACCTTTGCCATGACGACCATTATGACATCACCGTCGCCCTGACGACCATTATGACATCACCAAAGCCATGACCACCATACTGACATCATCGTCGCCATGACAACCATTATGACATCATCGTTGCCATGACGACCATTATGACATCATCGTCGCCATGACGACCATTATGGCAACACCGTCGCCATGACGACCATTATGACATCATCGTCGGCATGACGACCATTATGACATCATCATCGCCATGACGACTATTATGACATCATCGTCGCCATGACGACCATTATGACGTCATCGTCGCCATGACGACCATTATGACATCATCGTCGCCATGACGACCATTATGACATCATCGTCGCCATGACGACCATTATGACATCATCGTCGGCATGACGACCATTATGACATCACCGTCGCCATGACGACCATTATGGCAACACCGTCGCCATGACGACCAGTATGACATCATCGTCGCCATGACGACCATTATGACATCATCGTCGCCATGACGACCATTATGACATCATCGTCACCATGACGACTATTATGACATCACCGTCGCCATGACGACCATTATGACATCATCGTCGCCATGACGACCATTATGACGTCATCGTCGCCATGACGACCATTATGACATCACCATCGCCATGACGACCATTATGACATCACCGTCGCCATGACGACCATTATGACGTCATTGTCGCCATGACGACCATTATGACATCATCGTCGCCATGGCGACCATTATGACATCATCTTCACCATGACGACCATTATGACATCATCGTCGGCATGACGACCATTATGACATCACCGTCGCCATGACGACCATTATGGCAGCACCGTCGCCATGACGACCAGTATGACATCATCGTCGCCATGACGACCATTATGACGTCATCATCGCCATGACGACCATTATGACGTCATCGTCGCCATGACGACCATTATGAAGTCATCGTCGCTATGACAACCATTATGACGTCATCGTCGCTATGACAACCATTATGGCAACACCGTCGCCATGACGACCATTATGACATCCCTGTCGCCATGACGACCATTATGACATCACCAAAGCCATGACGACCATAATGACATCACCAAAGCCATGACAACCATATTGACATCATTGTCGCCATGACGACCATTATGGAAACACCGTCACCATGACGACCAGTATGACATCATCGTCGCCATGACGACCATTATGACATCATCGTCGCCATGACGACCATTATGACGTCATCGTCGCCATGACGACCATTATGGCAACACCGTCGCCATGACGACCAGTATGACATCATCGTCGCCATGACGACCATTATGACATTACCGTCGCCGTGATGACCATTATGACATCATCGTCTTCGTGACGACCATTATGACATCATCGTCGCCATGACGACCATTATGGCAACACCGTCGCCATGACGACCAGTATGACATCATCGTCGCCATGACGACCATTATGACATCATCGTCGCCATGACGACCATTATGACGTCATCGTCGCCATGACGACCATTATGACATCATCGTCGCCATGGCGACCATTATGACATCATCGTCGCCATGACGACCATTATGACATCACCAAAGCCATGACAACCATATTGACATCATCGTCGCCATGACGACCATTATGACATCATCGTCGCCATGACGACAATTATAACATCACCAAAGCCATGACCACCATACTGACATCATCGTCGCCATGACGACCATTATGACATCAACATTGCCATGACGACCATTATGACATCACCGTCGCCATGACGACCATTATGACATCACCAAAGCCATGACCACCATAATGACATCATCGTCGCCATGACGACCATTCTGACATCACCATTGCCATGACAACCATTATGACATCACCGTCGCCATGACGACCATTATGACATCACCAAAGCCATGACCACCATACTGACATCATCGTCGCCATGACGACCATTATGACATCATCGTCGCCATGACGACCATGATGACATCATCGTCGCCATGACGACCATTATGGCAACACCGTCGCCATGACGACCATTATGGCAACACCGTCGGCAGGACGACCATTATGACATCACCGTCGCCATGACGACTATTATGACATCACCGTCGCCATGACGACCATTATGACATCATCGTCGCCATGACGAACATTATGACGTCATCGTCGCCATGACGACCATTATGACATCACCGTCGCCGTGACGACCATTATGACATCATCGTCGCCGTGACGACCATTATGACATCATCGTCGCCATGACGACCATTATGACATCACCGTCGCCATGACGACCATTATGACATCACCAAAGCCATGACAACCATATTGACATCATCGTCGCCATGACGACCATTATGACATCATGGTCGCCATGACGACCATTATGACATCACCCAAGCCATGACCACCATACTGACATCATCGTCGCCATGACAACCATTCTGACATCACCATTGCCATGACGACCATTATGACATCACCGTCGCCATGACGACCATTATGACATCACCAAAGCCATGACCACCATACTGACATCATCGTCGCCATGACGACCATTCTGACATCACCATTGCCATGACGACCATTATGACATCACCGTCGCCATGACGACCATTATGACATCACCAAAGCCATGACCACCATACTGACATCATCGTCGCCATGACGACCATTATGACATCATCGTCGCCATGACGACCATTATGACATCATCGTCGCCATGACGACCATTATGGCAACACCGTCGCCATGACGACCATTATGACATCATCGTCGGCATGACGACCATTATGACATCATCGTAGCCATGACGACTATTATGACATCACCGTCGCCATGATGACCATTATGACATCATCGTCGCCATGACGACCATTATGACGTCATCGTCGCCATGACGACCATTATGACATCATCTTCGCCATGACGACCATTATGACATCATCGTCGGCATGACGACCATTATGACATCATCGTCGCCATGACGACCATTATGACATCATCGTCGGCATGACGACCATTATGGCAACACCGTCGCCATGACGACCAGTATGATATCATCGTCGCCATGACGACCATTATGACATCACCGTCGCCGTGACGACCATTATGACATCATCGTCGCCGTGACGACCATTATGACATAATCGTCGCGATGACGACCATTATGACATCACCGTCGCAATGACGACCATTATGACAACACCAAAGCCATGACGACCATTATGACATCACCAAAGCCATGACAACCATATTGACATGATCGTCGCCATGACGACCATTATGGCAACACCGTCAACATGACGACCAGTATGACATCATCGTCGAAATGACGACGATTATGACATCATCGTCGCCATGACGACTATTATGACGTCATCGTCGCCATGACAAACATTATGGCAACATCGTCGCCATGACGACCATTATGACATCATCGTCGCCATGACGACCATTATGGCAACACCGTCGCCATGACGACCATTATGGCAACACCGTTGCCATGACGACCAGTATGACATCATCGTCGCCATGACGACCATTATGACATCACCGTCGCCGTGACGACCATTATGACATCATCGTCGCCGTGACGACCATTATGACATCAACGTCGCCATGACGACCATTATGACATCACCGTCGCCATGACGACCATTATGACATCACCAAAGCCATGACAACCATATTGACATCATCGTCGCCATGACGACCATTATGACATCATCGTCGCCATGACGACCATTATGACATCACCAAAGCCATGACCACCATACTGACATCATCGTCTACATGACGACCATTCTGACATCACCTTTGCCATGACGACCATTATGACATCACCGTCGCCCTGACGACCATTATGACATCACCAAAGCCATGACCACCATACTGACATCATCGTCGCCATGACAACCATTATGACATCATCGTTGCCATGACGACCATTATGACATCATCGTCGCCATGACGACCATTATGGCAACACCGTCGCCATGACGACCATTATGACATCATCGTCGGCATGACGACCATTATGACATCATCATCGCCATGACGACTATTATGACATCATCGTCGCCATGACGACCATTATGACGTCATCGTCGCCATGACGACCATTATGACATCATCGTCGCCATGACGACCATTATGACATCATCGTCGCCATGACGACCATTATGACATCATCGTCGGCATGACGACCATTATGACATCACCGTCGCCATGACGACCATTATGGCAACACCGTCGCCATGACGACCAGTATGACATCATCGTCGCCATGACGACCATTATGACATCATCGTCGCCATGACGACCATTATGACATCATCGTCACCATGACGACTATTATGACATCACCGTCGCCATGACGACCATTATGACATCATCGTCGCCATGACGACCATTATGACGTCATCGTCGCCATGACGACCATTATGACATCACCATCGCCATGACGACCATTATGACATCACCGTCGCCATGACGACCATTATGACGTCATTGTCGCCATGACGACCATTATGACATCATCGTCGCCATGGCGACCATTATGACATCATCTTCACCATGACGACCATTATGACATCATCGTCGGCATGACGACCATTATGACATCACCGTCGCCATGACGACCATTATGGCAGCACCGTCGCCATGACGACCAGTATGACATCATCGTCGCCATGACGACCATTATGACGTCATCATCGCCATGACGACCATTATGACGTCATCGTCGCCATGACGACCATTATGAAGTCATCGTCGCCATGACAACCATTATGACGTCATCGTCGCTATGACAACCATTATGGCAACACCGTCGCCATGACGACCATTATGACATCCCTGTCGCCATGACGACCATTATGACATCACCAAAGCCATGACGACCATAATGACATCACCAAAGCCATGACAACCATATTGACATCATTGTCGCCATGACGACCATTATGGAAACACCGTCACCATGACGACCAGTATGACATCATCGTCGCCATGACGACCATTATGACATCATCGTCGCCATGACGACCATTATGACGTCATCGTCGCCATGACGACCATTATGGCAACACCGTCGCCATGACGACCAGTATGACATCATCGTCGCCATGACGACCATTATGACATTACCGTCGCCGTGATGACCATTATGACATCATCGTCTTCGTGACGACCATTATGACATCATCGTCGCCATGACGACCATTATGGCAACACCGTCGCCATGACGACCAGTATGACATCATCGTCGCCATGACGACCATTATGACATCATCGTCGCCATGACGACCATTATGACGTCATCGTCGCCATGACGACCATTATGACATCATCGTCGCCATGGCGACCATTATGACATCATCGTCGCCATGACGACCATTATGACATCACCAAAGCCATGACAACCATATTGACATCATCGTCGCCATGACGACCATTATGACATCATCGTCGCCATGACGACAATTATAACATCACCAAAGCCATGACCACCATACTGACATCATCGTCGCCATGACGACCATTATGACATCAACATTGCCATGACGACCATTATGACATCACCGTCGCCATGACGACCATTATGACATCACCAAAGCCATGACCACCATAATGACATCATCGTCGCCATGACGACCATTCTGACATCACCATTGCCATGACAACCATTATGACATCACCGTCGCCATGACGACCATTATGACATCACCAAAGCCATGACCACCATACTGACATCATCGTCGCCATGACGACCATTCTGACATCACCATTGCCATGACGACCATTATGACATCACCGTCGCCATGACGACCATTATGACATCACCAAAGCCATGACCACCATACTGACATCATCGTCGCCATGACGACCATTATGACATCATCGTCGCCATGACGACCATTATGACATCATCGTCGCCATGACGACCATTATGGCAACACCGTCGCCATGACGACCATTATGACATCATCGTCGGCATGACGACCATTATGACATCATCGTAGCCATGACGACTATTATGACATCACCGTCGCCATGATGACCATTATGACATCATCGTCGCCATGACGACCATTATGACGTCATCGTCGCCATGACGACCATTATGACATCATCTTCGCCATGACGACCATTATGACATCATCGTCGGCATGACGACCATTATGACATCATCGTCGCCATGACGACCATTATGACATCATCGTCGGCATGACGACCATTATGGCAACACCGTCGCCATGACGACCAGTATGATATCATCGTCGCCATGACGACCATTATGACATCACCGTCGCCGTGACGACCATTATGACATCATCGTCGCCGTGACGACCATTATGACATAATCGTCGCGATGACGACCATTATGACATCACCGTCGCAATGACGACCATTATGACATCACCAAAGCCATGACGACCATTATGACATCACCAAAGCCATGACAACCATATTGACATGATCGTCGCCATGACGACCATTATGGCAACACCGTCAACATGACGACCAGTATGACATCATCGTCGAAATGACGACGATTATGACATCATCGTCGCCATGACGACTATTATGACGTCATCGTCGCCATGACAAACATTATGGCAACATCGTCGCCATGACGACCATTATGACATCATCGTCGCCATGACGACCATTATGGCAACACCGTCGCCATGACGACCATTATGGCAACACCGTTGCCATGACGACCAGTATGACATCATCGTCGCCATGACGACCATTATGACATCACCGTCGCCGTGACGACCATTATGACATCATCGTCGCCGTGACGACCATTATGACATCAACGTCGCCATGACGACCATTATGACATCACCGTCGCCATGACGACCATTATGACATCACCAAAGCCATGACAACCATATTGACATCATCGTCGCCATGACGACCATTATGACATCATCGTCGCCATGACGACCATTATGACATCACCAAAGCCATGACCACCATACTGACATCATCGTCTACATGACGACCATTCTGACATCACCTTTGCCATGACGACCATTATGACATCACCGTCGCCCTGACGACCATTATGACATCACCAAAGCCATGACCACCATACTGACATCATCGTCGCCATGACAACCATTATGACATCATCGTTGCCATGACGACCATTATGACATCATCGTCGCCATGACGACCATTATGGCAACACCGTCGCCATGACGACCATTATGACATCATCGTCGGCATGACGACCATTATGACATCATCATCGCCATGACGACTATTATGACATCATCGTCGCCATGACGACCATTATGACGTCATCGTCGCCATGACGACCATTATGACATCATCGTCGCCATGACGACCATTATGACATCATCGTCGCCATGACGACCATTATGACATCATCGTCGGCATGACGACCATTATGACATCACCGTCGCCATGACGACCATTATGGCAACACCGTCGCCATGACGACCAGTATGACATCATCGTCGCCATGACGACCATTATGACATCATCGTCGCCATGACGACCATTATGACATCATCGTCACCATGACGACTATTATGACATCACCGTCGCCATGACGACCATTATGACATCATCGTCGCCATGACGACCATTATGACGTCATCGTCGCCATGACGACCATTATGACATCACCATCGCCATGACGACCATTATGACATCACCGTCGCCATGACGACCATTATGACGTCATTGTCGCCATGACGACCATTATGACATCATCGTCGCCATGGCGACCATTATGACATCATCTTCACCATGACGACCATTATGACATCATCGTCGGCATGACGACCATTATGACATCACCGTCGCCATGACGACCATTATGGCAGCACCGTCGCCATGACGACCAGTATGACATCATCGTCGCCATGACGACCATTATGACGTCATCATCGCCATGACGACCATTATGACGTCATCGTCGCCATGACGACCATTATGAAGTCATCGTCGCCATGACAACCATTATGACGTCATCGTCGCTATGACAACCATTATGGCAACACCGTCGCCATGACGACCATTATGACATCCCTGTCGCCATGACGACCATTATGACATCACCAAAGCCATGACGACCATAATGACATCACCAAAGCCATGACAACCATATTGACATCATTGTCGCCATGACGACCATTATGGAAACACCGTCACCATGACGACCAGTATGACATCATCGTCGCCATGACGACCATTATGACATCATCGTCGCCATGACGACCATTATGACGTCATCGTCGCCATGACGACCATTATGGCAACACCGTCGCCATGACGACCAGTATGACATCATCGTCGCCATGACGACCATTATGACATTACCGTCGCCGTGATGACCATTATGACATCATCGTCTTCGTGACGACCATTATGACATCATCGTCGCCATGACGACCATTATGGCAACACCGTCGCCATGACGACCAGTATGACATCATCGTCGCCATGACGACCATTATGACATCATCGTCGCCATGACGACCATTATGACGTCATCGTCGCCATGACGACCATTATGACATCATCGTCGCCATGGCGACCATTATGACATCATCGTCGCCATGACGACCATTATGACATCACCAAAGCCATGACAACCATATTGACATCATCGTCGCCATGACGACCATTATGACATCATCGTCGCCATGACGACAATTATAACATCACCAAAGCCATGACCACCATACTGACATCATCGTCGCCATGACGACCATTATGACATCAACATTGCCATGACGACCATTATGACATCACCGTCGCCATGACGACCATTATGACATCACCAAAGCCATGACCACCATAATGACATCATCGTCGCCATGACGACCATTCTGACATCACCATTGCCATGACAACCATTATGACATCACCGTCGCCATGACGACCATTATGACATCACCAAAGCCATGACCACCATACTGACATCATCGTCGCCATGACGACCATTATGACATCATCGTCGCCATGACGACCATGATGACATCATCGTCGCCATGACGACCATTATGGCAACACCGTCGCCATGACGACCATTATGGCAACACCGTCGGCAGGACGACCATTATGACATCACCGTCGCCATGACGACTATTATGACATCACCGTCGCCATGACGACCATTATGACATCATCGTCGCCATGACGAACATTATGACGTCATCGTCGCCATGACGACCATTATGACATCACCGTCGCCGTGACGACCATTATGACATCATCGTCGCCGTGACGACCATTATGACATCATCGTCGCCATGACGACCATTATGACATCACCGTCGCCATGACGACCATTATGACATCACCAAAGCCATGACAACCATATTGACATCATCGTCGCCATGACGACCATTATGACATCATGGTCGCCATGACGACCATTATGACATCACCCAAGCCATGACCACCATACTGACATCATCGTCGCCATGACAACCATTCTGACATCACCATTGCCATGACGACCATTATGACATCACCGTCGCCATGACGACCATTATGACATCACCAAAGCCATGACCACCATACTGACATCATCGTCGCCATGACGACCATTCTGACATCACCATTGCCATGACGACCATTATGACATCACCGTCGCCATGACGACCATTATGACATCACCAAAGCCATGACCACCATACTGACATCATCGTCGCCATGACGACCATTATGACATCATCGTCGCCATGACGACCATTATGACATCATCGTCGCCATGACGACCATTATGGCAACACCGTCGCCATGACGACCATTATGACATCATCGTCGGCATGACGACCATTATGACATCATCGTAGCCATGACGACTATTATGACATCACCGTCGCCATGATGACCATTATGACATCATCGTCGCCATGACGACCATTATGACGTCATCGTCGCCATGACGACCATTATGACATCATCTTCGCCATGACGACCATTATGACATCATCGTCGGCATGACGACCATTATGACATCATCGTCGCCATGACGACCATTATGACATCATCGTCGGCATGACGACCATTATGGCAACACCGTCGCCATGACGACCAGTATGATATCATCGTCGCCATGACGACCATTATGACATCACCGTCGCCGTGACGACCATTATGACATCATCGTCGCCGTGACGACCATTATGACATAATCGTCGCGATGACGACCATTATGACATCACCGTCGCAATGACGACCATTATGACATCACCAAAGCCATGACGACCATTATGACATCACCAAAGCCATGACAACCATATTGACATGATCGTCGCCATGACGACCATTATGGCAACACCGTCAACATGACGACCAGTATGACATCATCGTCGAAATGACGACGATTATGACATCATCGTCGCCATGACGACTATTATGACGTCATCGTCGCCATGACAAACATTATGGCAACATCGTCGCCATGACGACCATTATGACATCATCGTCGCCATGACGACCATTATGGCAACACCGTCGCCATGACGACCATTATGGCAACACCGTTGCCATGACGACCAGTATGACATCATCGTCGCCATGACGACCATTATGACATCACCGTCGCCGTGACGACCATTATGACATCATCGTCGCCGTGACGACCATTATGACATCAACGTCGCCATGACGACCATTATGACATCACCGTCGCCATGACGACCATTATGACATCACCAAAGCCATGACAACCATATTGACATCATCGTCGCCATGACGACCATTATGACATCATCGTCGCCATGACGACCATTATGACATCACCAAAGCCATGACCACCATACTGACATCATCGTCTACATGACGACCATTCTGACATCACCTTTGCCATGACGACCATTATGACATCACCGTCGCCCTGACGACCATTATGACATCACCAAAGCCATGACCACCATACTGACATCATCGTCGCCATGACAACCATTATGACATCATCGTTGCCATGACGACCATTATGACATCATCGTCGCCATGACGACCATTATGGCAACACCGTCGCCATGGCGACCATTATGACATCATCGTCGGCATGACGACCATTATGACATCATCATCGCCATGACGACTATTATGACATCATCGTCGCCATGACGACCATTATGACGTCATCGTCGCCATGACGACCATTATGACATCATCGTCGCCATGACGACCATTATGACATCATCTTCACCATGACGACCATTATGACATCATCGTCGGCATGACGACCATTATGACATCACCGTCGCCATGACGACCATTATGACATCACCGTCGCCATGACGACCAGTATGACATCATCGTCGCCATGACGACCATTATGACATCATCGTCGCCATGACGACCATTATGACATCATCGTCACCATGACGACTATTATGACATCACCGTCGCCATGACGACCATTATGACATCATCGTCGCCATGACGACCATTATGACGTCATCGTCGCCATGACGACCATTATGACATCACCATCGCCATGACGACCATTATGACATCACCGTCGCCATGACGACCATTATGACGTCATTGTCGCCATGACGACCATTATGACATCATCGTCGCCATGGCGACCATTATGACATCATCTTCACCATGACGACCATTATGACATCATCGTCGGCATGACGACCATTATGACATCACCGTCGCCATGACGACCATTATGGCAGCACCGTCGCCATGACGACCAGTATGACATCATCGTCGCCATGACGACCATTATGACATCATCGTCGCCATGACGAACATTATGACGTCATCGTCGCCATGACGACCATTATGACGTCATCGTCGCCATGAAGACCATTATGACATCATCGTCGGCATGGCGACCATTATGACATCATCGTCTCCATGACGACTATTATGACATCATCGTCGCCATGACGACCATTATGACATCATCGTCGGCATGACGACCATTATGACATCATCGTCGGCATGACGACCATTATGGCAACACCGTCGCCATGACGACCAGTATGATATCATCGTCGCCATGACGACCATTATGACATCACCGTCGCCGTGACGACCATTATGACATCATCGTCGCCGTGACGACCATTATGACATAATCGTCGCGATGACGACCATTATGACATCACCGTCGCTATGACGACCATTATGACATCACCAAAGCCATGACGACCATTATGACATCACCAAAGCCATGACAACCATATTGACATGATCGTCGCCATGACGACCATTATGGCAACACCGTCAACATGACGACCAGTATGACATCATCGTCGCCATGACGACGATTATGACATCATCGTCGCCATGACGACTATTATGACGTCATCGTCGCCATGACGACCATTATGACATCACCAAAGCCATGACCACCATACTGACATCATCGTCGCCATGACAACCATTCTGACATCACCATTGCCATGACGACCATTATGACATCACCGTCGCCATGACGACCATTATGACATCACCAAAGCCATGACCACCATACTGACATCATCGTCGCCATGATGACCATTATGACATCATCGTCGCCATGACGACCATTATGACGTCATCGTCGCCATGACGACCATTCTGACATCACCATTGCCATGACGACCATTATGACATCACCGTCGCCATGACGACCATTATGACATCACCAAAGCCATGACCACCGTACTGACATCATCGTCGCCATGACGACCATTATGACATCATCGTCGCCATGACGACCATTATGACATCATCGTCGCCATGACGACCATTATGGCAACACCGTCGCCATGACGACCATTATGGCAACACCGTCGGCATGACGACCATTATGACATCACCGTCGCCATGACGACTATTATGACATCACCGTCGCCATGACGACCATTATGACATCATCGTCGCCATGACGAACATTATGACATCATCGTCGCCGTGACGACTATTATGACATCATCGTCGCCATGACGACCATTATGACATCACCGTCGCCATGACGACCATTATGACATCACCAAAGCCATGACGACCATATTGACATCATCGTCGCCATGACGACCATTATGACATCATCGTCGCCATGACGACCATTATGACATCACCAAAGCCATGACCACCATACTGACATCATCGTCGCCATGACGACCATTCTGACATCACCATTGCCATGACGACCATTATGACATCACCGTCGCCATGACGACCATTATGACATCACCAAAGCCATGACCACCATACTGACATCATCGTCGCCATGACGACCATTATGACATCATCGTCGCCATGACGACCATTATGACATCATCGTCGCCATGACGACCATTATGGCAACACCGTCGCCATGACGACCATTATGACATCATCGTCGGCATGACGACCATTATGACATCATCGTCACCATGACGACCATTATGGCAGCACCGTCGCCATGACGACCAGTATGACATCATCGTCGCCATGACGACCATTATGACGTCATCGTCGCCATGACGACCATTATGACGTCATCGTCGCCATGACGACCATTATGACGTCATCGTCGCCATGACGACCATTATGACGTCATCGTCGCTATGACGACCATTATGGCAACACCGTCGCCATGACGACCGTTATGACATCCCTGTCGCCATGACGACCATTATGACATCACCAAAGCCATGACGACCATTATGACATCACCAAAGCCATGACAACCATATTGACATCATCGTCGCCATGATGACCATTATGACATCATCGTCGCCATGACGACCATTATGACATCACCAAAGCCATGACCACCATACTGACATCATCGTCTCCATGACGACCATTCTGACATCACCTTTGCCATGACGACCATTATGACATCACCGTCGCCCTGACGACCATTATGACATCACCAAAGCCATGACCACCATACTTACATCATCGTTGCCATGACAACCATTATGACATCATCGTCGCCATGACGACCATTATGACATCATCGTCGCCATGACAACCATTATGGCAACACCGTCGCCATGACGACCATTATGACATCATCGTCGGCATGACGACCATTATGACATCATCGTCGCCATGACGACTATTATGACATCATCGTCGCCATGACGACCATTATGACGTCATCGTCGCCACGACGACCATTATGACATCATCGTCGCCATGACGACCATTATGACATCATCTTCACCATGACGACCATTATGACATCATCGTCGGCATGACGACCATTATGACATCACCGTCGCCATGACGACCATTATGGCAGCACCTTCGCCGTGACGACAAGTATGACATCTTCGTCGCCATGACGACCATTATGACATCATCGTCGCCATGACGACCATTATGACGTCATCGTCGCCATGACGACCATTATGACATCATCGTCGCCATGACGACCATTATGACATCATCGTCGCCATGACGACCATTATGGCAACACCGTCGCCATGACGACCAGTATGACATCATCGTCGCCATGACGACCATTATGACATCACCGTCGCCGTGACGACCATTATGACATCATCGTCGCCGTGACGACTATTATGACATCATCGTCGCCATGACGACCATTATGACATCACCGTCGCCATGACGACCATTATGACATCACCAAAGCCATGACAACCATATTGACATCATCATCGCCATGACGACCAATATGACATCATCGTCGCCATGACGACCATTATGACATCACCAACGCCATGGCCACCATACTGACATCATCGTCGCCATGACAACCATTCTGACATCACCATTGCCATGACGACCATTATGACATCACAGTCGCCATGACGACCATTATGACATCACCAAAGCCATGACCACCATACTGACATCATCGTCGCCATGACGACCATTATGACATCATCGTCGCCATGACGACCATTATGACATCATCGTCGCCATGACGACCATTATGACGTCATCGTCGCCATGACGACCATTATGACATCATCGTCGCCATGACGACCATTATGACATCACCAAAGCCATGACAACCATATTGACATCATCGTCGCCATGACGACCATTATGACATCATCGTCGCCATGACGACAATTATGACATCCCCAAAGCCATGACCACCATACTGACATCATCGTCGCCATGACGACCATTATGACATCAACATTGCCATGACGACCATTATGACATCACCGTCGCCATGACGACCATTATGACATCACCAAAGCCATGACCACCATAATGACATCATCGTCGCCATGACGACCATTCTGACATCAACATTGCCATGACGACCATTATGACATCACCGTCGCCATGACGACCATTATGACATCACCAAAGCCATGACCACCATACTGACATCATCGTCGCCATGACGACCATTATGACATCATCGTCGCCATGACGACCATGATGACATCATCGTCGCCATGACGACCATTATGGCAACACCGTCGCCATGACGACCATTATGGCAACACCGTCGGCAGGACGACCATTATGACATCATCGTCGCCATGACGAACATTATGACGTCATCGTCGCCATGACGACCATTATGACATCCCCGTCGCCGTGACGACCATTATGACATCATCGTCGCCGTGACGACCATTATGACATCATCGTCGCCATGACGACCATTATGACATCACCGTCGCCATGACGACCATTATGTCATCACCAAAGCCATGACCACCATATTGACATCATCGTCGCCATGACGACCATTATGACATCACCGTCGCCATGACGACCATTATGACATCACCAAAGCCATGACCACCATACTGACATCATCGTCGCCATGACGACCATTCTGACATCACCATTGCCATGACGACCATTATGACATCACCGTCGCCATGACGACCATTATGACATCACCAAAGCCATGACGACCATTATGACATCATCGTCGCCATGACGACCATTATGACATCATCGTCGCCATGACGACCATTATGACATCATCGTCGCCATGACGACCATTATGGCAACACCGTCGCCATGACGACCATTATGACATCATCGTCGGCATGACGACCATTATGACATCATCGTAGCCATGACGACTATTATGACATCACCGTCGCCATGATGACCATTATGACATCATCGTCGCCATGACGACCATTATGACGTCATCGTCGCCATTACGACCATTATGACATCATCTTCGCCATGACGACCATTATGACATCATCGTCGGCATGACGACCATTATGACATCATCGTCGCCATGACGACCATTATGACATCATCGTCGGCATGACGACCATTATGGCAACACCGTCGGAATGACGACCATTATGACATCATCGTCGCCATGACGACCATTATGACATCATCGTCGGCATGACGACCATTATGGCAACACCGTCGCCATGACGACCAGTATGATATCATCGTCGCCATGACGACCATTATGACATCACCGTCGCCGTGACGACCATTATGACATCATCGTCGCCGTGACGACCATTATGACATAATCGTCGCGATGACGACCATTATGACATCACCGTCGCAATGACGACCATTATGACATCACCAAAGCCATGACGACCATTATGACATCATCGTCGCCATGACGACCATTATGACATCATCGTCGCCATGACGACCATTATGGCAACACCGTCGCCATGACGACCATTATGGCAACACCGTCGGCATGACGACCATTATGACATCACCGTTGCCATGACGACTATTATGACATCACCGTCGCCATGACGACCATTATGACATCATCGTCGCCATGACGAACATTATGACATCATCGTCGCCGTGACGACTATTATGACATCATCGTCGCCATGACGACCATTATGACATCACCGTCGCCATGACGACCATTATGACATCACCAAAGCCATGACGACCATATTGACATCATCGTCGCCATGACGACCATTATGACATCATCGTCGCCATGACGACCATTATGACATCACCAAAGCCATGACCACCATACTGACATCATCGTCGCCATGACGACCATTCTGACATCACCATTGCCATGACGACCATTATGACATCACCGTCGCCATGACGACCATTATGACATCACCAAAGCCATGACCACCATACTGACATCATCGTCGCCATGACGACCATTATGACATCATCGTCGCCATGACGACCATTATGACATCATCGTCGCCATGACGACCATTATGACATCATCGTCGCCATGACGACCATTATGGCAACACCGTCGCCATGACGACCATTATGACATCATCGTCGGCATGACGACCATTATGACATCATCGTCACCATGACGACTATTATGACATCACCGTCGCCATGACGACCATTATGACATCATCGTCGCCATGACGACCATTATGACGTCATCGTCGCCATGACGACCATTATGACATCATCGTCGCCATGACGACCATTATGACATCACCGTCGCCATGACGACCATTATGACGTCATCGGCGCCATGACGACCATTATGACATCATCGTCGCCATGACGACCATTATGACATCACCGTCGCCATGACGACCATTATGACATCATCTTCACCATGACGACCATTATGACATCACCAAAGCCATGACAACCATATTGACATCATCGTCGCCATGACGACCATTATGACATCATCGTCGCCATGACGACCATTATGACGTCACCGTCGCCATGACGACCATTATGACATCACCGTCGCCATGACGACCATTATGACATCACCAAAGCCATGACAACCATATTGACATCATCGTCGCCATGACGACCATTATGACATCATCGTCGCCATGACGGCCATTATGACATCACCAAAGCCATGACCACCATACTGACATCATCGTCTACATGACGACCATTCTGACATCACCTTTGCCATGACGACCATTATGACATCACCGTCGCCCTGACGACCATTATGACATCACCAAAGCCATGACCACCATACTGACATCATCGTCGCCATGACAACCATTATGACATCATCGTTGCCATGACGACCATTATGACATCATCGTCGCCATGACGACCATTATGGCAACACCGTCGCCATGACGACCATTATGACATCATCGTCGGCATGACGACCATTATGACATCATCATCGCCATGACGACTATTATGACATCATCGTCGCCATGACGACCATTATGACGTCATCGTCGCCATGACGACCATTATGACATCATCGTCGCCATGACGACCATTATGACATCATCTTCACCATGACGACCATTATGACATCATCGTCGGCATGACGACCATTATGACATCACCGTCGCCATGACGACCATTATGGCAACACCGTCGCCATGACGACCAGTATGACATCATCGTCGCCATGACGACCATTATGACATCATCGTCGCCATGACGACCATTATGACATCATCGTCACCATGACGACTATTATGACATCACCGTCGCCATGACGACCATTATGACATCATCGTCGCCATGACGACCATTATGACGTCATCGTCGCCATGACGACCATTATGACATCACCATCGCCATGACGACCATTATGACATCACCGTCGCCATGACGACCATTATGACGTCATTGTCGCCATGACGACCATTATGACATCATCGTCGCCATGGCGACCATTATGACATCATCTTCACCATGACGACCATTATGACATCATCGTCGGCATGACGACCATTATGACATCACCGTCGCCATGACGACCATTATGGCAGCACCGTCGCCATGACGACCAGTATGACATCATCGTCGCCATGACGACCATTATGACATCATCGTCGCCATGACGAACATTATGACGTCATCGTCGCCATGACGACCATTATGACGTCATCGTCGCCATGACGACCATTATGACATCATCGTCGGCATGGCGACCATTATGACATCATCGTCTCCATGACGACTATTATGACATCGTCGCCATGACGACCATTATGACATCATCGTCGGCATGACGACCATTATGACATCATCGTCGCCATGACGACCATTATGACATCATCGTCGGCATGACGACCATTATGGCAACACCGTCGCCATGACGACCAGTATGATATCATCGTCGCCATGACGACCATTATGACATCACCGTCGCCGTGACGACCATTATGACATCATCGTCGCCGTGACGACCATTATGACATAATCGTCGCGATGACGACCATTATGACATCACCGTCGCTATGACGACCATTATGACATCACCAAAGCCATGACGACCATTATGACATCACCAAAGCCATGACAACCATATTGACATGATCGTCGCCATGACGACCATTATGGCAACACCGTCAACATGACGACCAGTATGACATCATCGTCGCCATGACGACGATTATGACATCATCGTCGCCATGACGACTATTATGACGTCATCGTCGCCATGACGACCATTATGACATCACCAAAGCCATGACCACCATACTGACATCATCGTCGCCATGACAACCATTCTGACATCACCATTGCCATGACGACCATTATGACATCACCGTCGCCATGACGACCATTATGACATCACCAAAGCCATGACCACCATACTGACATCATCGTCGCCATGATGACCATTATGACATCATCGTCGCCATGACGACCATTATGACGTCATCGTCGCCATGACGACCATTCTGACATCACCATTGCCATGACGACCATTATGACATCACCGTCGCCATGACGACCATTATGACATCACCAAAGCCATGACCACCATACTGACATCATCGTCGCCATGACGACCATAATGACATCATCGTCGCCATGACGACCATTATGACATCATCGTCGCCATGACGACCATTATGACATCATCGTCGCCATGATGACCATTATGGCAACACCGTCGCCATGACGACCATTATGACATCATCGTCGGCATGACGACCATTATGACATCATCGTCACCATGACGACTATTATGACATCACCGTCGCCATGACGACCATTATGACATCATCGTCGCCATGACGACCATTATGACGTCATCGTCGCCATGACGACCATTATGACATCATCGTCGCCATGACGACCATTATGACATCACCGTCGCCATGACGACCATTATGACGTCATCGTCGCCATGACGACCATTATGACATCATCGTCGCCATGACGACCATTATGACATCACCGTCGCCATGACGACCATTATGACATCATCTTCACCATGACGACCATTATGACATCACCGTCGCCATGACGACCATTATGACATCATCTTCACCATGACGACCATTATGACATCATCGTCGGCATGACGACCATTATGACATCACCGTCGCCATGACGACCATTATGGCAGCACCGTCGCCATGACGACCAGTATGACATCATCGTCGCCATGACGACCATTATGACGTCATCGTCGCCATGACGACCATTATGACGTCATCGTCGCCATGACGACCATTATGACGTCATCGTCGCCATGACGACCATTATGACGTCATCGTCGCCATGACGACCATTATGACATCATCGTCGCCATGACGACCATTATGACATCACCGTCGCCGTGACGACCATTATGACATCATCGTCGCCGTGACGACCATTATGACATCAACGTCGCCATGACGACCATTATGACATCACCGTCGCCATGACGACCATTATGACATCACCAAAGCCATGACAACCATATTGACATCATCGTCGCCATGACGACCATTATGACATCATCGTCGCCATGACGGCCATTATGACATCACCAAAGCCATGACCACCATACTGACATCATCGTCTACATGACGACCATTCTGACATCACCTTTGCCATGACGACCATTATGACATCACCGTCGCCCTGACGACCATTATGACATCACCAAAGCAATGACCACCATACTGACATCATCGTCGCCATGACAACCATTATGACATCATCGTTGCCATGACGACCATTATGACATCATCGTCGCCATGACGACCATTATGGCAACACCGTCGCCATGACGACCATTATGGCAACACCGTCGCCATGACGACCAGTATGACATCATCGTCGGCATGACGACCATTATGACATCATCTTCACCATGACGACCATTATGACATCATCGTCGGCATGACGACCACTATGACATCACCGTCGCCATGACGACCATTATGGCAACACCGTCGCCATGACGACCAGTATGACATCATCGTCGCCATGACGACCATTATGACATCATCGTCGCCATGACGACCATTATGACATCATCGTCACCATGACGACTATTATGACATCACCGTCGCCATGACGACCATTATGACATCATCGTCGCCATGACGACCATTATGACGTCATCGTCGCCATGACGACCATTATGACATCACCATCGCCATGACGACCATTATGACATCACCGTCGCCATGACGACCATTATGACGTCATTGTCGCCATGACGACCATTATGACATCATCGTCGCCATGGCGACCATTATGACATCATCTTCACCATGACGACCATTATGACATCATCGTCGGCATGACGACCATTATGACATCACCGTCGCCATGACGACCATTATGGCAGCACCGTCGCCATGACGACCAGTATGACATCATCGTCGCCATGACGACCATTATGACATCATCGTCGCCATGACGAACATTATGACGTCATCGTCGCCATGACGACCATTATGACGTCATCGTCGCCATGACGACCATTATGACATCATCGTCGGCATGGCGACCATTATGACATCATCGTCTCCATGACGACTATTATGACATCGTCGCCATGACGACCATTATGACATCATCGTCGGCATGACGACCATTATGACATCATCGTCGCCATGACGACCATTATGACATCATCGTCGGCATGACGACCATTATGGCAACACCGTCGCCATGACGACCAGTATGATATCATCGTCGCCATGACGACCATTATGACATCACCGTCGCCGTGACGACCATTATGACATCATCGTCGCCGTGACGACCATTATGACATAATCGTCGCGATGACGACCATTATGACATCACCGTCGCTATGACGACCATTATGACATCACCAAAGCCATGACGACCATTATGACATCACCAAAGCCATGACAACCATATTGACATGATCGTCGCCATGACGACCATTATGGCAACACCGTCAACATGACGACCAGTATGACATCATCGTCGCCATGACGACGATTATGACATCATCGTCGCCATGACGACTATTATGACGTCATCGTCGCCATGACGACCATTATGACATCACCAAAGCCATGACCACCATACTGACATCATCGTCGCCATGACAACCATTCTGACATCACCATTGCCATGACGACCATTATGACATCACCGTCGCCATGACGACCATTATGACATCACCAAAGCCATGACCACCATACTGACATCATCGTCGCCATGATGACCATTATGACATCATCGTCGCCATGACGACCATTATGACGTCATCGTCGCCATGACGACCATTCTGACATCACCATTGCCATGACGACCATTATGACATCACCGTCGCCATGACGACCATTATGACATCACCAAAGCCATGACCACCATACTGACATCATCGTCGCCATGACGACCATTATGACATCATCGTCGCCATGACGACCATTATGACATCATCGTCGCCATGACGAACATTATGACATCATCGTCGCCGTGACGACTATTATGACATCATCGTCGCCATGACGACCATTATGACATCACCGTCGCCATGACGACCATTATGACATCACCAAAGCCATGACGACCATATTGACATCATCGTCGCCATGACGACCATTATGACATCATCGTCGCCATGACGACCATTATGACATCACCAAAGCCATGACCACCATACTGACATCATCGTCGCCATGACGACCATTCTGACATCACCATTGCCATGACGACCATTATGACATCACCGTCGCCATGACGACCATTATGAC
This sequence comes from Phyllobates terribilis, assembly GCF_046119375.1. Classification (NCBI taxonomy): domain Eukaryota; kingdom Metazoa; phylum Chordata; class Amphibia; order Anura; family Dendrobatidae; genus Phyllobates; species Phyllobates terribilis. Next base: position 4,088,011 of record NW_027362819.1, read on the forward strand.
ATCACCAAAGCCATGACCACCATACTGACATCATCGTCGCCATGACGACCATTATGACATCATCGTCGCCATGACGACCATTATGACATCATCGTCGCCATGACGACCATTATGGCAACACCGTCGCCATGACGACCATTATGACATCATCGTCGGCATGACGACCATTATGACATCATCGTCACCATGACGACTATTATGACATCACCGTCGCCATGACGACCATTATGACATCATCGTCGCCATGACGACCATTATGACGTCATCGTCGCCATGACGACCATTATGACATCATCGTCGCCATGACGACCATTATGACATCACCGTCGCCATGACGACCATTATGACGTCATCGTCGCCATGACGACCATTATGACATCATCGTCGCCATGACGACCATTATGACATCACCGTCGCCATGACGACCATTATGACATCATCTTCACCATGACGACCATTATGACATCATCGTCGGCATGACGACCATTATGACATCACCGTCGCCACGACGACCATTATGGCAGCACCGTCGCCATGACGACCAGTATGACATCATCGTCGCCATGACGACCATTATGACGTCATCGTCGCCATGACGACCATTATGACGTCATCGTCGCCATGACGACCATTATGACGTCATCGTCGCCATGACGACCATTATGACGTCATCGTCGCTATGACAACCATTATGGCAACACCGTCGCCATGACGACCATTATGACATCCCTGTCGCCATGACGACCATTATGACATCACCAAAGCCATGACGACCATTATGACATCACCAAAGCCATGACAACCATTATGACATCATCGTCGCCATGATGACCATTATGACATCATCGTCGCCATGACGACCATTATGACATCATCGTCGCCATGACGACCATTATGACATCACCAAAGCCATGACCACCATACTGACATCATCGTCTCCATGACGACCATTCTGACATCACCTTTGCCATGACGACCATTATGACATCACCGTCGCCCTGACGACCATTATGACATCACCAAAGCCATGACCACCATACTTACATCATCGTTGCCATGACAACCATTATGACATCATCGTCGCCATGACGACCATTATGACATCATCGTCGCCATGACAACCATTATGGCAACACCGTCGCCATGACGACCATTATGACATCATCGTCGGCATGACGACCATTATGACATCATCGTCGCCATGACGACTATTATGACATCATCGTCGCCATGACGACCATTATGACGTCATCGTCGCCACGACGACCATTATGACATCATCGTCGCCATGACGACCATTATGACATCATCTTCACCATGACGACCATTATGACATCATCGTCGGCATGACGACCATTATGACGTCATCGTCGCCATGACGACCATTATGACATCACCGTCGCCGTGACGACCATTATGACATCATCGTCGCCGTGACGACTATTATGACATCATCGTCGCCATGACGACCATTATGACATCACCGTCGCCATGACGACCATTATGACATCACCAAAGCCATGACGACCATATTGACATCATCATCGCCATGACGACCATTATGACATCACCGTCGCCATGACGACCATTATGACATCACCAAAGCCATGACCACCATAATGACATCATCGTCGCCATGACGACCATTCTGACATCACCATTGCCATGACGACCATTATGACATCACCGTCGCCATGACGACCATTATGACATCACCAAAGCCATGACCACCATACTGACATCATCGTCGCCATGACGACCATTATGACATCATCGTCGCCATGACGACCATGATGACATCATCGTCGCCATGACGACCATTATGGCAACACCGTCGCCATGACGACCATTATGGCAACACCGTCGGCAGGACGACCATTATGACATCACCGTCGCCATGACGACTATTATGACATCACCGTCGCCATGACGACCATTATGACATCATCGTCGCCATGACGAACATTATGACGTCATCGTCGCCATGACGACCATTATGACATCACCGTCGCCGTGACGACCATTATGACATCATCGTCGCCGTGACGACCATTATGACATCATCGTCGCCATGACGACCATTATGACATCACCGTCGCCATGACGACCATTATGTCATCACCAAAGCCATGACAACCATATTGACATCATCGTCGCCATGACGACCATTATGACATCATGGTCGCCATGACGACCATTATGACATCACCAAAGCCATGACCACCATACTGACATCATCGTCGCCATGACAACCATTCTGACATCACCATTGCCATGACGACCATTATGACATCACCGTCGCCATGACGACCATTATGACATCACCAAAGCCATGACCACCATACTGACATCATCGTCGCCATGACGACCATTCTGACATCACCATTGCCATGACGACCATTATGACATCACCGTCGCCATGACGACCATTATGACATCACCAAAGCCATGACCATCATACTGACATCATCGTCGCCATGACGACCATTATGACATCATCGTCGCCATGACGACCATTATGACATCATCGTCGCCATGACGACCATTATGGCAACACCGTCGCCATGACGACCATTATGACATCATCGTCGGCATGACGACCATTATGACATCATCGTAGCCATGACGACTATTATGACATCACCGTCGCCATGATGACCATTATGACATCATCGTCGCCATGACGACCATTATGACGTCATCGTCGCCATGACGACCATTATGACATCATCTTCGCCATGACGACCATTATGACATCATCGTCGGCATGACGACCATTATGACATCATCGTCGGCATGACGACCATTATGACATCATCGTCGCCATGACGACCATTATGACATCATCGTCGGCATGACGACCATTATGGCAACACCGTCGCCATGACGACCAGTATGATATCATCGTCGCCATGACGACCATTATGACATCACCGTCGCCGTGACGACCATTATGACATCATCGTCGCCGTGACGACCATTATGACATAATCGTCGCGATGACGACCATTATGACATCACCGTCGCAATGACGACCATTATGACATCACCAAAGCCATAACGACCATTATGACATCATCGTCGCCATGACGACCATTATGACATCATCGTCGCCATGACGACCATTATGGCAACACCGTCGCCATGACGACCATTATGGCAACACCGTCGGCATGACGACCATTATGACATCACCGTCGCCATGACGACTATTATGACATCACCGTCGCCATGACGACCATTATGACATCATCGTCGCCATGACGAACATTATGACATCATCGTCGCCGTGACGACTATTATGACATCATCGTCGCCATGACGACCATTATGACATCACCGTCGCCGTGACGACCATTATGACATCACCAAAGCCATGACGACCATATTGACATCATCGTCGCCATGACGACCATTATGACATCATCGTCGCCATGACGACCATTATGACATCACCAAAGCCATGACCACCATACTGACATCATCGTCGCCATGACGACCATTCTGACATCACCATTGCCATGACGACCATTATGACATCACCGTCGCCATGACGACCATTATGACATCACCAAAGCCATGACCACCATACTGACATCATCGTCGCCATGACGACCATTATGACATCATCGTCGCCATGACGACCATTATGACATCATCGTCGCCATGACGACCATTATGGCAACACCGTCGCCATGACGACCATTATGACATCATCGTCGGCATGACGACCATTATGACATCATCGTCACCATGACGACTATTATGACATCACCGTCGCCATGACGACCATTATGACATCATCGTCGCCATGACGACCATTATGACGTCATCGTCGCCATGACGACCATTATGACATCATCGTCGCCATGACGACCATTATGACATCACCGTCGCCATGACGACCATTATGACGTCATCGTCGCCATGACGACCATTATGACATCATCGTCGCCATGACGACCATTATGACATCACCGTCGCCATGACGACCATTATGACATCATCTTCGCCATGACGACCATTATGACATCATCGTCGGCATGACGACCATTATGACATCACCGTCGCCATGACGACCATTATGGCAGCACCGTCGCCATGACGACCAGTATGACATCATCGTCGCCATGACGACCATTATGACGTCATCGTCGCCATGACGACCATTATGACGTCATCGTCGCCATGACGACCATTATGACGTCATCGTCGCCATGACGACCATTATGACGTCATCGTCGCCATGACGACCATTATGACGTCATCGTCGCTATGACAACCATTATGGCAACACCGTCGCCATGACGACCATTATGACATCCCTGTCGCCATGACGACCATTATGACATCACCAAAGCCATGACGACCATTATGACATCACCAAAAATATGACAACCATATTGACATCATCGTCGCCATGATGACCATTATGACATCATCGTCGCCATGACGACCATTATGACATCACCAAAGCCATGACCACCATACTGACATCATCGTCTCCATGACGACCATTTTGACATCACCTTTGCCATGACGACCATTATGAAATCACCGTCGCCCTGACGACCATTATGACATCACCAAAGCCATGACCACCATACTTACATCATCGTTGCCATGACAACCATTATGACATCATCGTCGCCATGACGACCATTATGACATCATCGTCGCCATGACAACCATTATGGCAACACCGTCGCCATGACGACCATTATGACATCATCGTCGGCATGACGACCATTATGACATCATCGTCGCCATGACGACTATTATGACATCATCGTCGCCATGACGACCATTATGACGTCATCGTCGCCACGACGACCATTATGACATCATCGTCGCCATGACGACCATTATGACATCATCTTCACCATGACGACCATTATGACATCATCGTCGGCATGACGACCATTATGACATCACCGTCGCCATGACGACCATTATGGCAGCACCGTCGCCGTGACGACAAGTATGACATCTTCGTCGCCATGACGACCATTATGACATCATCGTCGCCATGACGACCATTATGACGTCATCGTCGCCATGACGACCATTATGACATCATCGTCGCCATGACGACCATTATGACATCATCGTCGCCATGACGACCATTATGGCAACACCGTCGCCATGACGACCAGTATGACATCATCGTCGCCATGACGACCATTATGACATCACCGTCGCCGTGACGACCATTATGACATCATCGTCGCCGTGACGACTATTATGACATCATCGTCGCCATGACGACCATTATGACATCACCGTCGCCATGACGACCATTATGACATCACCAAAGCCATGACGACCATATTGACATCATCATCGCCATGACGACCATTATGACATCATCGTCGCCATGACGACCATTATGACATCACCAAAGCCATGACCACCATACTGACATCATCGTCGCCATGACGACCATTCTGACATCACCATTGCCATGACGACCATTATGACATCACAGTCGCCATGACGACCATTATGACATCACCAAAGCCATGACCACCATACTGACATCATCGTCGCCATGACGACCATTATGACATCATCGTCGCCATGACGACCATTATGACATCATCGTCGCCATGACGACCATTATGACATCATCGTCGCCATGACGACCATTATGACGTCATCGTCGCCATGACGACCATTATGACATCATCGTCGCCATGGCGACCATTATGACATCATCGTCGCCATGACGACCATTATGACATCACCAAAGCCATGACAACCATATTGACATCATCGTCGCCATGACGACCATTATGACATCATCGTCGCCATGACGACAATTATGACATCACCAAAGCCATGACCACCATACTGACATCATCGTCGCCATGACGACCATTATGACATCAACATTGCCATGACGACCATTATGACATCACCGTCGCCATGACGACCATTATGACATCACCAAAGCCATGACCACCATAATGACATCATCGTCGCCATGACGACCATTCTGACATCACCATTGCCATAACGACCATTATGACATCACCGTCGCCATGACGACCATTATGACATCACCAAAGCCATGACCACCATACTGACATCATCGTCGCCATGACAACCATTCTGACATCACCGTCGCCCTGACGACCATTATGACATCACCCAAGCCATGACCACCATACTTACATCATCGTTGCCATGACAACCATTATGACATCATCGTCGCCATGACGACCATTATGACATCATCGTCGCCATGACAACCATTATGGCAACACCGTCGCCATGACGACCATTATGACATCATCTTCGGCATGACGACCATTATGACATCATCGTCGCCATGACGACTATTATGACATCATCGTCGCCATGACGACCATTATGACATCATCGTCGCCATGACGACCATTATGGCAACACCGTCGCCATGACGACCATTATGGCAACACCGTCGGCAGGACGACCATTATGACATCACCGTCGCCATGACGACTATTATGACATCACCGTCGCCATGACGACCATTATGACATCATCGTCGCCATGACGAACATTATGACGTCATCGTCGCCATGACGACCATTATGACATCACCGTCGCCGTGACGACCATTATGACATCATCGTCGCCGTGACGACCATTATGACATCATCGTCGCCATGACGACCATTATGACATCACCGTCGCCATGACGACCATTATGTCATCACCAAAGCCATGACAACCATATTGACATCATCGTCGCCATGACGACCATTATGACATCATGGTCGCCATGACGACCATTATGACATCACCAAAGCCATGACCACCATACTGACATCATCGTCGCCATGACAACCATTCTGACATCACCATTGCCATGACGACCATTATGACATCACCGTCGCCATGACGACCATTATGACATCACCAAAGCCATGACCACCATACTGACATCATCGTCGCCATGACGACCATTCTGACATCACCATTGCCATGACGACCATTATGACATCACCGTCGCCATGACGACCATTATGACATCACCAAAGCCATGACCATCATACTGACATCATCGTCGCCATGACGACCATTATGACATCATCGTCGCCATGACGACCATTATGACATCATCGTCGCCATGACGACCATTATGGCAACACCGTCGCCATGACGACCATTATGACATCATCGTCGGCATGACGACCATTATGACATCATCGTAGCCATGACGACTATTATGACATCACCGTCGCCATGATGACCATTATGACATCATCGTCGCCATGACGACCATTATGACATCATCTTCGCCATGACGACCATTATGACATCATCGTCGGCATGACGACCATTATGACATCATCGTCGCCATGACGACCATTATGGCATCATCGTCGGCATGACGACCATTATGGCAACACCGTCGCCATGACGACCAGTATGATATCATCGTCGCCATGACGACCATTATGACATCATCGTCGCCGTGACGACCATTATGACATAATCGTCGCGATGACGACCATTATGACATCACCGTCGCAATGACGACCATTATGACATCACCAAAGCCATAACGACCATTATGACATCATCGTCGCCATGACGACCATTATGACATCATCGTCGCCATGACGACCATTATGGCAACACCGTCGCCATGACGACCATTATGGCAACACCGTCGGCATGACGACCATTATGACATCACCGTCGCCATGACGACTATTATGACATCACCGTCGCCATGACGACCATTATGACATCATCGTCGCCATGACGAACATTATGACATCATCGTCGCCGTGACGACTATTATGACATCATCGTCGCCATGACGACCATTATGACATCACCGTCGCCATGACGACCATTATGACATCACCAAAGCCATGACGACCATATTGACATCATCGTCGCCATGACGACCATTATGACATCATCGTCGCCATGACGACCATTATGACATCACCAAAGCCATGACCACCATACTGACATCATCGTCGCCATGACGACCATTCTGACATCACCATTGCCATGACGACCATTATGACATCACCGTCGCCATGACGACCATTATGACATCACCAAAGCCATGACCACCATACTGACATCATCGTCGCCATGACGACCATTATGACATCATCGTCGCCATGACGACCATTATGACATCATCGTCGCCATGACGACCATTATGGCAACACCGTCGCCATGACGACCATTATGACATCATCGTCGGCATGACGACCATTATGACATCATCGTCACCATGACGACTATTATGACATCACCGTCGCCATGACGACCATTATGACATCATCGTCGCCATGACGACCATTATGACGTCATCGTCGCCATGACGACCATTATGACATCATCGTCGCCATGACGACCATTATGACATCACCGTCGCCATGACGACCATTATGACGTCATCGTCGCCATGACGACCATTATGACATCATCGTCGCCATGACGACCATTATGACATCACCGTCGCCATGACGACCATTATGACATCATCTTCACCATGACGACCATTATGACATCATCGTCGGCATGACGACCATTATGACATCACCGTCGCCATGACGACCATTATGGCAGCACCGTCGCCATGACGACCAGTATGACATCATTGTCGCCATGACGACCATTATGACGTCATCGTCGCCATGACGACCATTATGACGTCATCGTCGCCATGACGACCATTATGACGTCATCGTCGCCATGACGACCATTATGACGTCATCGTCGCCATGACGACCATTATGACATCATCGTCGCCATGACGACCATTATGACATCACCGTCGCCATGACGACCATTATGACGTCATCGTCGCCATGACGACCATTATGACATCATCGTCGCCATGACGACCATTATGACATCACCGTCGCCATGACGACCATTATGACATCATCTTCACCATGACGACCATTATGACATCATCGTCGGCATGACGACCATTATGACATCACCGTCGCCATGACGACCATTATGGCAGCACCGTCGCCATGACGACCAGTATGACATCATCGTCGCCATGACGACCATTATGACGTCATCGTCGCCATGACGACCATTATGACGTCATCGTCGCCATGACGACCATTATGACGTCATCGTCGCCATGACGACCATTATGACGTCATCGTCGCCATGACGACCATTATGACGTCATCGTCGCTATGACAACCATTATGGCAACACCGTCGCCATGACGACCATTATGACATCCCTGTCGCCATGACGACCATTATGACATCACCAAAGCCATGACGACCATTATGACATCACCAAAAATATGACAACCATATTGACATCATCGTCGCCATGATGACCATTATGACATCATCGTCGCCATGACGACCATTATGACATCACCAAAGCCATGACCACCATACTGACATCATCGTCTCCATGACGACCATTTTGACATCACCTTTGCCATGACGACCATTATGAAATCACCGTCGCCCTGACGACCATTATGACATCACCAAAGCCATGACCACCATACTTACATCATCGTTGCCATGACAACCATTATGACATCATCGTCGCCATGACGACCATTATGACATCATCGTCGCCATGACAACCATTATGGCAACACCGTCGCCATGACGACCATTATGACATCATCGTCGGCATGACGACCATTATGACATCATCGTCGCCATGACGACTATTATGACATCATCGTCGCCATGACGACCATTATGACGTCATCGTCGCCACGACGACCATTATGACATCATCGTCGCCATGACGACCATTATGACATCATCTTCACCATGACGACCATTATGACATCATCGTCGGCATGACGACCATTATGACATCACCGTCGCCATGACGACCATTATGGCAGCACCGTCGCCGTGACGACAAGTATGACATCTTCGTCGCCATGACGACCATTATGACATCATCGTCGCCATGACGACCATTATGACGTCATCGTCGCCATGACGACCATTATGACATCATCGTCGCCATGACGACCATTATGACATCATCGTCGCCATGACGACCATTATGGCAACACCGTCGCCATGACGACCAGTATGACATCATCGTCGCCATGACGACCATTATGACATCACCGTCGCCGTGACGACCATTATGACATCATCGTCGCCGTGACGACTATTATGACATCATCGTCGCCATGACGACCATTATGACATCACCGTCGCCATGACGACCATTATGACATCACCAAAGCCATGACGACCATATTGACATCATCATCGCCATGACGACCATTATGACATCATCGTCGCCATGACGACCATTATGACATCACCAAAGCCATGACCACCATACTGACATCATCGTCGCCATGACGACCATTCTGACATCACCATTGCCATGACGACCATTATGACATCACAGTCGCCATGACGACCATTATGACATCACCAAAGCCATGACCACCATACTGACATCATCGTCGCCATGACGACCATTATGACATCATCGTCGCCATGACGACCATTATGACATCATCGTCGCCATGACGACCATTATGACATCATCGTCGCCATGACGACCATTATGACGTCATCGTCGCCATGACGACCATTATGACATCATCGTCGCCATGGCGACCATTATGACATCATCGTCGCCATGACGACCATTATGACATCACCAAAGCCATGACAACCATATTGACATCATCGTCGCCATGACGACCATTATGACATCATCGTCGCCATGACGACAATTATGACATCACCAAAGCCATGACCACCATACTGACATCATCGTCGCCATGACGACCATTATGACATCAACATTGCCATGACGACCATTATGACATCACCGTCGCCATGACGACCATTATGACATCACCAAAGCCATGACCACCATAATGACATCATCGTCGCCATGACGACCATTCTGACATCACCATTGCCATAACGACCATTATGACATCACCGTCGCCATGACGACCATTATGACATCACCAAAGCCATGACCACCATACTGACATCATCGTCGCCATGACGACCATTATGACATCATCGTCGCCATGACGACCATGATGACATCATCGTCGCCATGACGACCATTATGGCAACACCGTCGCCATGACGACCATTATGGCAACACCGTCGGCAGGACGACCATTATGACATCACCGTCGCCATGACGACTATTATGACATCACCGTCGCCATGACGACCATTATGACATCATCGTCGCCATGACGAACATTATGACGTCATCGTCGCCATGACGACCATTATGACATCACCGTCGCCGTGAAGACCATTATGACATCATCGTCGCCGTGACGACCATTATGACATCATCGTCGCCATGACGACCATTATGACATCACCGTCGCCATGACGACCATTATGTCATCACCAAAGCCATGACAACCATATTGACATCATCGTCGCCATGACGACCATTATGACATCATGGTCGCCATGACGACCATTATGACATCACCAAAGCCATGACCACCATACTGACATCATCGTCGCCATGACAACCATTCTGACATCACCATTGCCATGACGACCATTATGACATCACCGTCGCCATGACGACCATTATGACATCACCAAAGCCATGACCACCATACTGACATCATCGTCGCCATGACGACCATTCTGACATCACCATTGCCATGACGACCATTATGACATCACCGTCGCCATGACGACCATTATGACATCACCAAAGCCATGACCACCATACTGACATCATCGTTGCCATGACGACCATTATGACATCATCGTCGCCATGACGACCATTATGACATCATCGTCGCCATGACGACCATTATGACATCATCGTCGCCATGACGACCATTATGGCAACACCGTCGCCATGACGACCATTATGACATCATCGTCGGCATGACGACCATTATGACATCATCGTAGCCATGACGACTATTATGACATCACCGTCGCCATGATGACCATTATGACATCATCGTCGCCATGACGACCATTATGACATCATCGTCGCCATGACGACCATTATGACGTCATCGTCGCCATGACGACCATTATGACGTCATCTTCGCCATGACGACCATTATGACATCATCGTCGGCATGACGACCATTATGACATCATCGTCGCCATGACGACCATTATGACATCATCGTCGGCATGACGACCATTATGGCAACACCGTCGCCATGACGACCAGTATGATATCATCGTCGCCATGACGACCATTATGACATCACCGTCGCCGTGACGACCATTATGACATCATCGTCGCCGTGACGACCATTATGACATAATCGTCGCGATGACGACCATTATGACATCACCGTCGTAATGACGACCATTATGACATCACCAAAGCCATGACGACCATTATGACATCACCAAAGCCATGACAACCATATTGACATGATCGTCGCCATGACGACCATTATGGCAACACCGTCAACATGACGACCAGTATGACATCATCGTCGAAATGACGACGATTATGACATCATCGTCGCCATGACGACTATTATGACGTCATCGTCGCCATGGCAAACATTATGGCAACATCGTCGCCATGACGACCATTATGACATCATCGTCGCCATGACGACCATTATGGCAACACCGTCGCCATGACGACCATTATGGCAACACCGTTGCCATGACGACCAGTATGACATCATCGTCGCCATGACGACCATTATGACATCACCGTCGCCGTGACGACCATTATGACATCATCGTCGCCGTGACGACCATTATGACATCATCGTCGCCATGACGACCATTATGACGTCATCGTCGCCATGACGACCATTATGACGTCATCGTCGCCATGACGACCATTATGACGTCATCGTCGCCATGACAACCATTATGGCAACACCGTCGCCATGACGACCATTATGACATCATCGTCGGCATGGCGACCATTATGACATCATCGTCTCCATGACGACTATTATGACATCACCGTCGCCGTGACGACCATTATGACATCATCGTCGCCGTGACGACCATTATGACATAATCGTCGCGATGACGACCATTATGACATCACCGTCGCTATGACGACCATTATGACATTACCAAAGCCATGACGACCATTATGACATCACCAAAGCCATGACAACCATATTGACATGATCGTCGCCATGACGACCATTATGGCAACACCGTCAACATGACGACCAGTATGACATCATCGTCGCCATGACGACGATTATGACATCATCGTCGCCATGACGACTATTATGACGTCATCGTCGCCATGACAACCATTATGGCAACACCGTCGCCATGACGACCATTATGACATCATCGTCGCCATGACGACCATTATGACATCATCGTCGCCATGGCGACCATTATGACATCATCTTCACCATGACGACCATTATGACATCATCGTCGGCATGACGACCATTATGACATCACCGTCGCCATGACGACCATTATGGCAGCACCGTCGCCATGACGACCAGTATGACATCATCGTCGCCATGACGACCATTATGACATCACCGTCGCCGTGACGACCATTATGACATCATCGTCGCCATGACGACCATTATGACATCACCGTCGCCATGACGACCATTATGACGTCATCGTCGCCATGACGACCATTATGACATCATCGTCGCCATGGCGACCATTATGACATCATCTTCACCATGACGACCATTATGACATCATCGTCGGCATGACGACCATTATGACATCACCGTCGCCATGACGACCATTATGGCAGCACCGTCGCCATGACGACCAGTATGACATCATCGTCGCCATGACGACCATTATGACATCATCGTCGCCATGACGACCATTATGACGTCATCGTCGCCATGACGACCATTATGACGTCATCGTCGCCATGACAACCATTATGGCAACACCGTCGCCATGACGACCATTATGACATCATCGTCGGCATGGCGACCATTATGACATCATCGTCTCCATGACGACTATTATGACATCATCGTCGCCGTGACGACCATTATGACATCATCGTCGCCGTGACGACCATTATGACATAATCGTCGCGATGACGACCATTATGACATCACCGTCGCTATGACGACCATTATGACATCACCAAAGCCATGACGACCATTATGACATCACCAAAGCCATGACAACCATATTGACATGATCGTCGCCATGACGACCATTATGGCAACACCGTCAACATGACGACCAGTATGACATCATCGTCGAAATGACGACGATTATGACATCATCGTCGCCATGACGACTATTATGACGTCATCGTCGCCATGGCAACCATTATGGCAACATCGTCGCCATGACGACCATTATGACATCATCGTCGCCATGACGACCATTATGGCAACACCGTCGCCATGACGACCATTATGGCAACACCGTCGCCATGGCGACCATTATGACATCATCTTCACCATGACGACCATTATGACATCATCGTCGGCATGACGACCATTATGACATCACCGTCGCCATGACGACCATTATGGCAGCACCGTCGCCATGACGACCAGTATGACATCATCGTCGCCATGACGACCATTATGACATCATCGTCGCCATGACGACCATTATGACGTCATCGTCGCCATGACGACCATTATGACGTCATCGTCGCCATGACAACCATTATGGCAACACCGTCGCCATGACGACCATTATGACATCATCGTCGGCATGGCGACCATTATGACATCATCGTCTCCATGACGACTATTATGACATCACCGTCGCCGTGACGACCATTATGACATCATCGTCGCCGTGACGACCATTATGACATAATCGTCGCGATGACGACCATTATGACATCACCGTCGCTATGACGACCATTATGACATCACCAAAGCCATGACGACCATTATGACATCACCAAAGCCATGACAACCATATTGACATGATCGTCGCCATGACGACCATTATGGCAACACCGTCAACATGACGACCAGTATGACATCATCGTCGCCATGACGACGATTATGACATCATCGTCGCCATGACGACTATTATGACGTCATCGTCGCCATGACAACCATTATGGCAACACCGTCGCCATGACGACCATTATGACGTCATCGTCGCCATGACGACCATTATGACATCATCGTCGCCATGGCGACCATTATGACATCATCTTCACCATGTCGATCCATTATGACATCATCGTCGCCATGACGACCATTATGACATCACGGTCGCCATGACGACCATTATGACATCACCAAAGCCATGACAACCATATTGACATCATCGTCGCCATGACGACCATTATGACATCATCGTCGCCATGACGACCATTATGACATCACCAAAGCCATGACCACCATACTGACATCATCGTCTACATGACGACCATTCTGACATCACCTTTGCCATGACGACCATTATGACATCACCGTCGCCCTGACGACCATTATGACATCACCAAAGCCATGACCACCATATTGACATCATCGTCGCCATGACAACCATTATGACATCATCGTTGCCATGACGACCATTATGACATCATCGTCGCCATGACGACCATTATGGCAACACCGTCGCCATGACGACCATTATGACATCATCGTCGGCATGACGACCATTATGACATCATCATCGCCATGACGACTATTATGACATCATCGTCGCCATGACGACCATTATGACGTCATCGTCGCCATGACGACCATTATGACATCATCGTCGCCATGACGACCATTATGACATCATCTTCACCATGACGACCATTATGACATCATCGTCGGCATGACGACCATTATGACATCATCGTCGGCATGACGACCATTATGACATCACCGTCGCCATGACGACCATTATGACATCACCGTCGCCATGACGACCATTATGGCAACACCGTCGCCATGACGACCAGTATGACATCATCGTCGCCATGACGACCATTATGACATCATCGTCGCCATGACGACCATTATGACATCATCGTCACCATGACGACTATTATGACATCACCGTCGCCATGACGACCATTATGACATCATCGTCGCCATGACGACCATTATGACGTCATCGTCGCCATGAAGACCATTATGACATCACCATCGCCATGACGACCATTATGACATCACCGTCGCCATGACGACCATTATGACGTCATCGTCGCCATGACGACCATTATGACTTCATCGTCGCCATGGCGACCATTATGACATCATCTTCACCATGACGACCATTATGACATCATCGTCGGCATGACGACCATTATGACATCACCGTCGCCATGACGACCATTATGGCAGCACCGTCGCCATGACGACCAGTATGACATCATCGTCGCCATGACGACCATTATGACATCATCGTCGCCATGACGACCATTATGACGTCATCGTCGCCATGACGACCATTATGACGTCATCGTCGCCATGACAACCATTATGGCAACACCGTCGCCATGACGACCATTATGACATCATCGTCGGCATGGCGACCATTATGACATCATCGTCTCCATGACGACTATTATGACATCACCGTCGCCGTGACGACCATTATGACATCATCGTCGCCGTGACGACCATTATGACATAATCGTCGCGATGACGACCATTATGACATCACCGTCGCTATGACGACCATTATGACATCACCAAAGCCATGACGACCATTATGACATCACCAAAGCCATGACAACCATATTGACATGATCGTCGCCATGACGACCATTATGGCAACACCGTCAACATGACGACCAGTATGACATCATCGTCGCCATGACGACGATTATGACATCATCGTCGCCATGACGACTATTATGACGTCATCGTCGCCATGACGACCATTATGACATCACCAAAGCCATGACCACCATACTGACATCATCGTCGCCATGACAACCATTCTGACATCACCATTGCCATGACGACCATTATAACATCACCGTCGCCATGATGACCATTATGACATCACCAAAGCCATGACCACCATACTGACATCATCGTCGCCATGATGACCATTATGACATCATCGTCGCCATGACGACCATTATGACGTCATCGTCGCCATGACGACCATTCTGACATCACCATTGCCATGACGACCATTATGACATCACCGTCGCCATGACGACCATTATGACATCACCAAAGCCATGACCACCATACTGACATCATCATCGCCATGACGACCATTATGACATCATCGTCGCCATGACGACCATTATGACATCATCGTCGCCATGACGACCATTATGGCAACACCGTCGCCATGACGACCATTATGGCAACACCGTCGGCATGACGACCATTATTACATCACCGTCGCCATGACGACTATTATGACATCACCGTCGCCATGACGACCATTATGACATCATCGTCGCCATGACGAACATTATGACATCATCGTCGCCGTGACTACCATTATGACATCACCAAAGCCATGACGACCATTATGACATCACCAAAGCCATGACAACCATATTGACATCATCGTCGCCATGATGACCATTATGACATCATCGTCGCCATGACGACCATTATGACATCACCAAAGCCATGACCACCATACTGACATCATCGTCTCCATGACGACCATTCTGACATCACCCTTGCCATGACGACCATTATGACATCACCGTCGCCCTGACGACCATTATGACATCACCAAAGCCATGACCACCATACTTACATCATCGTTGCCATGACAACCATTATGACATCATCGTCGCCATGACGACCATTATGACATCATCGTCGCCATGACAACCATTATGGCAACACCGTCGCCATGACGACCATTATGACATCATCGTCGGCATGACGACCATTATGACATCATCGTCGCCATGACGACTATTATGACATCATCGTCGCCATGACGACCATTATGACGTCATCGTCGCCACGACGACCATTATGACATCATCGTCGCCATGACGACCATTATGACATCATCTTCACCATGACGACCATTATGACATCATCGTCGGCATGACGACCATTATGACATCACCGTCGCTATGACGACCATTATGGCAGCACCGTCGCCGTGACGACAAGTATGACATCTTCGTCGCCATGACGACCATTATGACATCATCGTCGCCATGACGACCATTATGACGTCATCGTCGCCATGACGACCATTATGACATCATCGTCGCCATGACGACCATTATGACATCATCGTCGCCATGACGACCATTATGGCAACACCGTCGCCATGACGACCAGTATGACATCATCGTCGCCATGACGACCATTATGACATCACCGTCGCCGTGACGACCATTATGACATCATCGTCGCCGTGACGACTATTATGACATCATCGTCGCCATGACGACCATTATGACATCACCGTCGCCATGACGACCATTATGACATCACCAAAGCCATGACGACCATATTGACATCATCATCGCCATGACGACCATTATGACATCATCGTCGCCATGACGACCATTATGACATCACCAAAGCCATGACCACCATACTGACATCATCGTCGCCATGACGACCATTCTGACATCACCATTGCCATGACGACCATTATGACATCACAGTCGCCATGACGACCATTATGACATCACCAAAGCCATGACCACCATACTGACATCATCGTCGCCATGACGAACATTATGACATCATCGTCGCCATGACGACCATTATGACATCATCGTCGCCATGACGACCATTATGGCAACACCGTCGCCATGACGACCATTATGACATCATCGTCGGCATGACGACCATTATGACATCATCGTCACCATGACGACTATTATGACATTACCGTCGCCATGACGATCATTATGACATCATCGTCGCCATGACGACCATTATGACGTCATCGTTGCCATGACGACCATTACGACATCATCGTCGCCATGACGACCATTATGACATCACCGTCGCCATGACGACCATTATGACGTCATCGTCGCCATGACGTCCATTATGACATCATCGTCGCCATGACGACCATTATGACATCATCGTCGCCATGGCGACCATTATGACATCATCTTCACCATGACGACCATTATGACATCATCGTCGGCATGACGACCATTATGACATCACCGTCGCCATGACGACCATTATGGCAGCACCGTCGCCATGACGACCAGTATGACGTCATCGTCGCCATGACGACCATTATGACGTCATCATCGCCATGACGACCATTATGACGTCATCGTCGCCATGACGACCATTATGACGTCATCGTCGCCATGACGACCATTATGACGTCATCGTCGCTATGACAACCATTATGGCAACACCGTCGCCATGACGACCATTATGACATCCCTGTCGCCATGACGACCATTATGACATCACCAAAGCCATGACGACCATAATGACATCACCAAAGCCATGACAACCATATTGACATCATTGTCGCCATGACGACCATTATGGAAACACCGTCACCATGACGACCAGTATGACATCATCGTCGCCATGACGACCATTATGACATCATCGTCGCCATGACGACCATTATGACCTCATCGTCGCCATGACGACCATTATGGCAACACCGTCGCCATGACGACCAGTATGACATCATCGTCGCCATGACGACCATTTTGACATTACCGTCGCCGTGATGACCATTATGACATCATCGTCTTCGTGACGACCATTATGACATCATCGTCGCCATGACGACCATTATGGCAACACCGTCGCCATGACGACCATTATGACGTCATCGTCGCCATGACGACCATTATGACATCATCGTCGACATGGCGACCATTATGACATAATCGTCGCCATGACGACCATTATGACATCACCAAAGCCATGACAACCATATTGACATCATCGTCGCCATGACGACCATTATGACATCATCGTCGCCATGACGACAATTATGACATCACCAAAGCCATGACCACCATACTGACATCATCGTCGCCATGACGACCATTATGACATCAACATTGCCATGACGAACATTATGACATCACCGTCGCCATGACGACCATTATGACATCACCAAAGCCATGACCACCATAATGACATCATCGTCGCCATGACGACCATTCTGACATCACCATTGCCATGACGACCATTATGACATCACCGTCGCCATGACGACCATTATGACATCACCAAAGCCATGACCACCATACTGACATCATCGTCGCCATGACGACCATTATGACATCATCGTCGCCATGACGACCATGATGACATCATCGTCGCCATGACGACCATTATGGCAACACCGTCGCCATGACGACCATTATGGCAACACCGTCGGCATGACGACCATTATGACATCATCGTCGCCATGACGACCATTATGACATCATCGTCGGCATGACGACCATTATGGCAACACCGTCGCCATGACGACCAGTATGATATCATCGTCGCCATGACGACCATTATGACATCACCGTCGCCGTGACGACCATTATGACATCATCGTCGCCGTGACGACCATTATGACATAATCGTCGCGATGACGACCATTATGACATCACCGTCGCTATGACGACCATTATGACATCACCAAAGCCATGACGACCATTATGACATCACCGTCGCCATGACGACCATTATGACATCACCAAAGCCATGACAACCATATTGACATCATCGTCGCCATGACGACCATTATGACATCATCGTCGCCATGACGACCATTATGACATCACCAAAGCCATGACCACCATACTGACATCATCGTCTCCATGACGACCATTCTGACATCACCTTTGCCATGACGACCATTATGACATCACCGTCGCCCTGACGACCATTATGACATCACCAAAGCCATGACCACCATACTGACATCATCGTCGCCATGACAACCATTATGACATCATCGTTGCCATGACGACCATTATGACATCATCGTCGCCAAGACGACCATTATGGCAACACCGTCGCCATGACGACCATTATGACATCATCGTCGGCATGACGACCATTATGACATCATCATCGCCATGACGACTATTATGACATCATCGTCGCCATGACGACCATTATGACGTCATCGTCGCCATGACGACCATTATGACATCATCGTCGCCATGACGACCATTATGACATCATCTTCACCATGACGACCATTATGACATCATCGTCGGCATGACGACCATTATGACATCACCGTCGCCATGACGACCATTATGGCAACACCGTCGCCATGACGACCAGTATGACATCATCGTCGCCATGACGACCATTATGACATCATCGTCGCCATGACGACCATTATGACATCATCGTCACCATGACGACTATTATGACATCACCGTCGCCATGACGACCATTATGACATCATCGTCGCCATGACGACCATTATGACGTCATCGTCGCCATGACGACCATTATGACGTCATCGTCGCCATGACGACCATTATGACGTCATCATCGCCATGACGACCATTATGACATCACCGTCGCCATGACGACCATTATGACGTCATCGTCGCCATGACGACCAGTATGACATCATCGTCGCCATGACGACCATTATGACATCATCGTCGCCATGACGAACATTATGACGTCATCGTCGCCATGACGACCATTATGACGTCATCGTCGCCATGACGACCATTATGACGTCATCGTCGCCATGACGACCATTATGACGTCATCGTCGCCATGACGACCATTATGACGTCATCGTCGCCATGACGACCATTATGACGTCATCGTCGCCATGACAACCATTATGGCAACACCGTCGCCATGACGACCATTATGACATCATCGTCGGCATGACGACCATTATGACATCATCGTCTCCATGACGACTATTATGACATCATCGTCGCCATGACGACCATTATGACATCATCGTCGGCATGACGACCATTATGACATCATCGTCGCCATGACGACCATTATGACATCATCGTCGGCATGACGACCATTATGGCAACACCGTCGCCATGACGACCAGTATGATATCATCGTCGCCATGACGACCATTATGACATCACCGTCGCCGTGACGACCATTATGACATCATCGTCGCCGTGACGACCATTATGACATAATCGTCGCGATGACGACTATTATGACATCACCGTCGCTATGACGACCATTATGACATCACCAAAGCCATGACGACCATTATGACATCACCAAAGCCATGACAACCATATTGACATGATCGTCGCCATGACGACCATTATGGCAACACCGTCAACATGACGACCAGTATGACATCATCGTCGCCATGACGACGATTATGACATCATCGTCGCCATGACGACTATTATGACGTCATCGTCGCCATGACAAACATTATGGCAACATCGTCGCCATGACGACCATTATGACATCACCAAAGCCATGACCACCATACTGACATCATCGTCGCCATGACAACCATTCTGACATCACCATTGCCATGACGACCATTATGACATCACCGTCGCCATGACGACCATTATGACATCACCAAAGCCATGACCACCATACTGACATCATTGTCGCCATGATGACCATTATGACATCATCGTCGCCATGACGACCATTATGACGTCATCGTCGCCATGACGATCATTCTGACATCACCATTGCCATGACGACCATTATGACATCACCAAAGCCATGACCACCATACTGACATCACCGTCGCCATGACGACCATTATGACATCACTAAAGCCATGACCACCATACTGACATCATCGTCGCCATGACGACCATTATGACATCATCGTCGCCATGACGACCATTATGACGTCATCGTCGCCATGACGACCATTATGACGCCATCGTCGCCATGACGACCATTATGACGTCATCGTCGCCATGACAACCATTATGGCAACACCGTCGCCATGACGACCATTATGACATCATCGTCGGCATGACGACCATTATGACATCATCGTCTTCATGACGACTATTATGACATCATCGTCGCCATGACGACCATTATGACATCATCGTCGGCATGACGACCATTATGACATCATCGTCGCCATGACGACCATTATGACATCATCGTCGGCATGACGACCATTATGGCAACACCGTCGCCATGACGACCAGTATGATATCATCGTCGCCATGACGGCCATTATGACATCACCGTCGCCGTGACGACCATTATGACATCATCGTCGCCGTGACGACCATTATGACATAATCGTCGCGATGACGACCATTATGACATCACCGTCGCTATGACGACCATTATGACATCACCAAAGCCATGACAACCATATTGACATGATCGTCGCCATGACGACCATTATGGCAACACCGTCAACATGACGACCAGTATGACATCATCGTCGCCATGACGACGATTATGACATCATCGTCGCCATGACGACTATTATGACGTCATCGTCGCCATGACAAACATTATGGCAACATCGTCGCCATGACGACCATTATGACATCATCGTCGCCATGACGACCATTATGGCAACACCGTCGCCATGACGACCATTATGGCAACACCGTCGCCATGACGACCAGTATGACATCATCGTCGCCCTGACGACCATTATGACATCACCGTCGCCGTGACGACCATCATGACATCATCGTCGCCGTGACGACCATTATGACATCATCGTCGCCATGACGACCATTATGACATCACCGTCGCCATGACGACCATTATGACATCACCAAAGCCATGACAACCATATTGACATCATCGTCGCCATGACGACCATTATGACATCATCGTCGCCATGACGACCATTATGACATCACCAAAGCCATGACCACCATACTGACATCATCGTCTCCATGACGACCATTCTGACATCACCTTTGCCATGACGACCATTATGACATCACCGTCGCCCTGACGACCATTATGACATCACCAAAGCCATGACCACCATACTGACATCATCGTCGCCATGACAACCATTATGACATCATCGTCGCCATGACAACCATTATGACATCATCGTCGCCATGACGACCATTATGACATCATCGTCGCCATGACGACCATTATGTCAACACCGTCGCCATGACGACCATTATGACATCATCGTCGGCATGACGACCATTATGACATCATCATCGCCATGACGACTATTATGACATCATCGTCGCCATGACGACCATTATGACGTCATCGTCGCCATGACGACCATTATGACATCATCGTCGCCATGACGACCATTATGACATCATCTTCACCATGACGACCATTATGACATCATCGTCGGCATGACGACCATTATGACATCACCGTCGCCATGACGACCATTATGGCAACACCGTCGCCATGACGACCAGTATGACATCATCGTCGCCATGACGACCATTATGACATCATCGTCGCCATGACGACCATTATGACATCATCGTCACCATGACGACTATTATGACATCACCGTCGCCATGACGACCATTATGACATCATCGTCGCCATGACGACCATTATGATGTCATCGTCGCCATGACGACCATTATGACATCATCATCGCCATGACGACCATTATGACATCACCGTCGCCATGACGACCATTATGACGTCATCATCGCCATGACGACCATTATGACATCAACGTCGCCATGGCGACCATTATGACATCATCTTCACCATGACGACCATTATGACATCATCGTCGGCATGACGACCATTATGACATCACCGTCGCCATGACGACCATTATGGCAGCACCGTCGCCATGACGACCAGTATGACATCATCGTCGCCATGACGACCATTATGACATCATCGTCGCCATGTCGACCATTATGACGTCATCGTCGCCATGACGACCATTATGACGTCATCGTCGCCATGACGACCATTATGACGTCATCGTCGCCATGACGACCATTATGACGTCATCGTCGCCATGACAACCATTATGGCAACACCGTCGCCATGACGACCATTATGACATCATCGTCGGCATGACGACCATTATGACATCATCGTCTCCATGACAACTCTTACGACATCATCGTCGCCATGACGACCATTATGACGTCATCGTCGCCATGACGACCATTATGGCAACACCGTCGCCATGACGACCAGTATGACATCATCGTCGCCATGACGACCATTATGACATCACCGTCGTCGTGACGACCATTATGACATCATCGTCGCCGTGACGACCATTATGACATCATCGTCGCCATGACGACCATTATGACATCACCGTCGCCATGACGACCATTATGACATCACCAAAGCCATGACGACCATATTGACATCATCGTCGCCATGACGACCATTATGACATCATCGTCGCCATGACGACCATTATGACATCACCAAAGCCATGACCACCATACTGACATCATCGTCGCCATGACGACCATTCTGACATCAGCATTGCCATGACGACCACTATGACATCACCGTCGCCATGACGACCATTATGACATCACTAAAGCCATGACCACCATACTGACATCATCGTCGCCATGACGACCATTATGACATCATCGTCGCCATGACGACCATTATGACATCATCGTCGCCATGACGACCATTATGGCAACACCGTCGCCATGACGACCATTATGGCAACACCGTTGGCATGACGACCATTATGACATCACCGTCGCCATGACGACTATTATGACATCACCGTCGCCATGACGACCATTATGACATCATCGTCGCCATGACGAACATTATGACGTCATCGTCGCCATGACGACCATTATGACATCAACGTCGCCGTGACGACCATTATGACATCATCGTCGCCGTGACGACCATTATGACATCATCGTCGCCATGACGACCATTATGACATCACCGTCGCCATGACGACCATTATGACATCACCAAAGCCATGACAACCATATTGACATCATCGTCGCCATGACGACCATTATGACATCATCGTCGCCATGACGACCATTATGACATCACCAAAGCCATGACCACGTTACTGACATCATCGTCGCCATGACAACCATTCTGACATCACCATTGCCATGACGACCATTATGACATCACCGTCGCCATGACGACCATTATGACATCACCAAAGCCATGACCACCATACTGACATCATCGTCGCCATGACGACCATTCTGACATCACCATTGCCATGACGACCATTATGACATCACCGTCGCCATGACGACCATTATGACATCACCAAAGCCATGACCACCATACTGACATCATCGTCGCCATGACGACCATTATGACATCATCGTCGCCATGACGACCATTATGACATCATCGTCGCCGTGACGACCATTATGGCAACACCGTCGCCATGACGACCATTATGACATCATCGTCGTCATGACGACCATTATGACATCATCGTCGCCATGACGACTATTATGACATCACCGTCGCCATGATGACCATTATGACATCATCGTCGCCATGACGACCATTATGACGTCATTGTCGCCATGACGACCATTGTGACATCATCTTCGCCATGACGACCATTATGACATCATCGTCGGCATGACGACAATTATGACATCATCGTCGCCATGACGACCATTATGACATCATCGTCGGCATGACGACCATTATGGCAACACCGTCGCCATGACGACCAGTATGATATCATCGTCGCCATGACGACCATTATGACATCACCGTCGCCGTGACGACCATTATGACATCATCGTCGCCGTGACGACCATTATGACATAATCGTCGCGATGACGACCATTAGGACATCACCGTCGCTATGACGACCATTATGACATCACCAAAGCCATGACGACCATTATGACATCACCAAAGCCATGACAACCATATTGACATGATCGTCGCCATGACGACCATTATGACATCATCGTCGGCATGACGACCATTATGACATCATCATCGCCATGACGACTATTATGACATCATCGTCGCCATGACGACCATTATGACGTCATCGTCGCCATGACGACCATTATGACATCATCGTCGCCATGACGACCATTATGACATCATCTTCACCATGACGACCATTATGACATCATCGTCGGCATGACGACCATTATGACATCACCGTCGCCATGACGACCATTATGGCAGCACCGTCGCCATGACGACCAGTATGACATCATCGTCGCCATGACGACCATTATGACATCATCGTCGCCATGTCGACCATTATGACGTCATCGTCGCCATGACGACCATTATGACGTCATCGTCGCCATGACGACCATTATGACGTCATCGTCGCCATGACGACCATTATGACGTCATCGTCGCCATGACGACCATTATGACGTCATCGTCGCCATGACAACCATTATGGCAACACCGTCGCCATGACGACCATTATGACATCATCGTCGGCATGACG
This sequence comes from Phyllobates terribilis, assembly GCF_046119375.1. Classification (NCBI taxonomy): domain Eukaryota; kingdom Metazoa; phylum Chordata; class Amphibia; order Anura; family Dendrobatidae; genus Phyllobates; species Phyllobates terribilis. The sequence continues at coordinate 4,115,232 of NW_027362819.1, forward strand.
ACCATTATGACATCATCGTCTCCATGACAACTCTTACGACATCATCGTCGCCATGACGACCATTATGACGTCATCGTCGCCATGACGACCATTATGGCAACACCGTCGCCATGACGACCAGTATGACATCATCGTCGCCATGACGACCATTATGACATCACCGTCGTCGTGACGACCATTATGACATCATCGTCGCCATGACGACCATTATGACATCATCGTCGCCATGACGAACATTATGACGTCATCGTCGCCATGACGAACATTATGACATCAACGTCGCCGTGACGACCATTATGACATCATCGTCGCCGTGACGACCATTATGACATCATCGTCGCCATGACGACCATTATGACATCACCGTCGCCATGACGACCATTATGACATCACCAAAGCCATGACATTGACAACCATATTGACATCATCGTCGCCATGACGACCATTATGACATCATCGTCGCCATGACGACCATTATGACATCACCAAAGCCATGACCACGTTACTGACATCATCGTCGCCATGACAACCATTCTGACATCACCATTGCCATGACGACCATTATGACATCACCGTCGCCATGACGACCATTATGACATCACCAAAGCCATGACCACCATACTGACATCATCGTCGCCATGACGACCATTCTGACATCACCATTGCCATGACGACCATTATGACATCACCGTCGCCATGACGACCATTATGACATCACCAAAGCCATGACCACCATATTGACATCATCGTCGCCATGACGACCATTATGACATCATCGTCGCCATGACGACCATTATGACATCATCGTCGCCGTGACGACCATTATGGCAACACCGTCGCCATGACGACCATTATGACATCATCGTCGGCATGACGACCATTATGACATCATCGTCGCCATGACGACTATTATGACATCACCGTCGCCATGATGACCATTATGACATCATCGTCGCCATGACGACCATTATGACGTCATTGTCGCCATGACGACCATTATGACATCATCTTCGCCATGACGACCATTATGACATCATCGTCGGCATGACGACAATTATGACATCATCGTCGCCATGACGACCATTATGACATCATCGTCGGCATGACGACCATTATGGCAACACCGTCGCCATGACGACCAGTATGATATCATCGTCGCCATGACGACCATTATGACATCACCATCGCCGTGACGACCATTATGACATCATCGTCGCCGTGACGACCATTATGACATAATCGTCGCGATGACGACCATTAGGACATCACCGTCGCTATGACAACCATTATGACATCACCAAAGCCATGACGACCATTATGACATCACCAAAGCCATGACAACCATATTGACATGATCGTCGCCATGACGACCATTATGGCAACACCGTCAACATGACGACCAGTATGACATCATCGTCGCCATGACGACGATCATGACATCATCGTCGCCATGACGACTATTATGACGTCATCGTCGCCATGACAAACATTATGGCAACATCGTCGCCATGACGACCATTATGACATCATCGTCACCATGACGACCATTATGGCAACACCGTCGCCATGACGACCATTATGGCAACACCGTCGCCATGACGACCAGTATGACATCATCGTCGCCATGACGACCATTTTGACATCACCGTCGCCGTGACGACCATTATGACATCATCGTCGCCGTGACGACCATTATGACATCATCGTCGCCATGACGACCATTATGACATCACCGTTGCCATGACGACCATTATGACATCACCAAAGCCATGACAACCATATTGACATCATCGTCGCCATGACGACCATTATGACATCATCGTCGCCATGACGACCATTATGACATCACCAAAGCCATGACCACCATACTGACATCATCGTCTCCATGACGACCATTCTGACATCACCTTTGCCATGACGACCATTATGACATCACCGTCGCCCTGACGACCATTATGACATCACCAAAGCCATGACCACCATACTGACATCATCGTCGCCATGACAACCATTATGACATCATCGTCGCCATGACGACCATTATGACATCATCGTCGCCATGACGACCATTATGGCAACACCGTCGCCATGACGACCATTATGACATCATCGTCGGCATGACGACCATTATGACATCATCATCGCCATGACGACTATTATGACATCATCGTCGCCATGACGACCATTATGACGTAATCGTCGCCATGACGACCATTATGACATCATCGTCGCCATGACGACCATTATGACATCATCTTCACCATGATGACCATTATGACATCATCGTCGGCATGACGACCATTATGACATCACCGTCGCCATGACGACCATTATGGCAACACCGTCGCCATGACGACCAGTATGACATCATCGTCGCCATGACGACCATTATGATATCATCGTCGCCATGACGACCATTATGACATCATCGTCACCATGACGACTATTATGACATCACCATCGCCATGACGACCATTATGACATCACCGTCGCCATGACGACCATTATGACGTCATCGTCGCCATGACGACCATTATGACATCATCGTCGCCATGGCGACCATTATGACATCATCTTCACCATGACGACCATTATGACATCATCGTCGGCATGACGACCATTATGACATCACCGTCGCCATGACGACCATTATGGCAGCACCGTCGCCATGACGACCAGTATGACATCATCGTCGCCATGACGACCATTATGACATCATCGTCGCCATGACGACCATTATGACGTCATCGTCGCCATGACGACCATTATGACGTCATCGTCGCCATGACGAACATTATGACGTCATCGTCGCCATGACGACCATTATGGCAACACCGTCGCCATGACGACCATTATGACATCATCGTCGGCATGACGACCATTATGACATCATCGTCTTCATGACGACTATTATGACATCATCGTCGCCATGACGACCATTATGACATCATCGTCGGCATGACGACCATTATGACATCATCGTCGCCATGACGACCATTATGACATCATCGTCGGCATGACGACCATTATGGCAACACCGTCGCCATGACGACCAGTATGATATCATCGTCGCCATGACGACCATTATGACATCACCGTCGCCGTGACGACCATTATGACATCATCGTCGCCGTGACGACCATTATGACATAATCGTCGCGATGACGACCATTATGACATCACCGTCGCTATGACGACCATTATGACATCACCAAAGCCATGACGACCATTATGACATCACCAAAGCCATGACAACCATATTGACATGATCGTCGCCATGACGACCATTATGGCAACACCGTCAACATGACGACCAGTATGACATCATCGTCGCCATGACGACGATTATGACATCATCGTCGCCATGACGACTATTATGACGTCATCGTCGCCATGACAAACATTATGGCAACATCTTCGCCATGACGACCATTATGACATCATCGTCGCCATGACGAAAATTATGGCAACACCGTCGCCATGACGACCATTATGGCAACACCGTCGCCATGACGACCAGTATGACATCATCGTCGCCATGACGACCATTATTACATCACCGTCGCCGTGACGACCATCATGACATCATCGTCGCCGTGACGACCATTATGACATCATCGTCGCCATGACGACCATTATGACATCACCGTCGCCATGACGACCATTATGACATCACCAAAGCCATGACAACCATATTGACATCATCGTCGCCATGACGACCATTATGACATCATCGTCGCCATGACGACCATTATGACATCACCAAAGCCATGACCACCATACTGACATCATCGTCTCCATGACGACCATTCTGACATCACCTTTGCCATGACGACCATTATGACATCACCGTCGCCCTGACGACCATTATGACATCACCAAAGCCATGACCACCATACTGACATCATCGTCGCCATAACAACCATTATGACATCATCGTCGCCATGACGACCATTATGACATCATCGTCGCCATGACGACCATTATGGCAACACCGTCGCCATGACGACCATTATGACATCATCGTCGGCATGACGACCATTATGACATCATCATCGCCATGACGACTATTATGACATCATCGTCGCCATGACGACCATTATGACGTCATCGTCGCCATGACGACCATTATGACATCATCGTCGCCATGACGACCATTATGACATCATTTTCACCATGACGACCATTATGACATCATCGTCGGCATGACGACCATTATGACATCACCGTCGCCATGACGACCATTATGGCAACACCGTCGCCATGACGACCAGTATGACATCATCGTCGCCATGACGACCATTATGACATCATCGTCGCCATGACGACCATTATGATATCATCGTCATCATGACGACTATTATGACATCACCGTCGCCATGACGACCATTATGACATCATCGTCGCCATGACGACCATTATGATGTCATCGTCGCCATGACGACCATTATGACATCATCATCGCCATGACGACCATTATGACATCACCGTCGCCATGACGACCATCATGACGTCATCGTCGCCATGACGACCATTATGACATCAACGTCGCCATTGCGACCATTATGACATCATCTTCACCATGACGACCATTATGACATCATCGTCGGCATGATGACCATTATGACATCACCGTCGCCATGACGACCATTATGGCAGCACCGTCGCCATGACGACCAGTATGACATCATCGTCGCCATGACGACCATTATGACATCATCGTCGCCATGACGACCATTATGACGTCATCGTCGCCATGACGACCATTATGACGTCATCGTCGCCATGACGACCATTATGACGTCATCGTCGCCATGACAACCATTATGGCAACACCGTCGCCATGACGACCATTATGACATCATCGTCGGCATGACGACCATTATGACATCATCGTCTCCATGACGACTATTACGACATCATCGTCGCCATGACGACCATTATGACGTCATCGTCGCCATGACGACCATTATGACATTATCGTCGGCATGACGACCATTATGACATCACCGTCGCCATGACGACCATTATGGCAACACCGACGCCATGACGACCAGTATGACATCATCGTCGCCATGACGACCATTATGACGTCATCGTCGCCATGACGACCATTATGACGTCATCGTCGCCATGACGACCATTATAACATCATCGTCGCCATGACGACCATTATGACATCATCGTCGCCATGACGACCATTATGGCAACACCGTCGCCATGACGACCAGTATGACATCATCGTCGCCATGACGACCATTATGACATCACCGTCGTCGTGACGACCATTATGACATCATCGTCGCCGTGACGACCATTATGACATCATCGTCGCCATGACGACCATTATGACATCACCGTCGCCATGACGACCATTATGACATCACCAAAGCCATGACGACCATATTGACATCATCGTCGCCATGACGACCATTATGACATCATCGTCGCCATGACGACCATTATGACATCACCAAAGCCATGACCACCATACTGACATCATCGTCGCCATGACGACCATTCTGACATCACCATTGCCATGACGACCATTATGACATCACCGTCGCCATGACGACCATTATGACATCACCAAAGCCATGACCACCATACTGACATCATCGTCGACATGACGACCATTATGACATCACCGTCGCCATGACGACCATTATGACGTCATCGTCGCTATGATGACCATTATGACATCATCGTCGCCATGACGACCATTATGACATCATCGTCGCCATGACGACCATTATGTCATCATCTTCACCATGACGACCATTATGACATCATCGTCGGCATGACGACCATTATGACATCACCGTCGCCATGACGACCATTATGGCAGCACCGTCGCCATGACGACAAGTATGACATCATCGTCGCCATGACGACCATTATGACGTCATCGTCGCCATGACGACCATTATGACGTCATCGTCGCCATGACGACCATTATGACATCATCGTCGCCATGACGACCATTATGGCAACACCGTCGCCATGACGACCAGTATGACATCATCGTCGCCATGACGACCATTATGACATCACCGTCGCCGTGGCGACCTTTATGACATCATCGTCGCCGTGACGACCATTATGACATCATCGTCGACATGACGACCATTATGACATCACCGTCGCCATGACGACCATTATGACATCACCAAAGCCATGACGACCATATTGACATCATCATCGCCATGACGACCATTATGACATCATCGTCGCCATGACGACCATTATGACATCACCAAAGCCATGACCACCATACTGACATCATCGTCGCCATGACGACCATTCTGACATCACCATTGCCATGACGACCATTATGACATCACCGTCGCCATGACGACCATTATGACATCACCAAAGCCATGACCACCATACTGACATCATCGTCGACATGACGACCATTATGACATCATCGTCGCCATGACGACCATTATGACATCATCGTCGCCATGACGACCATTATGACATCATCGTCGCCATGACGACCATTATGGCAACACCGTCGCCATGACGACCATTATGACATCATCGTCGGCATGACGACCATTATGACATCTTCGTCACCATGACGACCATTATGACATCTTCGTCGCCATGACGACCATTATGACATCATCGTCGCCATGACGACCATTATGACGTCATCGTCGCCATGACGACCATTATGACATCATCGTCGCCATGACGACCATTATGACATCACCGTCGCCATGACGAACTTTATGACATCATCGTCGCCATGACGACCATTATGACATCATCTTCACCATGACGACCATTATGACATCATCGTCGGCATGACGACCATTATGACATCACCGTCGCCATGACGACCATTATGGCAGCACCGTCGCCATGACGACAAGTATGACATCATCGTCGCCATGACGACAAGTATGACATCATCGTCGCCATGACGACCATTATGACGTCATCGTCGCCATGACGACCATTATGACGTCATCGTCGCCATGACGACCATTATGACATCATCGTCGCCATGACGACCATTATGGCAACACCGTCGCCATGACGACCAGTATGACATCATCGTCGCCATGACGACCATTATGACATCACCGTCGCCGTGACGACGATTATGACATCATCGTCGCCGTGACGACCATTATGACATCATCGTCGCCATGACGACCATTATGACATCACCGTCGCCATGACGACCATTATGACATCACCAAAGCCATGACGACCATATTGACATCATCGTCGCCATGACGACCATTATGACATCATCGTCGCCATGACGACCATTATGACATCACCAAAGCCATGACCACCATACTGACATCATTGTCGCCATGACGACCATTCTGACATCACCATTGCCATGACGACCATTATGACATCACCGTCGCCATGACGACCATTATGACATCACCAAAGCCATGACCACCATACTGACATCATCGTCGCCATGACGACCATTATGACATCATCGTCGCCATGACGACCATTATGACATCATCGTCGCCATGACGACCATTATGACAATACCGTCGCCATGACGACCATTATGACATCATCGTCGGCATGACGACCATTATGACATCATCGTCACTATGACGACTATTATGACATCACCGTCGCCATGACGACCATTATGACATCATCGTCGCCATGACGACCATTATGACATCACCGTCGCCATGACGACCATTAAGACATCACCGTCGCCATGACGTCCATTATAGCAACACCGTCGCCATGACGACCATTGTGACATCATCGTCGGCATGACGACCATTATGACATCATCGTCGCCATGACGACCATTATGGCAACACCGTCGCCATGACGACCAGTATGACATCATCGTCGCCATGACGACCATTATGACATCATCGTCGCCATGACGACTATTACGACGTCATCGTCGCCATGACAAACATTATGGCAACATCGTCGCCATGACGACTATTATGACATCATCGTCGCCATGACGAAAATTATGGCAACACCGTCGCCATGACGACCATTATGGCAACACCGTCGCCATGACGACCAGTATGACATCATCGTCGCCATGACGACCATTATTACATCACCGTCGCCGTGACGACCATCATGACATCATCGTCGCCGTGACGACCATTATGACATCATCGTCGCCATGACGACCATTATGACATCACCGTCGCCATGACGACCATTATGACATCACCAAAGCCATGACAACCATATTGACATCATCGTCGCCATGACGACCATTATGACATCATCGTCGCCATGACGACCATTATGACATCACCAAAGCCATGACCACCATACTGACATCATCGTCTCCATGACGACCATTCTGACATCACCTTTGCCATGACGACCATTATGACATCACCGTCGCCCTGACGACCATTATGACATCACCAAAGCCATGACCACCATACTGACATCATCGTCGCCATAACAACCATTATGACATCATCGTCGCCATGACGACCATTATGACATCATCGTCGCCATGACGACCATTATGGCAACACCGTCGCCATGACGACCATTATGACATCATCGTCGGCATGACGACCATTATGACATCATCATCGCCATGACGACTATTATGACATCATCGTCGCCATGACGACCATTATGACGTCATCGTCGCCATGACGACCATTATGACATCATCGTCGCCATGACGACCATTATGACATCATTTTCACCATGACGACCATTATGACATCATCGTCGGCATGACGACCATTATGACATCACCGTCGCCATGACGACCATTATGGCAACACCGTCGCCATGACGACCAGTATGACATCATCGTCGCCATGACGACCATTATGACATCATCGTCGCCATGACGACCATTATGACATCATCGTCACCATGACGACTATTATGACATCACCGTCGCCATGACGACCATTATGACATCATCGTCGCCATGACGACCATTATGATGTCATCGTCGCCATGACGACCATTATGACATCATCATCGCCATGACGACCATTATGACATCACCGTCGCCATGACGACCATTATGATGTCATCGTCGCCATGACGACCATTATGACATCAACGTCGCCATTGCGACCATTATGACATCATCTTCACCATGACGACCATTATGACATCATCGTCGGCATGATGACCATTATGACATCACCGTCGCCATGACGACCATTATGGCAGCACCGTCGCCATGACGACCAGTATGACATCATCGTCGCCATGACGACCATAACGACATCATCGTCGCCATGACGACCATTATGACGTCATCGTCGCCATGACGACCATTATGACGTCATCGTCGCCATGACGACCATTATGACGTCATCGTCGCCATGACAACCATTATGGCAACACCGTCGCCATGACGACCATTATGACATCATTGTCGGCATGACGACCATTATGACATCATCGTCTCCATGACGACTATTACGACATCATCGTCGCCATGACGACCATTATGACGTCATCGTCGCCATGACGATCATTATGACATCTTCGTCGCCATGACGACCATTATGACATCATCTTCACCATGACGACCATTATGACATTATCGTCGGCATGACGACCATTATGACATCACCGTCGCCATGACGACCATTATGGCAACACCGACGCCATGACGACCAGTATGACATCATCGTCGCCATGACGACCATTATGACGTCATCGTCGCCATGACGACCATTATGACGTCATCGTCGCCATGACGACCATTATGACATCATCGTCGCCATGACGACCATTATGACATCATCGTCGCCATGACGACCATTATGGCAACACCGTCGCCATGACGACCAGTATGACATCATCGTCGCCATGACGACCATTATGACATCACCGTCGTCGTGACGACCATTATGACATCATCGTCGCCGTGACGACCATTATGACATCATCGTCGCCATGACGACCATTATGACATCACCGTCGCCATGACGACCATTATGACATCACCAAAGCCATGACGACCATATTGACATCATCGTCGCCATGACGACCATTATGACATCATCGTCACCATGACGACCATTATGACATCACCAAAGCCATGACCACCATACTGACATCATCGTCGCCATGACGACCATTCTGACATCACCATTGCCATGACGACCATTATGACATCACCGTCGCCATGACGACCATTATGACATCACCAAAGCCATGACCACCATACTGACATCATCGTCGACATGACGACCATTATGACATCACCATCGCCATGACGACCATTATGACGTCATCGTCGCTATGATGACCATTATGACATCATCGTCGCCATGACGACCATTATGACATCATCGTCGCCATGACGACCATTATGACATCATCTTCACCATGACGACCATTATGACATCATCGTCGGCATGACGACCATTATGACATCACCGTCGCCATGACGACCATTATGGCAGCACCGTCGCCATGACGACAAGTATGACATCATCGTCGCCATGACGAACATTATGACGTCATCGTCGCCATGACGACCATTATGACGTCATCGTCGCCATGACGACCATTATGACATCATCGTCGCCATGACGACCATTATGGCAACACCGTCGCCATGACGACCAGTATGACATCATCGTCGCCATGACGACCATTATGACATCACCGTCGCCGTGACGACCTTTATGACATCATCGTCGCCGTGACGACCATTATGACATCATCGTCGACATGACGACCATTATGACATCACCGTCGCCATGACGACCATTATGACATCACCAAAGCCATGACGACCATATTGACATCATCGTCGCCATGACGACCATTATGACATCATCGTCGCCATGACGACCATTATGACATCACCAAAGCCATGACCACCATACTGACATCATCGTCGCCATGACGACCATTCTGACATCACCATTGCCATGACGACCATTATGACATCACCGTCGCCATGACGACCATTATGACATCACCAAAGCCATGACCACCATACTGACATCATCGTCGACATGACGACCATTATGACATCATCGTCGCCATGACGACCATTATGATGTCATCGTCGCCATGACGACCATTATGACATCATCATCGCCATGACGACCATTATGACATCACCGTCGCCATGACGACCATTATGATGTCATCGTCGCCATGACGACCATTATGACATCAACGTCGCCATTGCGACCATTATGACATCATCTTCACCATGACGACCATTATGACATCATCGTCGGCATGATGACCATTATGACATCACCGTCGCCATGACGACCATTATGGCAGCACCGTCGCCATGACGACCAGTATGACATCATCGTCGCCATGACGACCATAACGACATCATCGTCGCCATGACGACCATTATGACGTCATCGTCGCCATGACGACCATTATGACGTCATCGTCGCCATGACGACCATTATGACGTCATCGTCGCCATGACAACCATTATGGCAACACCGTCGCCATGACGACCATTATGACATCATTGTCGGCATGACGACCATTATGACATCATCGTCTCCATGACGACTATTACGACATCATCGTCGCCATGACGACCATTATGACGTCATCGTCGCCATGACGATCATTATGACATCTTCGTCGCCATGACGACCATTATGACATCATCTTCACCATGACGACCATTATGACATTATCGTCGGCATGACGACCATTATGACATCACCGTCGCCATGACGACCATTATGGCAACACCGACGCCATGACGACCAGTATGACATCATCGTCGCCATGACGACCATTATGACGTCATCGTCGCCATGACGACCATTATGACGTCATCGTCGCCATGACGACCATTATGACATCATCGTCGCCATGACGACCATTATGACATCATCGTCGCCATGACGACCATTATGGCAACACCGTCGCCATGACGACCAGTATGACATCATCGTCGCCATGACGACCATTATGACATCACCGTCGTCGTGACGACCATTATGACATCATCGTCGCCGTGACGACCATTATGACATCATCGTCGCCATGACGACCATTATGACATCACCGTCGCCATGACGACCATTATGACATCACCAAAGCCATGACGACCATATTGACATCATCGTCGCCATGACGACCATTATGACATCATCGTCACCATGACGACCATTATGACATCACCAAAGCCATGACCACCATACTGACATCATCGTCGCCATGACGACCATTCTGACATCACCATTGCCATGACGACCATTATGACATCACCGTCGCCATGACGACCATTATGACATCACCAAAGCCATGACCACCATACTGACATCATCGTCGACATGACGACCATTATGACATCACCGTCGCCATGACGACCATTATGACGTCATCGTCGCTATGATGACCATTATGACATCATCGTCGCCATGACGACCATTATGACATCATCGTCGCCATGACGACCATTATGACATCATCTTCACCATGACGACCATTATGACATCATCGTCGGCATGACGACCATTATGACATCACCGTCGCCATGACGACCATTATGGCAGCACCGTCGCCATGACGACAAGTATGACATCATCGTCGCCATGACGAACATTATGACGTCATCGTCGCCATGACGACCATTATGACGTCATCGTCGCCATGACGACCATTATGACATCATCGTCGCCATGACGACCATTATGGCAACACCGTCGCCATGACGACCAGTATGACATCATCGTCGCCATGACGACCATTATGACATCACCGTCGCCGTGACGACCTTTATGACATCATCGTCGCCGTGACGACCATTATGACATCATCGTCGACATGACGACCATTATGACATCACCGTCGCCATGACGACCATTATGACATCACCAAAGCCATGACGACCATATTGACATCATCGTCGCCATGACGACCATTATGACATCATCGTCGCCATGACGACCATTATGACATCACCAAAGCCATGACCACCATACTGACATCATCGTCGCCATGACGACCATTCTGACATCACCATTGCCATGACGACCATTATGACATCACCGTCGCCATGACGACCATTATGACATCACCAAAGCCATGACCACCATACTGACATCATCGTCGACATGACGACCATTATGACATCATCGTCGCCAAGACGACCATTATGACATCATCGTCGCCATGACGACGATTATGACATCATCGTCGCCATGACGACCATTATGGCAACACCGTCGCCATGACGACCATTATGACATCATCGTCGGCATGACGACCATTATGACATCTTCGTCACCATGACGACCATTATGACATCTTCGTCGCCATGACGACCATTATGACATCATCGTCGCCATGACGACCATTATGACGTCATCGTCGCCATGACGACCATTATGACATCATCGTCGCCATGACGACCATTATGACATCACCGTCGCCATGACGACCATTATGACATCATCGTCGCCATGACGACCATTATGACATCATCTTCACCATGACGACCATTATGAAATCATCGTCGGCATGACGACCATTATGACATCACCGTCGCCATGACGACCATTATGGCAGCACCGTCGCCATGACGACAAGTATGACATCATCGTCGCCATGACGACAAGTATGACATCATCGTCGCCATGACGACCATTATGACGTCATCGTCGCCATGACGACCATTATGACGTCATCGTCGCCATGACGACCATTATGACATCATCGTCGCCATGACGACCATTATGGCAACACCGTCGCCATGACGACCAGTATGACATCATCGTCGCCATGACGACCATTATGACATCACCGTCGCCGTGACGACCATTATGACATCATCGTCGCCGTGACGACCATTATGACATCATCGTCGCCATGACGACCATTATGACATCACCGTCGCCATGACGACCATTATGACATCACCAAAGCCATGACGACCATATTGACATCATCGTCGCCATGACGACCATTATGACATCATCGTCGCCATGACGACCATTATGACATCACCAAAGCCATGACCACCATACTGACATCATCGTCGCCATGACGACCATTCTGACATCACCATTGCCATGACGACCATTATGACATCACCGTCGCCATGACGACCATTATGACATCACCAAAGCCATGACCACCATACTGACATCATCGTCGCCATGACGACCATTATGACATCATCGTCGCCATGACGACCATTATGACATCATCGTCGCCATGACGACCATTATGGCAACACCGTCGCCATGACGACCATTATGACATCATCGTCGGCATGACGACCATTATGACATCATCGTCACTATGACGACTATTATGACATCACCGTCGCCATGACGACCATTATGACATCACCGTCGCCATGACGACCATTATGACATCACCGTCGCCATGACGTCCATTATAGCAACACCGTCGCCATGACGACCATTGTGACATCATCGTCGGCATGACGACCATTATGACATCATCGTCGCCATGACGACCATTATGGCAACACCGTCGCCATGACGACCAGTATGACATCATCGTCGCCATGATGACCATTATGACATCATCGTCGCCATGACGACCATTAAGACGTCATCGTCGCCATGACGACCATTATGACATCACCGTCGCCATGACGACCATTATGACATCACCAAAGCCATGACCACCATACTGACATCATCGTCGCCATGACGACCATTATGACATCATCGTCGCCATGACGACCATTATGGCAACACCGTCGCCATGATGACCATTATGCCATCATCGTCGGCATGACGACCATTATGACATCATCGTCGCCATGACGACCATTATGGCAACACCGTCGCCATGACGACCAGTATGACATCACCGTCGCCATGACGACCATTATGACATCACCAAAGCCATGACCACCATACTGACATCATCGTCGCCATGACGACCATTCTGACATCACCATTGCCATGACGACCATTATGACATCACCGTCGCCATGACGACCATTATGACATCACCAAAGCCATGACCACCATACTGACATCATCGTCGCCATGACGACCATTATGACATCGTCGTCGCCATGACGACCATTAAGACATCATCGTCGCCATGACGACTATTATGGCAACACCGTCGCCATGACGACCATTATGACATCATCGTCGGCATGACGACCATTATGACATCATCGTCGCCATGACGACTATTATGACATCACCGTTGCCATGACGACCATTATGACGTCATCGTCGCCATGACGACCATTATGACGTCATCGTCGCCATGACGACCATTATGACATCATCGTCGCCATGACGACCATTATGGCAACACCGTCGCCATGACGAGCATTATGACATCATCGTTTGCATGACGACCATTATGACATCATCGTCGCCGTGACGACCATTATGACATCATCGTCGCCATGACAACCATTATGACATCACCGTCGCCATGACGACCATTATGACATCACCAAAGCCATGACAACCATATTGACATCATCGTCGCCATGACGACCATTATGACATCAACGTCGCCATGACGACCATTATGACATCACCAAAGCCATGAACACCATACTGACATCATCGTCGCCATGATGACCATTCTGACATCACCATTGCCATGACGACCATTATGACATCACCGTCGCCATGACGACCATTATGACATCACCAAAGCCATGACCACCATACTGACATCATCGTCGCCATGACGACCATTCTGACATCACCATTGCCATGACGACCATTATGACATCACCGTCGCCATGACGACCATTATGACATCACCAAAGCCATGACCACCATACTGACATCATCGTCGACATGACGACCATTATGACATCATCGTCGCCATGACGACCATTATGGCAACACCGTCGCCATGACGACCATTATGACATCATCGTCGGCATGACGACCATTATGACATCATCGTCGCCATGACGACCATTATGGCAACACCGTCGCCATGACGACCATTATGACATCGTCATGTCCATGACGACCATACTGACATCATCGTCGCCATGACGACCATTATGACATCGTCATGTCCATGACGACCATTTTGACATCATCGTCGCCATGACGACCATTATGGCAACACCGTCGCCATGACGACCATTATGCCATCATCGTCGGCATGACGACCATTATGACATCATCGTCGCCATGACGACCATTATGGCAACACCGTCGCCATGACGACCAGTATGACATCATCGTCGCCATGACGACCATTATGACATCACCGTCGCCGTGACGACCTTTATGACATCATCGTCGCCGTGACGACCATTATGACATCATCGTCGACATGACGACCATTATGACATCACCAAAGCCATGACGACCATTATGACATCACCAAAGCCATGACGACCATATTGACATCATCGTCGCCATGACGACCATTATGACATCATCGTCGCCATGACGACCATTATGACATCACCAAAGCCATGACCACCATACTGACATCATCGTCGCCATGACGACCATTCTGACATCACCATTGCCATGACGACCATTATGACATCACCGTCGCCATGATGACCATTATGACATCACCAAAGCCATGACCACCATACTGACATCATCGTCGACATGACGACCATTATGACATCATCGTCGCCATGACGACCATTATGACATCATCGTCGCCATGACGACCATTATGACATCACCGTCGCCATGACGACCATTAAGACATCACCGTCGCCATGACGTCCATTATAGCAACACCGTCGCCATGACGACCATTGTGACATCATCGTCGGCATGACGACCATTATGACATCATCGTCGCCATGACGACCATTATGGCAACACCGTCGCCATGACGACCAGTATGACATCATCGTCGCCATGACGACCATTATGACATCATCGTCGCCATGACGACTATTACGACGTCATCGTCGCCATGACAAACATTATGGCAACATCGTCGCCATGACGACTATTATGACATCATCGTCGCCATGACGAAAATTATGGCAACACCGTCGCCATGACGACCATTATGGCAACACCGTCGCCATGACGACCAGTATGACATCATCGTCGCCATGACGACCATTATTACATCACCGTCGCCGTGACGACCATCATGACATCATCGTCGCCGTGACGACCATTATGACATCATCGTCGCCATGACGACCATTATGACATCACCGTCGCCATGACGACCATTATGACATCACCAAAGCCATGACAACCATATTGACATCATCGTCGCCATGACGACCATTATGACATCATCGTCGCCATGACGACCATTATGACATCACCAAAGCCATGACCACCATACTGACATCATCGTCTCCATGACGACCATTCTGACATCACCTTTGCCATGACGACCATTATGACATCACCGTCGCCCTGACGACCATTATGACATCACCAAAGCCATGACCACCATACTGACATCATCGTCGCCATAACAACCATTATGACATCATCGTCGCCATGACGACCATTATGACATCATCGTCGCCATGACGACCATTATGGCAACACCGTCGCCATGACGACCATTATGACATCATCGTCGGCATGACGACCATTATGACATCATCATCGCCATGACGACTATTATGACATCATCGTCGCCATGACGACCATTATGACGTCATCGTCGCCATGACGACCATTATGACATCATCGTCGCCATGACGACCATTATGACATCATTTTCACCATGACGACCATTATGACATCATCGTCGGCATGACGACCATTATGACATCACCGTCGCCATGACGACCATTATGGCAACACCGTCGCCATGACGACCAGTATGACATCATCGTCGCCATGACGACCATTATGACATCATCGTCGCCATGACGACCATTATGACATCATCGTCACCATGACGACTATTATGACATCACCGTCGCCATGACGACCATTATGACATCATCGTCGCCATGACGACCATTATGATGTCATCGTCGCCATGACGACCATTATGACATCATCATCGCCATGACGACCATTATGACATCACCGTCGCCATGACGACCATTATGATGTCATCGTCGCCATGACGACCATTATGACATCAACGTCGCCATTGCGACCATTATGACATCATCTTCACCATGACGACCATTATGACATCATCGTCGGCATGATGACCATTATGACATCACCGTCGCCATGACGACCATTATGGCAGCACCGTCGCCATGACGACCAGTATGACATCATCGTCGCCATGACGACCATAACGACATCATCGTCGCCATGACGACCATTATGACGTCATCGTCGCCATGACGACCATTATGACGTCATCGTCGCCATGACGACCATTATGACGTCATCGTCGCCATGACAACCATTATGGCAACACCGTCGCCATGACGACCATTATGACATCATTGTCGGCATGACGACCATTATGACATCATCGTCTCCATGACGACTATTACGACATCATCGTCGCCATGACGACCATTATGACGTCATCGTCGCCATGACGATCATTATGACATCTTCGTCGCCATGACGACCATTATGACATCATCTTCACCATGACGACCATTATGACATTATCGTCGGCATGACGACCATTATGACATCACCGTCGCCATGACGACCATTATGGCAACACCGACGCCATGACGACCAGTATGACATCATCGTCGCCATGACGACCATTATGACGTCATCGTCGCCATGACGACCATTATGACGTCATCGTCGCCATGACGACCATTATGACATCATCGTCGCCATGACGACCATTATGACATCATCGTCGCCATGACGACCATTATGGCAACACCGTCGCCATGACGACCAGTATGACATCATCGTCGCCATGACGACCATTATGACATCACCGTCGTCGTGACGACCATTATGACATCATCGTCGCCGTGACGACCATTATGACATCATCGTCGCCATGACGACCATTATGACATCACCGTCGCCATGACGACCATTATGACATCACCAAAGCCATGACGACCATATTGACATCATCGTCGCCATGACGACCATTATGACATCATCGTCACCATGACGACCATTATGACATCACCAAAACCATGACCACCATACTGACATCATCGTCGCCATGACGACCATTCTGACATCACCATTGCCATGACGACCATTATGACATCACCGTCGCCATGACGACCATTATGACATCACCAAAGCCATGACCACCATACTGACATCATCGTCGACATGACGACCATTATGACATCACCATCGCCATGACGACCATTATGACGTCATCGTCGCTATGATGACCATTATGACATCATCGTCGCCATGACGACCATTATGACATCATCGTCGCCATGACGACCATTATGACATCATCTTCACCATGACGACCATTATGACATCATCGTCGGCATGACGACCATTATGACATCACCGTCGCCATGACGACCATTATGGCAGCACCGTCGCCATGACGACAAGTATGACATCATCGTCGCCATGACGAACATTATGACGTCATCGTCGCCATGACGACCATTATGACGTCATCGTCGCCATGACGACCATTATGACATCATCGTCGCCATGACGACCATTATGGCAACACCGTCGCCATGACGACCAGTATGACATCATCGTCGCCATGACGACCATTATGACATCACCGTCGCCGTGACGACCTTTATGACATCATCGTCGCCGTGACGACCATTATGACATCATCGTCGACATGACGACCATTATGACATCACCGTCGCCATGACGACCATTATGACATCACCAAAGCCATGACGACCATATTGACATCATCGTCGCCATGACGACCATTATGACATCATCGTCGCCATGACGACCATTATGACATCACCAAAGCCATGACCACCATACTGACATCATCGTCGCCATGACGACCATTCTGACATCACCATTGCCATGACGACCATTATGACATCACCGTCGCCATGACGACCATTATGACATCACCAAAGCCATGACCACCATACTGACATCATCGTCGACATGACGACCATTATGACATCATCGTCGCCATGACGACCATTATGATGTCATCGTCGCCATGACGACCATTATGACATCATCATCGCCATGACGACCATTATGACATCACCGTCGCCATGACGACCATTATGATGTCATCGTCGCCATGACGACCATTATGACATCAACGTCGCCATTGCGACCATTATGACATCATCTTCACCATGACGACCATTATGACATCATCGTCGGCATGATGACCATTATGACATCACCGTCGCCATGACGACCATTATGGCAGCACCGTCGCCATGACGACCAGTATGACATCATCGTCGCCATGACGACCATAACGACATCATCGTCGCCATGACGACCATTATGACGTCATCGTCGCCATGACGACCATTATGACGTCATCGTCGCCATGACGACCATTATGACGTCATCGTCGCCATGACAACCATTATGGCAACACCGTCGCCATGACGACCATTATGACATCATTGTCGGCATGACGACCATTATGACATCATCGTCTCCATGACGACTATTACGACATCATCGTCGCCATGACGACCATTATGACGTCATCGTCGCCATGACGATCATTATGACATCTTCGTCGCCATGACGACCATTATGACATCATCTTCACCATGACGACCATTATGACATTATCGTCGGCATGACGACCATTATGACATCACCGTCGCCATGACGACCATTATGGCAACACCGACGCCATGACGACCAGTATGACATCATCGTCGCCATGACGACCATTATGACGTCATCGTCGCCATGACGACCATTATGACGTCATCGTCGCCATGACGACCATTATGACATCATCGTCGCCATGACGACCATTATGACATCATCGTCGCCATGACGACCATTATGGCAACACCGTCGCCATGACGACCAGTATGACATCATCGTCGCCATGACGACCATTATGACATCACCGTCGTCGTGACGACCATTATGACATCATCGTCGCCGTGACGACCATTATGACATCATCGTCGCCATGACGACCATTATGACATCACCGTCGCCATGACGACCATTATGACATCACCAAAGCCATGACGACCATATTGACATCATCGTCGCCATGACGACCATTATGACATCATCGTCACCATGACGACCATTATGACATCACCAAAGCCATGACCACCATACTGACATCATCGTCGCCATGACGACCATTCTGACATCACCATTGCCATGACGACCATTATGACATCACCGTCGCCATGACGACCATTATGACATCACCAAAGCCATGACCACCATACTGACATCATCGTCGACATGACGACCATTATGACATCACCGTCGCCATGACGACCATTATGACGTCATCGTCGCTATGATGACCATTATGACATCATCGTCGCCATGACGACCATTATGACATCATCGTCGCCATGACGACCATTATGACATAATCTTCACCATGACGACCATTATGACATCATCGTCGGCATGACGACCATTATGACATCACCGTCGCCATGACGACCATTATGGCAGCACCGTCGCCATGACGACAAGTATGACATCATCGTCGCCATGACGAACATTATGATGTCATCGTCGCCATGACGACCATTATGACGTCATCGTCGCCATGACGACCATTATGACATCATCGTCGCCATGACGACCATTATGGCAACACCGTCGCCATGACGACCAGTATGACATCATCGTCGCCATGACGACCATTATGACATCACCGTCGCCGTGACGACCTTTATGACATCATCGTCGCCGTGACGACCATTATGACATCATCGTCGACATGACGACCATTATGACATCACCGTCGCCATGACGACCATTATGACATCACCAAAGCCATGACGACCATATTGACATCATCGTCGCCATGACGACCGTTATGACATCATCGTCGCCATGACGACCATTATGACATCACCAAAGCCATGACCACCATACTGACATCATCGTCGCCATGACGACCATTCTGACATCACCATTGCCATGACGACCATTATGACATCACCGTCGCCATGACGACCATTATGACATCACCAAAGCCATGACCACCATACTGACATCATCGTCGACATGACGACCATTATGACATCATCGTCGCCAAGACGACCATTATGACATCATCGTCGCCATGACGACGATTATGACATCATCGTCGCCATGACGACCATTATGGCAACACCGTCGCCATGACGACCATTATGACATCATCGTCGGCATGACGACCATTATGACATCTTCGTCACCATGACGACCATTATGACATCTTCGTCGCCATGACGACCATTATGACATCATCGTCGCCATGACGACCATTATGACGTCATCGTCGCCATGACGACCATTATGACATCATCGTCGCCATGACGACCATTATGACATCACCGTCGCCATGACGACCATTATGACATCATCGTCGCCATGACGACCATTATGACATCATCTTCACCATGACGACCATTATGAAATCATCGTCGGCATGACGACCATTATGACATCACCGTCGCCATGACGACCATTATGGCAGCACCGTCGCCATGACGACAAGTATGACATCATCGTCGCCATGACGACAAGTATGACATCATCGTCGCCATGACGACCATTATGACGTCATCGTCGCCATGACGACCATTATGACGTCATCGTCGCCATGACGACCATTATGACATCATCGTCGCCATGACGACCATTATGGCAACACCGTCGCCATGACGACCAGTATGACATCATCGTCGCCATGACGACCATTATGACATCACCGTCGCCGTGACGACCATTATGACATCATCGTCGCCGTGACGACCATTATGACATCATCGTCGCCATGACGACCATTATGACATCACCGTCGCTATGACGACCATTATGACATCACCAAAGCCATGACGACCATATTGACATCATCGTCGCCATGACGACCATTATGACATCATCGTCGCCATGACGACCATTATGACATCACCAAAGCCATGACCACCATACTGACATCATCGTCGCCATGACGACCATTCTGACATCACCATTGCCATGACGACCATTATGACATCACCGTCGCCATGACGACCATTATGACATCACCAAAGCCATGACCACCATACTGACATCATCGTCGCCATGACGACCATTATGACATCATCGTCGCCATGACGACCATTATGACATCATCGTCGCCATGACGACCATTATGGCAACACCGTCGCCATGACGACCATTATGACATCATCGTCGGCATGACGACCATTATGACATCATCGTCACTATGACGACTATTATGACATCACCGTCGCCATGACGACCATTATGACATCATCGTCGCCATGACGACCATTATGACATCACCGTCGCCATGACGACCATTATGACATCACCGTCGCCATGACGTCCATTATAGCAACACCGTCGCCATGACGACCATTGTGACATCATCGTCGGCATGACGACCATTATGACATCATCGTCGCCATGACGACCATTATGACATCACCGTCGCCATGACGACCATTATGACATCACCAAAGCCATGACCACCATACTGACATCATCGTCGCCATGACGACCATTATGACATCATCGTCGCCATGACGACCATTATGGCAACACCGTCGCCATGATGACCATTATGCCATCATCGTCGGCATGACGACCATTATGACATCATCGTCGCCATGACGACCATTATGGCAACACCGTCGCCATGACGACCAGTATGACATCACCGTCGCCATGACGACCATTATGACATCACCAAAGCCATGACCACCATACTGACATCATCGTCGCCATGACGACCATTCTGACATCACCATTGCCATGACGACCATTATGACATCACCGTCGCCATGACGACCATTATGACATCACCAAAGCCATGACCACCATACTGACATCATCGTCGCCATGACGACCATTATGACATCGTCGTCGCCATGACGACCATTAAGACATCATCGTCGCCATGACGACTATTATGGCAACACCGTCGCCATGACGACCATTATGACATCATCGTCGGCATGACGACCATTATGACATCATCGTCGCCATGACGACTATTATGACATCACCGTTGCCATGACGACCATTATGACGTCATCGTCGCCATGACGACCATTATGACGTCATCGTCGCCATGACGACCATTATGACATCATCGTCGCCATGACGACCATTATGGCAACACCGTCGCCATGACGAGCATTATGACATCATCGTTTGCATGACGACCATTATGACATCATCGTCGCCGTGACGACCATTATGACATCATCGTCGCCATGACAACCATTATGACATCACCGTCGCCATGACGACCATTATGACATCACCAAAGCCATGACAACCATATTGACATCATCGTCGCCATGACGACCATTATGACATCAACGTCGCCATGACGACCATTATGACATCACCAAAGCCATGAACACCATACTGACATCATCGTCGCCATGATGACCATTCTGACATCACCATTGCCATGACGACCATTATGACATCACCGTCGCCATGACGACCATTATGACATCACCAAAGCCATGACCACCATACTGACATCATCGTCGCCATGACGACCATTCTGACATCACCATTGCCATGACGACCATTATGACATCACCGTCGCCATGACGACCATTATGACATCACCAAAGCCATGACCACCATACTGACATCATCGTCGACATGACGACCATTATGACATCATCGTCGCCATGACGACCATTATGGCAACACCGTCGCCATGACGACCATTATGACATCATCGTCGGCATGACGACCATTATGACATCATCGTCGCCATGACGACCATTATGGCAACACCGTCGCCATGACGACCATTATGACATCGTCATGTCCATGACGACCATACTGACATCATCGTCGCCATGACGACCATTATGACATCGTCATGTCCATGACGACCATTTTGACATCATCGTCGCCATGACGACCATTATGGCAACACCGTCGCCATGACGACCATTATGCCATCATCGTCGGCATGACGACCATTATGACATCATCGTCGCCATGACGACCATTATGGCAACACCGTCGCCATGACGACCAGTATGACATCATCGTCGCCATGACGACCATTATGACATCACCGTCGCCGTGACGACCTTTATGACATCATCGTCGCCGTGACGACCATTATGACATCATCGTCGACATGACGACCATTATGACATCACCAAAGCCATGACGACCATTATGACATCACCAAAGCCATGACGACCATATTGACATCATCGTCGCCATGACGACCATTATGACATCATCGTCGCCATGACGACCATTATGACATCACCAAAGCCATGACCACCATACTGACATCATCGTCGCCATGACGACCATTCTGACATCACCATTGCCATGACGACCATTATGACATCACCGTCGCCATGATGACCATTATGACATCACCAAAGCCATGACCACCATACTGACATCATCGTCGACATGACGACCATTATGACATCATCGTCGCCATGACGACCATTATGACATCATCGTCGCCATGACGACCATTATGACATCATCGTCGCCATGACGACCACTATGGCAACACCGTCGCCATGACAACCATTATGACATCATCGTCGGCATGACGACCATTATGACTTAATCGTCGCCATGACGACTATTATGACATCACCGTCGCCATGACGACCATTATGACATCATTGTCGCCATGACGACCATTATGACGTCATCGTCGCCATGACGACCATTATTACGTCATCGTCGCCATGACGACCATTATGACATCACCGTCGCCATGACGACCATTATGACATCACCAAAGCCATGACCACCATACTGACATCATCGTCGCCATGACGACCATTATGACATCGTCATGTCCATGACGACCATTTTGACATCATCGTCGCCATGACGACCATTATGGCAACACCGTCGCCATGACGACCATTATGACATCATCGTCGGCATGACGACCATTATGACTTAATCGTCGCCATGACGACTATTATGACATCACCGTCGCCATGACGACCATTATGACATCATTGTCGCCATGACGACCATTATGACGTCATCGTCGCCATGACGACCATTATTACGTCATCGTCGCCATGACGACCATTATGACATCACCGTCGCCATGACGACCATTATAGCAACACCGTCGCCATGACGACCATTGTGACATCATCGTCGGCATGACGACCATTATGACATCATCGTCGCCATGACGACCATTATGGCAACACCGTCGCCATGACGACCAGTATGACATCATCGTCGCCATGACGACCATTATGACATCACCGTCGCCGTGACGACCATTATGACATCATCGTTGCCGTGACGACCATTATGACATCATCGTCGCCATGACGACCATTATGACATCACCGTCGCCGTGACGACCATTATGACATCAACAAAGCCATGACAACCATATTGACATCATCGTCGCCATGACGACCATTATGACATCATCGTCGCCATGACGACCATTATGACATCACCAA
This sequence comes from Phyllobates terribilis, assembly GCF_046119375.1. Lineage (NCBI taxonomy): Eukaryota > Metazoa > Chordata > Amphibia > Anura > Dendrobatidae > Phyllobates > Phyllobates terribilis. The sequence continues at coordinate 4,141,705 of NW_027362819.1, forward strand.
AGCCATGACCACCATACTGACATCATCGTCGCCATGACGACCATTCTGACATCATCATTGCCATGACGACCATTATGACATCACCGTCGCCATGACGACCATTATGACATCACCAAAGCCATGACCACCATACTGACATCATCGTCGCCATGACGACCATTATGACATCATCGTCGCCATGACGACCATTATGGCAACACCGTCGCCATGACGACCATTATGCCATCATCGTCGGCATGACGACCATTATGACATCATCGTCGCCATGACGACCATTATGGCAACATCGTCGCCATGACGACCAGTATGACATCATCGTCGCTATGACGACCATTATGACATCATCGTCGCCATGATGACCATTATGACATCACAAAAGCCATGACCACCATACTGACATCATCGTCGCCATGACGACCATTCTGACATCACCATTGCCATGACGACCATTATGACATCACCGTTGCCATGACGACCATTATGACATCACCAAAGCCATGACCACCATACTGACATCATCGTCGCCATGACGACCATTATGACATAGTCGTCGCCATGACGACCATTAAGACATCATCGTCGCCATGACGACTATTATGGCAACACCGTCGCCATGACGACCATTATGACATCATCGTCGGCATGACGACCATTATGACATCATCGTCGCCATGACTATTATGACATCACCGTCGCCATGACGACCATTATGACGTCATCGTCGCCATGACGACCATTATGACGTCATCGTCGCCATGACGACCATTATGACATCGTCGTCGCCATGACGACCATTATGGCAACACCGTCGCCATGACGAGCATTATGACATCATCGTCGGCATGATGACCATTATGACATCATCGTCGCCATGACGACCATTATGGCAACACCATCGCCATGACGACCACTATGACATCATCGTCGCCGTGACGACCATTATGACATCATCGTCGCCATGACAACCATTATGACATCAGCGTCGCCATGACGACCATTATGACATCACCAAAGCCATGACAACCATATTGACATCATCGTCGCCATGACGACCATTATGACATCAACGTCGCCATGACGACCATTATGACATCACCAAACCCATGAACACCATACTGACATCATCGTCGCCATGACGACCATTCTGACATCACCATTGCCATGACGACCATTATGACATCACCGTCGCCATGACGACCATTATGACATCACCAAAGCCATGACCACCATACTGACATCATCGTCGCCATGACGACCATTCTGACATCACCATTGCCATGACGACCATTATGACATCACCGTCGCCATGACGACCATTATGACATCACCAAAGCCATGACCACCATACTGACATCATCGTCGCCATGACGACCATTATGACATCATCGTCGCATGACGACCATTATGGCAACACCGTCGCCATGACGACCATTATGACATCATCGTCGGCATGACGACCATTATGACATCATCGTCGCCATGACGACCATTATGGCAACACCGTCGCCATGACGACCAGTATGACATCATCGTCGCCATGACGACCATTATGACATCATCGTCGCCATGACGACCATTATGACATCACCAAAGTCATGACCACCATACTGACATCATCATCGCCATGACGACCATTCTGACATCACCATTGCCATGACGACCATTATGACATCACCGTCGCCATGACGACCATTATGACACCACCAAAGCCATGACCACCATACTGACATCATCGTCGCCATGATGACCATTATGACATTGTCATGGCCATGACGACCATTTTGACATCATCGTCGCCATGACGATCATTATGACCTCACCGTCGCCGTGACGACCATTATGACATCAACAAAGATATGACAACCATATTGACATCATCGTCGCCATGACGACCATTATGACATCACCAAAGCCATGACCACCATACTGACATCATCGTCGCCATGACGACCATTCTGACATCACCATTGCCATGACGACCATTATGACATCACCGTCGCCATGACGACCATTATGACATCACCAAAGCCATGACCACCATACTGACATCATCGTCGCCATGACGACCATTATGACATCATCGTCGCCATGACGACCATTATGGCAACACCGTCGCCATGACGACCATTATGCCATCATCGTCGGCATGACGACCATTATGACATCATCGTCGCCATGACGACCATTATGGCAACACCGTCGCCATGACGACCAGTATGACATCATCGTCGCCATGACGACCATTATGACATCATCGTCGCCATGATGACCATTATGACATCACAAAAGCCATGACCACCATACTGACATCATCGTCGCCATGACGACCATTGTGACATCACCATTGCCATGACGACCATTGTGACATCACCGTCGCCATGACGACCATTATGACATCACCAAAGCCATGACCACCATACTGACATCATCGTCGCCATGACGACCATTATGACATCGTTGTCGCCATGACGACCATTAAGACATCATCGTCGCCATGACGACTATTATGGCAACACCGACGCCATGACGACCATTATGACATCATCGTCGGCATGACGACCATTATGATATCATCGTCGCCATGACGACTATTATGACATCACCGTTGCCATGACGACCATTATGACGTCATCGTCGCCATGACGACCATTATGACGTCATCGTCGCCATGACGACCATTATGACATCATCGTCGCCATGACGACAATTATGGCAACACCGTCGCCATGACGAGCATTATGACATCATCGTTTGCATGACGACCATTATGACATCATCGTCGCCGTGACGACCATTATGACATCATCGTCGCCATGACAACCATTATGACATCACCGTCGCCATGACGACCATTATGACATCACCAAAGCCATGACAACCATATTGACATCATCGTCGCCATAACGACCATTATGACATCAACGTCGCCATGACGACCATTATGACATCACCAAAGCCATGAACACCATACTGACATCATCGTCGCCATGACGACCATTCTGACATCACCATTGCCATGACGACCATTATGACATCACCGTCGCCATGACGACCATTATGACATCACCAAAGCCATGACTACCATACTGACATCATCGTCGCCATGACGACCATTCTGACATCACCATTGCCATGACGACCATTATGACATCACCGTCGCCATGACGACCATTATGACATCACCAAAGCCATGACCACCATACTGACATCATCGTCGACATGACGACCATTATGACATCATCGTCGCCATGACGACCATTATGGCAACACCGTCGCCATGACGACCATTATGACATCATCGTCGGCATGACGACCATTATGACATCATCGTCGCCATGACGACCATTATGGCAACACCGTCGCCATGACGACCAGTATGACATCATCGTCGCCATGACGACCATTATGACATCATCGTCGCCATGATGACCATTATGACATCACCAAAGTCATGACCACCATACTGACATCATCATCGCCATGACGACCATTCTGACATCACCATTGCCATGACGACCGTTATGACATCACCGTCGCCATGACGACCATTATGACATCACCAAAGCCATGACCACCATACTGACATCATCGTCGCCATGACGACCATTATGACATCGTCATGGCCATGACGACCATTTTGACATCATCCTCGCCATGACGACCATTATGGCAACACCGTCGCCATGACGACCATTATGACATCATCGTCGGCATGACGACCATTATGACTTAATCGTCGCCATGACGACTATTATGACATCACCGTCGCCATGACGACCATTATGACATCATTGTCGCCATGACGACCATTATGACGTCATCGTCGCCATGACGACCATTATTACGTCATCGTCGCCATGACGACCATTATGACATCACCGTCGCCATGACGACCATTATAGCAACACCGTCGCCATGACGACCATTGTGACATCATCGTCGACATGACGACCATTATGACATCATCGTCGCCATGACGACCATTATGGCAACACCGTCGCTATGACGACCAGTATGACATCATCGTCGCCATGACGACCATTATGACATCACCGTCGCCGTGACGACCATTATGACATCATCGTTGCCGTGACGACCATTATGACATCATCGTCGCCATGACGACCATTATGACATCACCGTCGCCGCGACGACCATTATGACATCAACAAAGCCATGACAACCATATTGACATCATCGTCGCCATGACGACCATTATGACATCATCGTCGCCATGACGACCATTATGACATCACCAAAGCCATGACCACCATACTGACATCATCGTCGCCATGACGACCATTCTGACATCATCATTGCCATGACGACCATTATGACATCACCGTCGCCATGACGACCATTATGACATCACCAAAGCCATGACCACCATACTGACATCATCGTCGCCATGACGACCATTATGACATCATCGTCGCAATGACGACCATTATGGCAACACCGTCGCCATGACGACCATTATGCCATCATCGTCGGCATGACGACCATTATGACATCATCGTCGCCATGACGACCATTATGGCAACATCGTCGCCATGACGACCAGTATGACATCATCGTCGCCATGACGACCATTATGACATCATCGTCGCCATGATGACCATTATGACATCACAAAAGCCATGACCACCATACTGACATCATCGTCGCCATGACGACCATTCTGACATCACCATTGCCATGACGACCATTATGACATCACCGTTGCCATGACGACCATTATGACATCACCAAAGCCATGACCACCATACTGACATCATCGTCGCCATGACGACCATTATGACATAGTCGTCGCCATGACGACCATTAAGACATCATCGTCGCCATGACGACTATTATGGCAACACCGTCGCCATGACGACCATTATGACATCATCGTCGGCATGACGACCATTATGACATCATCGTCGCCATGACTATTATGACATCACCGTCGCCATGACGACCATTATGACGTCATCGTCGCCATGACGACCATTATGACGTCATCGTCGCCATGACGACCATTATGACATCATCGTCGCCATGACGACCATTATGGCAACACCGTCGCCATGACGAGCATTATGACATCATCGTCGGCATGATGACCATTATGACATCATCGTCGCCATGACGACCATTATGGCAACACCATCGCCATGACGACCATTATGACATCATCGTCGCCGTGACGACCATTATGACATCATCATCGCCATGACAACCATTATGACATCACCGTCGCCATGACGACCATTATGACATCACCAAAGCCATGACAACCATATTGACATCATCGTCGCCATGACGACCATTATGACATCAACGTCGCCATGACGACCATTATGACATCACCAAACCCATGAACACCATACTGACATCATCGTCGCCATGACGACCATTCTGACATCACCATTGCCATGACGACCATTATGACATCACCGTCGCCATGACGACCATTATGACATCACCAAAGCCATGACCACCATACTGACATCATCGTCGCCATGACGACCATTATGACATAGTCGTCGCCATGACGACCATTAAGACATCATCGTCGCCATGACGACTATTATGGCAACACCGTCGCCATGACGACCATTATGACATCATCGTCGGCATGACGACCATTATGACATCATCGTCGCCATGACTATTATGACATCACCGTCGCCATGACGACCATTATGACGTCATCGTCGCCATGACGACCATTATGACGTCATCGTCGCCATGACGACCATTATGACATCATCGTCGCCATGACGACCATTATGGCAACACCGTCGCCATGACGAGCATTATGACATAATCGTCGGCATGATGACCATTATGACATCATCGTCGCCATGACGACCATTATGGCAAGACCATCGCCATGACGACCATTATGACATCATCGTCGCCGTGACGACCATTATGACATCATCATCGCCATGACAACCATTATGACATCACCGTCGCCATGACGACCATTATGACATCACCAAAGCCATGACAACCATATTGACATCATCGTCGCCATGACGACCATTATGACATCAACGTCGCCATGACGACCATTATGACATCACCAAACCCATGAACACCATACTGACATCATCGTCGCCATGACGACCATTCTGACATCACCATTGCCATGACGACCATTATGACATCACCGTCGCCATGACGACCATTATGACATCACCAAAGCCATGACCACCATACTGACATCATCGTCGCCATGACGACCATTCTGACATCACCATTGCCATGACGACCATTATGACATCACCGTCGCCATGACGACCATTATGACATCACCAAAGCCATGACCACCATACTGACATCATCGTCGCCATGACGACCATTATGACATCATCGTCGCATGACGACCATTATGGCAACACCGTCGCCATGACGACCATTATGACATCATCGTCGGCATGATGACCATTATGACATCATCGTCGCCATGACGACCATTATGGCAACACCGTCGCCATGACGACCAGTATGACATCATCGTCGCCATGACGACCATTATGACATCATCGTCGCCATGACGACCATTATGACATCACCAAAGTCATGACCACCATACTGACATCATCATCGCCATGACGACCATTCTGACATCACCATTGCCATGACGACCATTATGACATCACCGTCGCCATGACGACCATTATGACATCACCAAAGCCATGACCACCATACTGACATCATCGTCGCCATGACGACCATTATGACATTGTCATGGCCATGACGACCATTTTGACATCACCGTCGCCATGACGACCATTATGACATCACCGTCGCCGTGACGACCATTATGACATCAACAAAGCCATGACAACCATATTGACATCATCGTCGCCATGACGACCATTATGACATCACCGTCGCCATGACGACCATTATGACATCACCAAAGCCATGACCACCATACTGACATCATCGTCGCCATGACGACCATTCTGACATCATCATTGCCATGACGACCATTATGACATCACCGTCGCCATGACGACCATTATGACATCACCAAAGCCATGACCACCATACTGACATCATCGTCGCCATGACGACCATTATGACATCATCGTCGCCATGACGACCATTATGGCAACACCGTCGCCATGACGACCATTATGCCATCATCGTCGGCATGACGACCATTATGACATCATCGTCGCCATGACGACCATTATGGCAACATCGTCGCCATGACGACCAGTATGACATCATCGTCGCTATGACGACCATTATGACATCATCGTCGCCATGATGACCATTATGACATCACAAAAGCCATGACCACCATACTGACATCATCGTCGCCATGACGACCATTCTGACATCACCATTGCCATGACGACCATTATGACATCACCGTTGCCATGACGACCATTATGACATCACCAAAGCCATGACCACCATACTGACATCATCGTCGCCATGACGACCATTATGACATAGTCGTCGCCATGACGACCATTAAGACATCATCGTCGCCATGACGACTATTATGGCAACACCGTCGCCATGACGACCATTATGACATCATCGTCGGCATGACGACCATTATGACATCATCGTCGCCATGACTATTATGACATCACCGTCGCCATGACGACCATTATGACGTCATCGTCGCCATGACGACCATTATGACGTCATTGTCGCCATGACGACCATTATGACATCGTCGTCGCCATGACGACCATTATGGCAACACCGTCGCCATGACGAGCATTATGACATCATCGTCGGCATGATGACCATTATGACATCATCGTCGCCATGACGACCATTATGGCAACACCATCGCCATGACGACCACTATGACATCATCGTCGCCGTGACGACCATTATGACATCATCGTCGCCATGACAACCATTATGACATCAGCGTCGCCATGACGACCATTATGACATCACCAAAGCCATGACAACCATATTGACATCATCGTCGCCATGACGACCATTATGACATCAACGTCGCCATGACGACCATTATGACATCACCAAACCCATGAACACCATACTGACATCATCGTCGCCATGACGACCATTCTGACATCACCATTGCCATGACGACCATTATGACATCACCGTCGCCATGACGACCATTATGACATCACCAAAGCCATGACCACCATACTGACATCATCGTCGCCATGACGACCATTCTGACATCACCATTGCCATGACGACCATTATGACATCACCGTCGCCATGACGACCATTATGACATCACCAAAGCCATGACCACCATACTGACATCATCGTCGCCATGACGACCATTATGACATCATCGTCGCATGACGACCATTATGGCAACACCGTCGCCATGACGACCATTATGACATCATCGTCGGCATGACGACCATTATGACATCATCGTCGCCATGACGACCATTATGGCAACACCGTCGCCATGACGACCAGTATGACATCATCGTCGCCATGACGACCATTATGACATCATCGTCGCCATGACGACCATTATGACATCACCAAAGTCATGACCACCATACTGACATCATCATCGCCATGACGACCATTCTGACATCACCATTGCCATGACGACCATTATGACATCACCGTCGCCATGACGACCATTATGACATCACCAAAGCCATGACCACCATACTGACATCATCGTCGCCATGATGACCATTATGACATTGTCATGGCCATGACGACCATTTTGACATCATCGTCGCCATGACGATCATTATGACCTCACCGTCGCCGTGACGACCATTATGACATCAACAAAGATATGACAACCATATTGACATCATCGTCGCCATGACGACCATTATGACATCACCAAAGCCATGACCACCATACTGACATCATCGTCGCCATGACGACCATTCTGACATCACCATTGCCATGACGACCATTATGACATCACCGTCGCCATGACGACCATTATGACATCACCAAAGCCATGACCACCATACTGACATCATCGTCGCCATGACGACCATTATGACATCATCGTCGCCATGACGACCATTATGGCAACACCGTCGCCATGACGACCATTATGCCATCATCGTCGGCATGACGACCATTATGACATCATCGTCGCCATGACGACCATTATGGCAACACCGTCGCCATGACGACCAGTATGACATCATCGTCGCCATGACGACCATTATGACATCATCGTCGCCATGATGACCATTATGACATCACAAAAGCCATGACCACCATACTGACATCATCGTCGCCATGACGACCATTGTGACATCACCATTGCCATGACGACCATTGTGACATCACCGTCGCCATGACGACCATTATGACATCACCAAAGCCATGACCACCATACTGACATCATCGTCGCCATGACGACCATTATGACATCGTTGTCGCCATGACGACCATTAAGACATCATCGTCGCCATGACGACTATTATGGCAACACCGACGCCATGACGACCATTATGACATCATCGTCGGCATGACGACCATTATGATATCATCGTCGCCATGACGACTATTATGACATCACCGTTGCCATGACGACCATTATGACGTCATCGTCGCCATGACGACCATTATGACGTCATCGTCGCCATGACGACCATTATGACATCATCGTCGCCATGACGACAATTATGGCAACACCGTCGCCATGACGAGCATTATGACATCATCGTTTGCATGACGACCATTATGACATCATCGTCGCCGTGACGACCATTATGACATCATCGTCGCCATGACAACCATTATGACATCACCGTCGCCATGACGACCATTATGACATCACCAAAGCCATGACAACCATATTGACATCATCGTCGCCATAACGACCATTATGACATCAACGTCGCCATGACGACCATTATGACATCACCAAAGCCATGAACACCATACTGACATCATCGTCGCCATGACGACCATTCTGACATCACCATTGCCATGACGACCATTATGACATCACCGTCGCCATGACGACCATTATGACATCACCAAAGCCATGACTACCATACTGACATCATCGTCGCCATGACGACCATTCTGACATCACCATTGCCATGACGACCATTATGACATCACCGTCGCCATGACGACCATTATGACATCACCAAAGCCATGACCACCATACTGACATCATCGTCGACATGACGACCATTATGACATCATCGTCGCCATGACGACCATTATGGCAACACCGTCGCCATGACGACCATTATGACATCATCGTCGGCATGACGACCATTATGACATCATCGTCGCCATGACGACCATTATGGCAACACCGTCGCCATGACGACCAGTATGACATCATCGTCGCCATGACGACCATTATGACATCATCGTCGCCATGATGACCATTATGACATCACCAAAGTCATGACCACCATACTGACATCATCATCGCCATGACGACCATTCTGACATCACCATTGCCATGACGACCGTTATGACATCACCGTCGCCATGACGACCATTATGACATCACCAAAGCCATGACCACCATACTGACATCATCGTCGCCATGACGACCATTATGACATCGTCATGGCCATGACGACCATTTTGACATCATCCTCGCCATGACGACCATTATGGCAACACCGTCGCCATGACGACCATTATGACATCATCGTCGGCATGACGACCATTATGACTTAATCGTCGCCATGACGACTATTATGACATCACCGTCGCCATGACGACCATTATGACATCATTGTCGCCATGACGACCATTATGACGTCATCGTCGCCATGACGACCATTATTACGTCATCGTCGCCATGACGACCATTATGACATCACCGTCGCCATGACGACCATTATAGCAACACCGTCGCCATGACGACCATTGTGACATCATCGTCGACATGACGACCATTATGACATCATCGTCGCCATGACGACCATTATGGCAACACCGTCGCCGTGACGACCATTATGACATCATCGTTGCCGTGACGACCATTATGACATCATCGTCGCCATGACGACCATTATGACATCACCGTCGCCGCGACGACCATTATGACATCAACAAAGCCATGACAACCATATTGACATCATCGTCGCCATGACGACCATTATGACATCATCGTCGCCATGACGACCATTATGACATCACCAAAGCCATGACCACCATACTGACATCATCGTCGCCATGACGACCATTCTGACATCATCATTGCCATGACGACCATTATGACATCACCGTCGCCATGACGACCATTATGACATCACCAAAGCCATGACCGCCATACTGACATCATCGTCGCCATGACGACCATTATGACATCATCGTCGCCATGACGACCATTATGGCAACACCGTCGCCATGACGACCATTATGCCATCATCGTCGGCATGACGACCATTATGACATCATCGTCGCCATGACGACCATTATGGCAACATCGTCGCCATGACGACCAGTATGACATCATCGTCGCCATGACGACCATTATGACATCATCGTCGCCATGATGACCATTATGACATCACAAAAGCCATGACCACCATACTGACATCATCGTCGCCATGACGACCATTCTGACATCACCATTGCCATGACGACCATTATGACATCACCGTTGCCATGACGACCATTATGACATCACCAAAGCCATGACCACCATACTGACATCATCGTCGCCATGACGACCATTATGACATAGTCGTCGCCATGACGACCATTAAGACATCATCGTCGCCATGACGACTATTATGGCAACACCGTCGCCATGACGACCATTATGACATCATCGTCGGCATGACGACCATTATGACATCATCGTCGCCATGACTATTATGACATCACCGTCGCCATGACGACCATTATGACGTCATCGTCGCCATGACGACCATTATGACGTCATCGTCGCCATGACGACCATTATGACATCATCGTCGCCATGACGACCATTATGGCAACACCGTCGCCATGACGAGCATTATGACATCATCGTCGGCATGATGACCATTATGACATCATCGTCGCCATGACGACCATTATGGCAACACCATCGCCATGACGACCATTATGACATCATCGTCGCCGTGACGACCATTATGACATCATCATCGCCATGACAACCATTATGACATCACCGTCGCCATGACGACCATTATGACATCACCAAAGCCATGACAACCATATTGACATCATCGTCGCCATGACGACCATTATGACATCAACGTCGCCATGACGACCATTATGACATCACCAAACCCATGAACACCATACTGACATCATCGTCGCCATGACGACCATTCTGACATCACCATTGCCATGACGACCATTATGACATCACCGTCGCCATGACGACCATTATGACATCACCAAAGCCATGACCACCATACTGACATCATCGTCGCCATGACGACCATTATGACATAGTCGTCGCCATGACGACCATTAAGACATCATCGTCGCCATGACGACTATTATGGCAACACCGTCGCCATGACGACCATTATGACATCATCGTCGGCATGACGACCATTATGACATCATCGTCGCCATGACTATTATGACATCACCGTCGCCATGACGACCATTATGACGTCATCGTCGCCATGACGACCATTATGACGTCATCGTCGCCATGACGACCATTATGACATCATCGTCGCCATGACGACCATTATGGCAACACCGTCGCCATGACGAGCATTATGACATAATCGTCGGCATGATGACCATTATGACATCATCGTCGCCATGACGACCATTATGGCAACACCATCGCCATGACGACCATTATGACATCATCGTCGCCGTGACGACCATTATGACATCATCATCGCCATGACAACCATTATGACATCACCGTCGCCATGACGACCATTATGACATCACCAAAGCCATGACAACCATATTGACATCATCGTCGCCATGACGACCATTATGACATCAACGTCGCCATGACGACCATTATGACATCACCAAACCCATGAACACCATACTGACATCATCGTCGCCATGACGACCATTCTGACATCACCATTGCCATGACGACCATTATGACATCACCGTCGCCATGACGACCATTATGACATCACCAAAGCCATGACCACCATACTGACATCATCGTCGCCATGACGACCATTCTGACATCACCATTGCCATGACGACCATTATGACATCACCGTCGCCATGACGACCATTATGACATCACCAAAGCCATGACCACCATACTGACATCATCGTCGCCATGACGACCATTATGACATCATCGTCGCATGACGACCATTATGGCAACACCGTCGCCATGACGACCATTATGACATCATCGTCGGCATGATGACCATTATGACATCATCGTCGCCATGACGACCATTATGGCAACACCGTCGCCATGACGACCAGTATGACATCATCGTCGCCATGACGACCATTATGACATCATCGTCGCCATGACGACCATTATGACATCACCAAAGTCATGACCACCATACTGACATCATCATCGCCATGACGACCATTCTGACATCACCATTGCCATGACGACCATTATGACATCACCGTCGCCATGACGACCATTATGACATCACCAAAGCCATGACCACCATACTGACATCATCGTCGCCATGACGACCATTATGACATTGTCATGGCCATGACGACCATTTTGACATCACCGTCGCCATGACGACCATTATGACATCACCGTCGCCGTGACGACCATTATGACATCAACAAAGCCATGACAACCATATTGACATCATCGTCGCCATGACGACCATTATGACATCATCGTCGCCATGACGACCATTATGACATCACCAAAGCCATGACCACCATACTGACATCATCGTCGCCATGACGACCATTCTGACATCATCATTGCCATGACGACCATTATGACATCACCGTCGCCATGACGGCCATTATGACATCACCAAAGCCATGACCACCATACTGACATCATCGTCGCCATGACGACCATTATGACATCATCGTCGCCATGACGACCATTATGGCAACACCGTCGCCATGACGACCATTATGCCATCATCGTCGGCATGACGACCATTATGACATCATCGTCGCCATGACGACCATTATGGCAACACCGTCGCCATGACGACCAGTATGACATCATCGTCGCCATGACGACCATTATGACATCATCGTCGCCATGATGACCATTATGACATCACAAAAGCCATGACCACCATACTGACATCATCGTCGCCATGACGACCATTCTGACATCACCATTGCCATGACGACCATTATGACATCACCGTCGCCATGACGACCATTATGACATCACCAAAGCCATGACCACCATACTGACATCATCGTCGCCATGACGACCATTATGACATCGTCGTCGCCATGACGACCATTAAGACATCATCGTCGCCATGACGACTATTATGGCAACACCGTCGCCATGACGACCATTATGACATCATCGTCGGCATGACGACCATTATGACATCATCGTCGCCATGACGACCATTATGGCAACACCGTCGCCATGACGAGCATTATGACATCATCGTTTGCATGACGACCATTATGACATCATCGTCGCCATGACGACCATTATGGCAACACCATCGCCATGACGACCATTATGACATCATCGTCGCCGTGACGACCATTATGACATCATCGTCGCCATGACAACCATTATGACATCACCGTCGCCATGACGACCATTATGACATCACCAAAGCCATGACAACCATATTGACATCATCGTCGCCATAACGACCATTATGACATCAACGTCGCCATGACGACCATTATGACATCACCAAAGCCATGAACACCATACTGACATAATCGTCGCCATGACGACCATTCTGACATCACCATTGCCATGACGACCATTATGACATCACCGTCGCCATGACGACCATTATGACATCACCAAAGCCATGACCACCATACTGACATCATCGTCGCCATGACGACCATTCTGACATCACCATTGCCATGACGACCATTATGACATCACCGTCGCCATGACGACCATTATGACATCACCAAAGCCATGACCACCATACTGACATCATCGTCGACATGACGACCATTATGACATCATCGTCGCCATGACGACCATTATGGCAACACCGTCGCCATGACGACCATTATGACATCATCGTCGGCATGACGACCATTATGACATCATCGTCGCCATGACGACCATTATGGCAACACCGTCGCCATGACGATCAGTATGACATAATCGTCGCCATGACGACCATTATGACATCATCGTCGCCATGATGACCATTATGACATCACCAAAGTCATGACCACCATACTGACATCATCATCGCCATGACGACCATTCTGACATCACCATTGCCATGACGACCATTATGACATCACCGTCGCCATGACGACCATTATGACATCACCAAAGCCATGACCACCATACTGACATCATCGTCGCCATGACGACCATTATGACATCGTCATGGCCATGACGACCATTTTGACATCATCCTCGCCATGACGACCATTATGGCAACACCGTCGCCATGACGACCATTATGACATCATCGTCGGCATGACGACCATTATGACTTAATCGTCGCCATGACGACTATTATGACATCACCGTCGCCATGACGACCATTATGACATCATTGTCGCCATGACGACCATTATGACGTCATCGTCGCCATGACGACCATTATTACGTCATCGTCGCCATGACGACCATTATGACATCACCGTCGCCATGACGACCATTATAGCAACACCGTCGCCATGACGACCATTGTGACATCATCGTCGGCATGACGACCATTATGACATCATCGTCGCCATGACGACCATTATGGCAACACCGTCGCTATGACGACCAGTATGACATCATCGTCGCCATGACGACCATTATGACATCACCGTCGCCGTGACGACCATTATGACATCATCGTTGCCGTGACGACCATTATGACATCATCGTCGCCATGACGACCATTATGACATCACCGTCGCCGTGACGACCATTATGACATCAACAAAGCCATGACAACCATATTGACATCATCGTCGCCATGACGACCATTATGACATCATCGTCGCCATGACGACCATTATGACATCACCAAAGCCATGACCACCATACTGACATCATCGTCGCCATGACGACCATTCTGACATCATCATTGCCATGACGACCATTATGACATCACCGTCGCCATGACGACCATTATGACATCACCAAAGCCATGACCACCATACTGACATCATCGTCGCCATGACGAACATTATGACATCATCGTCGCCATGACGACCATTATGGCAACACCGTCGCCATGACGACCATTATGCCATCATCGTCGGCATGACGACCATTATGACATCATCGTCGCCATGACGACCATTATGGCAACATCGTCGCCATGACGACCAGTATGACATCATCGTCGCCATGACGACCATTATGACATCATCGTCGCCATGATGACCATTATGACATCACAAAAGCCATGACCACCATACTGACATCATCGTCGCCATGACGACCATTCTGACATCACCATTGCCATGACGACCATTATGACATCACCGTTGCCATGACGACCATTATGACATCACCAAAGCCATGACCACCATACTGACATCATCGTCGCCATGACGACTATTATGGCAACACCGTCGCCATGACGACCATTATGACATCATCGTCGGCATGACGACCATTATGACATCATCGTCGCCATGACTATTATGACATCACCGTCGCCATGACGACCATTATGACGTCATCGTCGCCATGACGACCATTATGACGTCATCGTCGCCATGACGACCATTATGACATCATCGTCGCCATGACGACCATTATGGCAACACCGTCGCCATGACGAGCATTATGACATCATCGTCGGCATGATGACCATTATGACATCATCGTCGCCATGACGACCATTATGGCAACACCATCGCCGTGACGACCATTATGACATCATCGTCGCCATGACAACCATTATGACATCACCGTCGCCATGACGACCATTATGACATCACCAAAGCCATGACAACCATATTGACATCATCGTCGCCATGACGACCATTATGACATCAACGTCGCCATGACGACCATTATGACATCACCAAACCCATGAACACCATACTGACATCATCGTCGCCATGACGACCATTCTGACATCACCATTGCCATGACGACCATTATGACATCACCGTCGCCATGACGACCATTATGACATCACCAAAGCCATGACCACCATACTGACATCATCGTCGCCATGACGACCATTCTGACATCACCATTGCCATGACGACCATTATGACATCACCGTCGCCATGACGACCATTATGACATCACCAAAGCCATGACCACCATACTGACATCATCGTCGCCATGACGACCATTATGACATCATCGTCGCCATTGACGACCATTATGGCAACACCGTCGCCATGACGACCATTATGCCATCATCGTCGGCATGACGACCATTATGACATCATCGTCGCCATGACGACCATTATGGCAACATCGTCGCCATGACGACCAGTATGACATCATCGTCGCCATGACGACCATTATGACATCATCGTCGCCATGATGACCATTATGACATCACAAAAGCCATGACCACCATACTGACATCATCGTCGCCATGACGACCATTCTGACATCACCATTGCCATGACGACCATTATGACATCACCGTTGCCATGACGACCATTATGACATCACCAAAGCCATGACCACCATACTGACATCATCGTCGCCATGACGACCATTATGACATAGTCGTCGCCATGACGACCATTAAGACATCATCGTCGCCATGACGACTATTATGGCAACACCGTCGCCATGACGACCATTATGACATCATCGTCGGCATGACGACCATTATGACATCATCGTCGCCATGACTATTATGACATCACCGTCGCCATGACGACCATTATGACGTCATCGTCGCCATGACGACCATTATGACGTCATCGTCGCCGTGACGACCATTATGACATCATCGTCGCCATGACAACCATTATGACATCACCGTCGCCATGACGACCATTATGACATCACCAAAGCCATGACAACCATATTGACATCATCGTCGCCATGACGACCATTATGACATCAACGTCGCCATGACGACCATTATGACATCACCAAACCCATGAACACCATACTGACATCATCGTCGCCATGACGACCATTCTGACATCACCATTGCCATGACGACCATTATGACATCACCGTCGCCATGACGACCATTATGACATCACCAAAGCCATGACCACCATACTGACATCATCGTCGCCATGACGAACATTATGACATTGTCATGGCCATGACGACCATTTTGACATCATCGTCGCCATGACGGCCATTATGGCAACACCGTCGCCATGACGACCATTATGACATCATCGTCGCATGACGACCATTATGGCAACACCGTCGCCATGACGACCATTATGACATCATCGTCGGCATGACGACCATTATGACATCATCGTCGCCATGACGACCATTATGGCAACACCGTCGCCATGACGACCAGTATGACATCATCGTCACCATGACGACCATTATGACATCATCGTCGCCATGACGACCATTATGACATCACCAAAGTCATGACCACCATACTGACATCATCATCGCCATGACGACCATTCTGACATCACCATTGCCATGACGACCATTATGACATCACCGTCGCCATGACGACCATTATGACATCACCAAAGCCATGACCACCATACTGACATCATCGTCGCCATGACGACCATTATGACATTGTCATGGCCATGACGACCATTTTGACATCATCGTCGCCATGACGACCATTATGACATCACCGTCGCCGTGACGACCATTATGACATCAACAAAGCCATGACAACCATATTGACATCATCGTCGCCATGACGACCATTATGACATCATCGTCGCCATGACGACCATTATGACATCACCAAAGCCATGACCACCATACTGACATCATCGTCGCCATGACGACCATTCTGACATCATCATTGCCATGACGACCATTATGACATCACCGTCGCCATGACGACCATTATGACATCACCAAAGCCATGACCACCATACTGACATCATCGTCGCCATGACGACCATTATGACATCATCGTCGCCATGACGACCATTATGGCAACACCGTCGCCATGACGACCATTATGCCATCATCGTCGGCATGACGACCATTATGACATCATCGTCGCCATGACGACCATTATGGCAACACCGTCGCCATGACGACCAGTATGACATCATCGTCGCCATGACGACCATTATGACATCATCGTCGCCATGATGACCATTATGACATCACAAAAGCCATGACCACCATACTGACATCATCGTCGCCATGACGACCATTCTGACATCACCATTGCCATGACGACCATTATGACATCACCGTCGCCATGACGACCATTATGACATCACCAAAGCCATGACCACCATACTGACATCATCGTCGCCATGACGACCATTATGACATCGTCGTCGCCATGACGACCATTAAGACATCATCGTCGCCATGACGACTATTATGGCAACACCGTCGCCATGACGAGCATTATGACATCATCGTCGCCATGACGACCATTATGACATCATCGTCGCCATGACGACCATTATGGCAACACCATCGCCATGACGACCATTATGACATCATCGTCGCCGTGACGACCATTATGACATCATCGTCGCCATGACAACCATTATGACATCACCGTCGCCATGACGACCATTATGACATCACCAAAGCCATGACAACCATATTGACATCATCGTCGCCATGACGACCATTATGACATCAACGTCGCCATGACGACCATTATGACATCACCAAAGCCATGAACACCATACTGACATCATCGTCGCCATGACGACCATTCTGACATCACCATTGCCATGACGACCATTATGACATCACCGTCGCCATGACGACCATTATGACATCACCAAAGCCATGACCACCATACTGACATCATCGTCGCCATGACGACCATTCTGACATCACCATTGCCATGACGACCATTATGACATCACCGTCGCCATGACGACCATTATGACATCACCAAAGCCATTACCACCATACTGACATCATCGTCGCCATGACGACCATTATGACATCATCGTCGCATGACGACCATTATGGCAACACCGTCGCCATGACGACCATTATGACATCATCGTCGGCATGACGACCATTATGACATCATCGTCGCCATGACGACCATTATGGCAACACCGTCGCCATGACGACCAGTATGACATCATCGTCGCCATGACGACCATTATGACATCATCGTCGCCATGACGACCATTATGACATCACCAAAGTCATGACCACCATACTGACATCATCATCGCCATGACGACCATTCTGACATCACCATTGCCATGACGACCATCATGACATCACCGTCGCCATGACGACCATTATGACATCACCAAAGCCATGACCACCATACTGACATCATCGTCGCCATGACGACCATTATGACATTGTCATGGCCATGACGACCATTTTGACATCATCGTCGCCATGACGGCCATTATGGCAACACCGTCGCCATGACGACCATTATGACATCATCGTCGGCATGACGACCATTATGACATTATCGTCGCCATGACGACTATTATGACATCACCGTCGCCATGACGACCATTATGACATCATCGTCGCCATGACGACCATTATGACGTCATCGTCGCCATGACGACCATTATGACATCATCGTCGCCATGACGACCATTATGACATCACCAAAGTCATGACCACCATACTGACATCATCATCGCCATGACGACCATTCTGACATCACCATTGCCATGACGACCATTATGACATCACCGTCGCCATGACGACCATTATGACATCACCAAAGCCATGACCACCATACTGACATCATCGTCGCCATGACGACCATTATGACATCGTCATGGCCATGACGACCATTTTGACATCATCGTCGCCATGACGACCATTATGGCAACACCGTCGCCATGACGACCATTATGACATCGTCATGGCCATGACGACCATTATGACATCATCGTCGCCATGACGACCATTATGGCAACACCGTCGCCATGACGACCATTATGACATCATCGTCGGCATGACGACCATTATGACGTCATCGTCGCCATGACGACCATTATGACATCATCGTCGCCATGACGACCATTATGGCAACACCGTCGCCATGACGACCATTATGGCAACACCGTCGCCATGACGACCATTATGACATCATCGTCGGCATGACGACCATTATGACATCATCGTCGCCATGACGACCATTATGGCAACACCTTCGCCATGACGACCAGTATGACATCATCGTCGCCATGACGACCATTATGACATCATCGTCGCCATGACGACCATTATGACGTCATCGTCGCCATGATGACCATTATGACATCATCGTCGCCATGACGACCATTATGACATCATCGTCGCCATGACGACCATTATGACATCAACGTCGCCATGACGACCATTATGACATCACCAAACCCATGAACACCATACTGACATCATCGTCGCCATGACGACCATTCTGACATCACCATTGCCATGACGACCATTATGACATCACCGTCGCCATGACGACCATTATGACATCACCAAAGCCATGACCACCATACTGACATCATCGTCGCCATGACGAACATTATGACATTGTCATGGCCATGACGACCATTTTGACATCATCGTCGCCATGACGGCCATTATGGCAACACCGTCGCCATGACGACCATTATGACATCATCGTCGCATGACGACCATTATGGCAACACCGTCGCCATGACGACCATTATGACATCATCGTCGGCATGACGACCATTATGACATC
Source organism: Phyllobates terribilis (assembly GCF_046119375.1). Lineage (NCBI taxonomy): Eukaryota > Metazoa > Chordata > Amphibia > Anura > Dendrobatidae > Phyllobates > Phyllobates terribilis. The sequence continues at coordinate 4,163,565 of NW_027362819.1, forward strand.
ATCGTCGCCATGACGACCATTATGGCAACACCGTCGCCATGACGACCAGTATGACATCATCGTCACCATGACGACCATTATGACATCATCGTCGCCATGACGACCATTATGACATCACCAAAGTCATGACCACCATACTGACATCATCATCGCCATGACGACCATTCTGACATCACCATTGCCATGACGACCATTATGACATCACCGTCGCCATGACGACCATTATGACATCACCAAAGCCATGACCACCATACTGACATCATCGTCGCCATGACGACCATTATGACATTGTCATGGCCATGACGACCATTTTGACATCATCGTCGCCATGACGACCATTATGACATCACCGTCGCCGTGACGACCATTATGACATCAACAAAGCCATGACAACCATATTGACATCATCGTCGCCATGACGACCATTATGACATCATCGTCGCCATGATGACCATTATGACATCACAAAAGCCATGACCACCATACTGACATCATCGTCGCCATGACGACCATTCTGACATCACCATTGCCATGACGACCATTATGACATCACCGTCGCCATGACGACCATTATGACATCACCAAAGCCATGACCACCATACTGACATCATCGTCGCCATGACGACCATTATGACATCGTCGTCGCCATGACGACCATTAAGACATCATCGTCGCCATGACGACTATTATGGCAACACCGTCGCCATGACGAGCATTATGACATCATCGTCGCCATGACGACCATTATGACATCATCGTCGCCATGACGACCATTATGGCAACACCATCGCCATGACGACCATTATGACATCATCGTCGCCGTGACGACCATTATGTCATCATCGTCGCCATGACAACCATTATGACATCACCGTCGCCATGACGACCATTATGACATCACCAAAGCCATGACAACCATATTGACATCATCGTCGCCATGACGACCATTATGACATCAACGTCGCCATGACGACCATTATGACATCACCAAAGCCATGAACACCATACTGACATCATCGTCGCCATGACGACCATTCTGACATCACCATTGCCATGACGACCATTATGACATCACCGTCGCCATGACGACCATTATGACATCACCAAAGCCATGACCACCATACTGACATCATCGTCGCCATGACGACCATTCTGACATCACCATTGCCATGACGACCATTATGACATCACCGTCGCCATGACGACCATTATGACATCACCAAAGCCATTACCACCATACTGACATCATCGTCGCCATGACGACCATTATGACATCATCGTCGCATGACGACCATTATGGCAACACCGTCGCCATGACGACCATTATGACATCATCGTCGGCATGACGACCATTATGACATCATCGTCGCCATGACGACCATTATGGCAACACCGTCGCCATGACGACCAGTATGACATCATCGTCGCCATGACGACCATTATGACATCATCGTCGCCATGACGACCATTATGACATCACCAAAGTCATGACCACCATACTGACATCATCATCGCCATGACGACCATTCTGACATCACCATTGCCATGACGACCATCATGACATCACCGTCGCCATGACGACCATTATGACATCACCAAAGCCATGACCACCATACTGACATCATCGTCGCCATGACGACCATTATGACATTGTCATGGCCATGACGACCATTTTGACATCATCGTCGCCATGACGGCCATTATGGCAACACCGTCGCCATGACGACCATTATGACATCATCGTCGGCATGACGACCATTATGACATTATCGTCGCCATGACGACTATTATGACATCACCGTCGCCATGACGACCATTATGACATCATCGTCGCCATGACGACCATTATGACGTCATCGTCGCCATGACGACCATTATGACATCATCGTCGCCATGACGACCATTATGACATCACCAAAGTCATGACCACCATACTGACATCATCATCGCCATGACGACCATTCTGACATCACCATTGCCATGACGACCATTATGACATCACCGTCGCCATGACGACCATTATGACATCACCAAAGCCATGACCACCATACTGACATCATCGTCGCCATGACGACCATTATGACATCGTCATGGCCATGACGACCATTTTGACATCATCGTCGCCATGACGACCATTATGGCAACACCGTCGCCATGACGACCATTATGACATCGTCATGGCCATGACGACCATTATGACATCATCGTCGCCATGACGACCATTATGGCAACACCGTCGCCATGACGACCATTATGACATCATCGTCGGCATGACGACCATTATGACGTCATCGTCGCCATGACGACCATTATGACATCATCGTCGCCATGACGACCATTATGGCAACACCGTCGCCATGACGACCATTATGGCAACACCGTCGCCATGACGACCATTATGACATCATCGTCGGCATGACGACCATTATGACATCATCGTCGCCATGACGACCATTATGGCAACACCTTCGCCATGACGACCAGTATGACATCATCGTCGCCATGACGACCATTATGACATCATCGTCGCCATGACGACCATTATGACGTCATCGTCGCCATGATGACCATTATGACATCATCGTCGCCATGACGACCATTATGACATCATCGTCGCCATGACGACCATTATGGCAACACCGTCGCCATGACGACCAGTATGACATCATCGTCGCCATGACGACCATTATGACATCATCGTCGCCGTGACGACCATTATGACATCATCGTCGCCGTGACGACCATTATGACATCATCGTCGCCATGACGACCATTATGACATCACCGTCGCCATGACGACCATTATGACATCACCGTCGCCATGACGATCATTATGACATCACCAAAGCCATGACAACCATATTGACATCATCGTCGCCATGACGACCATTATGACATCATCGTCGCCATGACGACCATTATGACATCACCAAAGCCATGACCACCATACTGACATCATCGTCGCCATGACGACCATTCTGACATCACCAAAGCCATGACGACCATTTTGACATCACCAAAGCCATGACCACCATACTGACATCATCCTCGCCATGACGACCATTATAACATCATCGTCACCATGACGACCATTATGACATCATCGTCGCCATGACGACCATTATGGCAACACCGTCGCCATGACGACCATTATGACATCATCGTCGCCATGACGACCATTATGACATCACCGTCGCCGTAACGACCATTATGACATCATCATCGCCGTGACGACCATTATGACATCATCGTCGCCATGACGACCATTATGACATCATCGTCGCCATGACGACCATTATGACATCACCAAAGCCATGACAACCATATTGACATCATCGTCGCCATGACGACCATTATGACATCTTCGTCGCCATGACGACCATTATGACATCACCAAAGCCATGACCACCATACTGACATAATCGTCGCCATGACGACCATTCTGACATCACCATTGCCATGACGACCATTATGACATCACCGTCGCTATGACGAAAATTATGACATCACCAAAGCCATGACCACCATACTGACATCATCGTCTCCATGACGACCATTATGACATCATCGTCGCCATGACGACCATTATGACATCATCGTCGCCATGACGACCATTATGACATCACCAAAGCCATGACCACCATACTGACATCATCGTCGGCATGACGACCATTATGACATCACCGTCGCCATGACGACCATTATGACATCATCGTCGCCATGACGACCATTATGGCAACACCGTCGCCATGACGACCAGTATGACATCATCGTCGCCATGACGACCATTATGACATCATCGTCGCCATGACGACCATTATGACGTCATCTTCGCCATGACGACCATTATGATATCATCGTCGCCATGACGACCATTATGACATCATCGTCGCCATGACGACCATTATGGCAACACCGTCGCCATGACGACCAGTATGACATAATTGTCGCCATGACGACCATTATGACATCACCGTCGCCATGACGACCAGTATGACATCATCGTCGCCATGACGACCATTATGACATCACCGTCGCCGTGACGACCATTATGACATCATCGTCGCCGTGACGACCATTATGGCAACACCGTCGCCATGACGACCATTATGACATCATCGTCGCCATGACGACCATTATGGCAACACCGTCGCCATGACGACCAGTATGACATCACCGTCGCCATGACGACCATTATGACATCATCGTCGCCATGACAACCATTATGGCAACACCGTCGCCATGACGACCATTATGACATCACCGTCGCCGTAACGACCATTATGACATCATCATCGCCGTGACTACCATTATGACATCATCGTCGCCATGACGACCATTATGACATCACCGTCGCCATGACGACCATTATGACATCACCAAAGCCATGACAACCATATTGACATCATCGTCGCCATGACGACCATTATGACATCATCGTCGCCATGACGACCATTATGGCAACACCGTCGCCATGACGACCAGTATGACATCATCGTCGCCATGACGACCATTATGACATCATCGTCGGCATGACGACCATTATGACATCATCGTCGCCATGACGACCATTATGGCAACACCGTCGCCATGACGACCAGTATGACATCATCGTCACCATGACGACCATTATGACATCATCGTCGCCATGACGACCATTATGACATCACCAAAGTCATGACCACCATACTGACATCATCATCGCCATGACGACCATTCTGACATCACCATTGCCATGACGACCATTATGACATCACCGTCGCCATGACGACCATTATGACATCACCAAAGCCATGACCACCATACTGACATCATCGTCGCCATGACGACCATTATGACATTGTCATGGCCATGACGACCATTTTGACATCATCGTCGCCATGACGACCATTATGACATCACCGTCGCCGTGACGACCATTATGACATCAACAAAGCCATGACAACCATATTGACATCATCGTCGCCATGACGACCATTATGACATCATCGTCGCCATGACGACCATTATGACATCACCAAAGCCATGACCACCATACTGACATCATCGTCGCCATGACGACCATTCTGACATCATCATTGCCATGACGACCATTATGACATCACCGTCGCCATGACGACCATTATGACATCACCAAAGCCATGACCACCATACTGACATCATCGTCGCCATGACGACCATTATGACATCATCGTCGCCATGACGACCATTATGGCAACACCGTCGCCATGACGACCATTATGCCATCATCGTCGGCATGACGACCATTATGACATCATCGTCGCCATGACGACCATTATGGCAACACCGTCGCCATGACGACCAGTATGACATCATCGTCGCCATGACGACCATTATGACATCATCGTCGCCATGATGACCATTATGACATCACAAAAGCCATGACCACCATACTGACATCATCGTCGCCATGACGACCATTCTGACATCACCATTGCCATGACGACCATTATGACATCACCGTCGCCATGACGACCATTATGACATCACCAAAGCCATGACCACCATACTGACATCATCGTCGCCATGACGACCATTATGACATCGTCGTCGCCATGACGACCATTAAGACATCATCGTCGCCATGACGACTATTATGGCAACACCGTCGCCATGACGAGCATTATGACATCATCGTCGGCATGACGACCATTATGACATCATCGTCGCCATGACGACCATTATGGCAACACCATCGCCATGACGACCATTATGACATCATCGTCGCCGTGACGACCATTATGACATCATCGTCGCCATGACAACCATTATGACATCACCGTCGCCATGACGACCATTATGACATCACCAAAGCCATGACAACCATATTGACATCATCGTCGCCATGACGACCATTATGACATCAACGTCGCCATGACGACCATTATGACATCACCAAAGCCATGAACACCATACTGACATCATCGTCGCCATGACGACCATTCTGACATCACCATTGCCATGACGACCATTATGACATCACCGTCGCCATGACGACCATTATGACATCACCAAAGCCATGACCACCATACTGACATCATCGTCGCCATGACGACCATTCTGACATCACCATTGCCATGACGACCATTATGACATCACCGTCGCCATGACGACCATTATGACATCACCAAAGCCATTACCACCATACTGACATCATCGTCGCCATGACGACCATTATGACATCATCGTCGCATGACGACCATTATGGCAACACCGTCGCCATGACGACCATTATGACATCATCGTCGGCATGACGACCATTATGACATCATCGTCGCCATGACGACCATTCTGACATCACCATTGCCATGACGACCATTATGACATCACCGTCGCTATGACGAAAATTATGACATCACCAAAGCCATGACCACCATACTGACATCATCGTCTCCATGACGACCATTATGACATCATCGTCGCCATGACGACCATTATGACATCATCGTCGCCATGACGACCATTATGACATCACCAAAGCCATGACCACCATACTGACATCTTCGTCGGCATGACGACCATTATGACATCACCGTCGCCATGACGACCATTATGACATCATCGTCGCCATGACGACCATTATGGCAACACCGTCGCCATGACGACCAGTATGACATCATCGTCGCCATGACGACCATTATGACATCATCGTCGCCATGACGACCATTATGACGTCATCTTCGCCATGACGACCATTATGATATCATCGTCGCCATGACGACCATTATGACATCATCGTCGCCATGACGACCATTATGGCAACACCGTCGCCATGACGACCAGTATGACATAATTGTCGCCATGACGACCATTATGACATCACCGTCGCCATGACGACCAGTATGACATCATCGTCGCCATGACGACCATTATGACATCACCGTCGCCGTGACGACCATTATGACATCATCGTCGCCGTGACGACCATTATGGCAACACCGTCGCCATGACGACCATTATGACATCATCGTCGCCATGACGACCATTATGGCAACACCGTCGCCATGACGACCAGTATGACATCACCGTCGCCATGACGACCATTATGACATCATCGTCGCCATGACAACCATTATGGCAACACCGTCGCCATGACGACCATTATGACATCACCGTCGCCGTAACGACCATTATGACATCATCATCGCCGTGACGACCATTATGACATCATCGTCGCCATGACGACCATTATGACATCACCGTCGCCATGACGACCATTATGACATCACCAAAGCCATGACAACCATATTGACATCATCGTCGCCATGACGACCATTATGACATCATCGTCGCCATGACGACCATTATGGCAACACCGTCGCCATGACGACCAGTATGACATCATCGTCGCCATGACGACCATTATGACATCATCGTCGGCATGACGACCATTATGACATCATCGTCGCCATGACGACCATTATGGCAACACCGTCGCCATGACGACCAGTATGACATCATCGTCACCATGACGACCATTATGACATCATCGTCGCCATGACGACCATTATGACATCACCAAAGTCATGACCACCATACTGACATCATCATCGCCATGACGACCATTCTGACATCACCATTGCCATGACGACCATTATGACATCACCGTCGCCATGACGACCATTATGACATCACCAAAGCCATGACCACCATACTGACATCATCGTCGCCATGACGACCATTATGACATTGTCATGGCCATGACGACCATTTTGACATCATCGTCGCCATGACGACCATTATGACATCACCGTCGCCGTGACGACCATTATGACATCAACAAAGCCATGACAACCATATTGACATCATCGTCGCCATGACGACCATTATGACATCATCGTCGCCATGACGACCATTATGACATCACCAAAGCCATGACCACCATACTGACATCATCGTCGCCATGACGACCATTCTGACATCATCATTGCCATGACGACCATTATGACATCACCGTCGCCATGACGACCATTATGACATCACCAAAGCCATGACCACCATACTGACATCATCGTCGCCATGACGACCATTATGACATAATCGTCGCCATGACGACCATTATGGCAACACCGTCGCCATGACGACCATTATGCCATCATCGTCGGCATGACGACCATTATGACATCATCGTCGCCATGACGACCATTATGGCAACACCGTCGCCATGACGACCAGTATGACATCATCGTCGCCATGACGACCATTATGACATCATCGTCGCCATGATGACCATTATGACATCACAAAAGCCATGACCACCATACTGACATCATCGTCGCCATGACGACCATTCTGACATCACCATTGCCATGACGACCATTATGACATCACCGTCGCCATGACGACCATTATGACATCACCAAAGCCATGACCACCATACTGACATCATCGTCGCCATGACGACCATTATGACATCGTCGTCGCCATGACGACCATTAAGACATCATCGTCGCCATGACGACTATTATGGCAACACCGTCGCCATGACGAGCATTATGACATCATCGTCGGCATGACGACCATTATGACATCATCGTCGCCATGACGACCATTATGGCAACACCATCGCCATGACGACCATTATGACATCATCGTCGCCGTGACGACCATTATGACATCATCGTCGCCATGACAACCATTATGACATCACCGTCGCCATGACGACCATTATGACATCACCAAAGCCATGACAACCATATTGACATCATCGTCGCCATGACGACCATTATGACATCAACGTCGCCATGACGACCATTATGACATCACCAAAGCCATGAACACCATACTGACATCATCGTCGCCATGACGACCATTCTGACATCACCATTGCCATGACGACCATTATGACATCACCGTCGCCATGACGACCATTATGACATCACCAAAGCCATGACCACCATACTGACATCATCGTCGCCATGACGACCATTCTGACATCACCATTGCCATGACGACCATTATGACATCACCGTCGCCATGACGACCATTATGACATCACCAAAGCCATTACCACCATACTGACATCATCGTCGCCATGACGACCATTATGACATCATCGTCGCATGACGACCATTATGGCAACACCGTCGCCATGACGACCATTATGACATCATCGTCGGCATGACGACCATTATGACATCATCGTCGCCATGACGACCATTATGGCAACACCGTCGCCATGACGACCAGTATGACATCATCGTCGCCATGACGACCATTATGACATCATCGTCGCCATGACAACCATTATGACATCACCAAAGTCATGACCACCATACTGACATCATCATCGCCATGACGACCATTCTGACATCACCATTGCCATGACGACCATCATGACATCACCGTCGCCATGACGACCATTATGACATCACCAAAGCCATGACCACCATACTGACATCATCGTCGCCATGACGACCATTATGACATTGTCATGGCCATGACGACCATTTTGACATCATCGTCGCCATGACGGCCATTATGGCAACACCGTCGCCATGACGACCATTATGACATCATCGTCGGCATGACGACCATTATGACATTATCGTCGCCATGACGACTATTATGACATCACCGTCGCCATGACGACCATTATGACATCATCGTCGCCATGACGACCATTATGACGTCATCGTCGCCATGACGACCATTATGACATCATCGTCGCCATGACGACCATTATGACATCACCAAAGTCATGACCACCATACTGACATCATCATCGCCATGACGACCATTCTGACATCACCATTGCCATGACGACCATTATGACATCACCGTCGCCATGACGACCATTATGACATCACCAAAGCCATGACCACCATACTGACATCATCGTCGCCATGACGACCATTATGACATCGTCATGGCCATGACGACCATTATGACATCATCGTCGCCATGACGACCATTATGGCAACACCGTCGCCATAACGACCATTATGACATCATCGTCGGCATGACGACCATTATGACGTCATCGTCGCCATGACGACCATTATGACATCATCGTCGCCATGACGACCATTATGGCAACACCGTCGCCATGACGACCATTATGGCAACACCGTCGCCATAACGACCATTATGACATCATCGTCGGCATGACGACCATTATGACATCATCGTCGCCATGACGACCATTATGGCAACACCTTCGCCATGACGACCAGTATGACATCATCGTCGCCATGACGACCATTATGACATCATCGTCGCCATGACGACCATTATGACGTCATCGTCGCCATGATGACCATTATGACATCATCGTCGCCATGACGACCATTATGACATCATCGTCGCCATGACGACCATTATGGCAACACCGTCGCCATGACGACCAGTATGACATCATCGTCGCCATGACGACCATTATGACATCATCGTCGCCGTGACGACCATTATGACATCATCGTCGCCGTGACGACCATTATGACATCATCGTCGCCATGACGACCATTATGACATCACCGTCGCCATGACGACCATTATGACATCACCGTCGCCATGACGATCATTATGACATCACCAAAGCCATGACAACCATATTGACATCATCGTCGCCATGACGACCATTATGACATCATCGTCGCCATGACGACCATTATGACATCACCAAAGCCATGACCACCATACTGACATCATCGTCGCCATGACGACCATTCTGACATCACCAAAGCCATGACGACCATTTTGACATCACCAAAGCCATGACCACCATACTGACATCATCCTCGCCATGACGACCATTATAACATCATCGTCACCATGACGACCATTATGACATCATCGTCGCCATGACGACCATTATGGCAACACCGTCGCCATGACGACCATTATGACATCATCGTCGCCATGACGACCATTATGACATCACCGTCGCCGTAACGACCATTATGACATCATCATCGCCGTGACGACCATTATGACATCATCGTCGCCATGACGACCATTATGACATCATCGTCGCCATGACGACCATTATGACATCACCAAAGCCATGACAACCATATTGACATCATCGTCGCCATGACGACCATTATGACATCTTCGTCGCCATGACGACCATTATGACATCACCAAAGCCATGACCACCATACTGACATAATCGTCGCCATGACGACCATTCTGACATCACCATTGCCATGACGACCATTATGACATCACCGTCGCTATGACGAAAATTATGACATCACCAAAGCCATGACCACCATACTGACATCATCGTCTCCATGACGACCATTATGACATCATCGTCGCCATGACGACCATTATGACATCATCGTCGCCATGACGACCATTATGACATCACCAAAGCCATGACCACCATACTGACATCATCGTCGGCATGACGACCATTATGACATCACCGTCGCCATGACGACCATTATGACATCATCGTCGCCATGACGACCATTATGGCAACACCGTCGCCATGACGACCAGTATGACATCATCGTCGCCATGACGACCATTATGACATCATCGTCGCCATGACGACCATTATGACGTCATCTTCGCCATGACGACCATTATGATATCATCGTCGCCATGACGACCATTATGACATCATCGTCGCCATGACGACCATTATGGCAACACCGTCGCCATGACGACCAGTATGACATAATTGTCGCCATGACGACCATTATGACATCACCGTCGCCATGACGACCAGTATGACATCATCGTCGCCATGACGACCATTATGACATCACCGTCGCCGTGACGACCATTATGACATCATCGTCGCCGTGACGACCATTATGGCAACACCGTCGCCATGACGACCATTATGACATCATCATCGCCGTGACGACCATTATGACATCATCGTCGCCATGACGACCATTATGACATCACCGTCGCCATGACGACCATTATGACATCACCAAAGCCATGACAACCATATTGACATCATCGTCGCCATGACGACCATTATGACATCATCGTCGCCATGACGACCATTATGGCAACACCGTCGCCATGACGACCAGTATGACATCATCGTCGCCATGACGACCATTATGACATCACCGTCGCCATGACGACCATTATGACATCACCGTCGCCATGACGACCATTATGACATCACCAAAGCCATGACAACCATATTGACATCATCGTCGCCATGACGACCATTATGACATCATCGTCGCCATGACGACCATTATGACATCACCAAAGCCATGACCACCATACTGACATCATCGTCGCCATGACGACCATTATGACATCATCGTCGCCATGACGACCATTATGACATCACCGTCGCCATGACGACCATTATGACATCACCAAAGCCATGACCACCATACTGACATCATCGTCGCCATGGCGACCATTATGACATCATCGTCGCCATGACGACCATTATGATATCATCGTCGCCATGACGACAATTATGACATCACCAAAGTCATGACCACCATACTGACATCATCATCGCCATGACGACCATTCTGACATCACCATTGCCATGACGACCATTATGACATCACCGTCGCCATGACGACCATTATGACATCACCAAAGCCATGACCACCATACTGACATCATCGTCGCCATGACGAACATTATGACATTGTCATGGCCATGACGACCATTTTGACATCATCGTCGCCATGACGGCCATTATGGCAACACCGTCGCCATGACGACCATTATGACATCATCGTCGGCATGACGACCATTATGACATTATCGTCGCCATGACGACTATTATGACATCACCGTCGCCATGACGACCATTATGACATCATCGTCGCCATGACGACCATTATGACGTCATCGTCGCCATGACGACCATTATGACATCATCGTCGCCATGACGACCATTATGACATCACCAAAGTCATGACCACCATACTGACATCATCATCGCCATGACGACCATTCTGACATCACCATTGCCATGACGACCATTATGACATCACCGTCGCCATGACGACCATTATGACATCACCAAAGCCATGACCACCATACTGACATCATCGTCGCCATGACGACCATTATGACATCGTCATGGCCATGACGACCATTTTGACATCATCGTCGCCATGACGACCATTATGGCAACACCGTCGCCATGACGACCATTATGACATCATCGTCGGCATGACGACCATTATGACATTATCGTCGCCATGACGACTATTATGACATCACCGTCGCCATGACGACCATTATGACATCATCGTCGCCATGACGACCATTATGACGTCATCGTCGCCATGACGACCATTATGACATCATCGTCGCCATGACGACCATTATGGCAACACCGTCGCCATGACGACCATTATGGCAACACCGTCGCCATGACGACCATTATGACATCATCGTCGGCATGACGACCATTATGACATCATCGTCGCCATGACGACCATTATGGCAACACCTTCGCCATGACGACCAGTATGACATCATCGTCGCCATGAAGACCATTATGACATCACCGTCGCCGTAACGACCATTATGACATCATCATCGCCGTGACGACCATTATGACATCATCGTCGCCATGACGACCATTATGACATCATCGTCGCCATGACGACCATTATGACATCACCAAAGCCATGACAACCATATTGACATCATCGTCGCCATGACGACCATTATGACATCTTCGTCGCCATGACGACCATTATGACATCACCAAAGCCATGACCACCATACTGACATAATCGTCGCCATGACGACCATTCTGACATCACCATTGCCATGACGACCATTATGACATCACCGTCGCTATGACGACCATTATGACATCACCAAAGCCATGACCACCATACTGACATCATCGTCTCCATGACGACCATTATGACATCATCGTCGCCATGACGACCATTATGACATCATCGTCGCCATGACGACCATTATGACATCACCAAAGCCATGACCACCATACTGACATCATCGTCGGCATGACGACCATTATGACATCACCGTCGCCATGACGACCATTATGACATCATCGTCGCCATGACGACCATTATGGCAACACCGTCGCCATGACGACCAGTATGACATCATCGTCGCCATGACGACCATTATGACATCATCGTCGCCATGACGACCATTATGACGTCATCTTCGCCATGACGACCATTATGATATCATCGTCGCCATGACGACCATTATGACATCATCGTCGCCATGACGACCATTATGGCAACACCGTCGCCATGACGACCAGTATGACATAATTGTCGCCATGACGACCATTATGACATCACCGTCGCCATGACGACCAGTATGACATCATCGTCGCCATGACGACCATTATGACATCACCGTCGCCGTGACGACCATTATGACATAATCGTCGCTGTGACGACCATTATGGCAACACCGTCGCCATGACGACCATTATGACATCATCGTCGCCATGACGACCATTATGGCAACACCGTCGCCATGATGACCAGTATGACATCACCGTCGCCATGACGACCATTATGACATCATCGTCGCCATGACAACCATTATGGCAACACCGTCGCCATGACGACCATTATGACATCACCGTCGCCGTAACGACCATTATGACATCATCATCGCCGTGACGACCATTATGACATCATCGTCGCCATGACGACCATTATGACATCACCGTCGCCATGACGACCATTATGACATCACCAAAGCCATGACAACCATATTGACATCATCGTCGCCATGACGACCATTATGACATCATCGTCGCCATGACGACCATTATGGCAACACCGTCGCCATGACGACCAGTATGACATCATCGTCGCCATGACGACCATTATGACATCACCGTCGCCATGACGACCATTATGACATCACCGTCGCCATGACGACCATTATGACATCACCAAAGCCATGACAACCATATTGACATCATCGTCGCCATGACGACCATTATGACATCATCGTCGCCATGACGACCATTATGACATCACCAAAGCCATGACCACCATACTGACATCATCGTCGCCATGACGACCATTATGACATCATCGTCGCCATGACGACCATTATGACATCACCGTCGCCATGACGACCATTATGACATCACCAAAGCCATGACCACCATACTGACATCATCGTCGCCATGGCGACCATTATGACATCATCGTCGCCATGACGACCATTATGATATCATCGTCGCCATGACGACCATTATGACATCACCAAAGCCATGACCACCATACTGACATCATCGTCGGCATGATGACCATTATGACATCACCGTCGCCATGACGACCATTATGACATCATCGTCGCCATGACGACCATTATGGCAACACCGTCGCCATGACGACCAGTATGACATCATCGTCGCCATGACGACCATTATGACGTCATCGTCGCCATGACGACCATTATGACGTCATCGTCGCCATGACGACCATTATGACGTCATCGTCGCCATGACGACCATTATGACATCATCGTCGCCATGGCGACCATTTTGACATCATCGTCGCCATGACGACCATTATGGCAACACCGTCGCCATGATGACCAGTATGACATCATCGTCGCCATGACGACCATTATGACATCACCGTCGCCGTGACGACCATTATGACATCATCGTCGCCGTGACGACCATTATGACATCATCGTCGCCATGACGACCATTATGACATCACCGTCGCCATGACGACCATTATGACATCACCAAAGCCATGACAACCATATTGACATCATCGTCGCCATGACGACCATTATGACATCATCATCGCCATGACGACCATTATGGCAACACCGTCGCCATGACGACCAGTATGACATCATCGTCGCCATGACGACCATTATGACATCACCGTCGCCATGACGACCATTATGACATCACCGTCGCCATGACGACCATTATGACATCACCAAAGCCATGACAACCATATTGACATCATCGTCGCCATGACGACCATTATGACATCATCGTCGCCATGACGACCATTATGACATCACCAAAGCCATGACCACCATACTGACATCATCGTAGCCATGACGACCATTATGACATCATCGTCGCCATGACGACCATTATGACATCACCGTCGCCATGACGACCATTATGACATCACCAAAGCCATGACCACCATACTGACATCATCGTCGCCATGGCGACCATTATGACATCATCGTCGCCATGACGACCATTATGATATCATCGTCGCCATGACGACCATTATGACATCACCAAAGTCATGACCACCATACTGACATCATCATCGCCATGACGACCATTCTGACATCACCATTGCCATGACGACCATTATGACATCACCGTCGCCATGACGACCATTATGACATCACCAAAGCCATGACCACCATACTGACATCATCGTCGCCATGACGACCATTATGACATTGTCATGGCCATGACGACCATTTTGAAATCATCGTCGCCATGACGGCCATTATGGCAACACCGTCGCCATGACGACCATTATGACATCATCGTCGGCATGACGACCATTATGACATTATCGTCGCCATGACGACCATTATGACATCACCGTCGCCATGACGACCATTATGACATCATCGTCGCAATGACGACCATTATGACGTCATCGTCGCCATGACGACCATTATGACATCATCGTCGCCATGACGACCATTATGACATCACCAAAGTCATGACCACCATACTGACATCATCATCGCCATGACGACCATTCTGACATCACCATTGCCATGACGACCATTATGACATCACCGTCGCCATGACGACCATTATGACATCACCAAAGCCATGACCACCATACTGACATCATCGTCGCCATGACGACCATTATGACATCGTCATGGCCATGACGACCATTTTGACATCATCGTCGCCATGACGACCATTATGGCAACACCGTCGCCATGACGACCATTATGACATCATCGTCGGCATGACGACCATTATGACATTATCGTCGCCATGACGACTATTATGACATCACCGTCGCCATGACGACCATTATGACATCATCGTCGCCATGACGACCATTATGACGTCATCGTCGCCATGACGACCATTATGACATCATCGTCGCCATGACGACCATTATGGCAACACCGTCGCCATGACGACCATTATGACATCATCGTCGGCATGACGACCATTATGACATCATCGTCGCCATGACGACCATTATGGCAACACCTTCGCCATGACGACCAGTATGACATCATCGTCGCCATGACGACCATTATGACATCATCGTCGCCATGACGACCATTATGAAGTCATCGTCGCCATGATGACCATTATGACATCATCGTCGCCATGACGACCATTATGACATCATCGTCGCCATGACGACCATTATGGCAACACCGTCGCCATGACGACCAGTATGACATCATCGTCGCCATGACGACCATTATGACATCATCGTCGCCGTGACGACCATTATGACATCATCGTCGCCGTGACGACCATTATGACATCATCGTCGCCATGACGACCATTATGGCAACACCGTCGCCATGACGACCATTATGGCAACACCGTCGCCATGACGACCATTATGACATCATCGTCGGCATGACGACCATTATGACATCATCGTCGCCATGACGACCATTATGGCAACACCTTCGCCATGACGACCAGTATGACATCATCGTCGCCATGACGACCATTATGACATCATCGTCGCCATGACGACCATTATGACGTCATCGTCGCCATGATGACCATTATGACATCATCGTCGCCATGACGACCATTATGACATCATCGTCGCCATGACGACCATTATGGCAACACCATCGCCATGACGACCAGTATGACATCATCGTCGCCATGACGACCATTATGACATCATCGTCGCCGTGACGACCATTATGACATCATCGTCGCCGTGACGACCATTATGACATCATCGTCGCCATGACGACCATTATGACATCACCGTCGCCATGACGACCATTATGACATCACCGTCGCCATGACGACCATTATGACATCACCAAAGCCATGACAACCATATTGACATCATCGTCGCCATGACGACCATTATGACATCATCGTCGCCATGACGACCATTATGACATCACCAAAGCCATGACCACCACACTGACATCATCCTCGCCATGACGACCATTATAACATCATCGTCACCATGACGACCATTATGACATCATCGTCGCCATGACGACCATTATGGCAACACCGTCGCCATGACGACCATTATGACATCATCGTCGCCATGACGACCATTATGACATCACCGTCGCCGTAACGACCATTATGACATCATCATCGCCGTGACGACCATTATGACATCATCGTCGCCATGACGACCATTATGACATCATCGTCGCCATGACGACCATTATGACATCACCAAAGCCATGACAACCATATTGACATCATCGTCGCCATGACGACCATTATGACATCTTCGTCGCCATGACGACCATTATGACATCACCAAAGCCATGACCACCATACTGACATAATCGTCGCCATGACGACCATTCTGACATCACCATTGCCATGACGACCATTATGACATCACCGTCGCTATGACGACCATTATGACATCACCAAAGCCATGACCACCATACTGACATCATCGTCTCCATGACGACCATTATGACATCATCGTCGCCATGACGACCATTATGACATCATCGTCGCCATGACGACCATTATGACATCACCAAAGCCATGACCACCATACTGACATCATCGTCGGCATGACGACCATTATGACATCACCGTCGCCATGACGACCATTATGACATCATCGTCGCCATGACGACCATTATGGCAACACCGTCGCCATGACGACCAGTATGACATCATCGTCGCCATGACGACCATTATGACATCATCGTCGCCATGACGACCATTATGACGTCATCTTCGCCATGACGACCATTATGATATCATCGTCGCCATGACGACCATTATGACATCATCGTCGCCATGACGACCATTATGGCAACACCGTCGCCATGACGACCTGTATGACATAATTGTCGCCATGACGACCATTATGACATCACCGTCGCCATGACGACCAGTATGACATCATCGTCGCCATGACGACCATTATGACATCACCGTCGCCGTGACGACCATTATGACTTCATCGTCGCCGTGACGACCATTATGGCAACACCGTCGCCATGACGACCATTATGACATCATCGTCGCCATGACGACCGTTATGGCAACACCGTCGCCATGATGACCAGTATGACATCACCGTCGCCATGACGACCATTATGACATCATCGTCGCCATGACAACCATTATGGCAACACCGTCGCCATGACGACCATTATGACATCACCGTCGCCGTAACGACCATTATGACATCATCATCGCCGTGACGACCATTATGACATCATCGTCGCCATGACGACCATTATGACATCACCGTCGCCATGACGACCATTATGACATCACCAAAGCCATGACAACCATATTGACATCATCGTCGCCATGACGACCATTATGACATCATCGTCGCCATGACGACCATTATGGCAACACCGTCGCCATGACGACCAGTATGACATCATCGTCGCCATGACGACCATTATGACATCACCGTCGCCATGACGACCATTTTGACATCACCGTCGCCATGACGACCATTATGACATCACCAAAGCCATGACAACCATATTGACATCATCGTCGCCATGACGACCATTATGACATCATCGTCGCCATGACGACCATTATGACATCACCAAAGCCATGACCACCATACTGACATCATCGTCGCCATGACGACCATTATGACATCATCGTCGCCATGACGACCATTATGACATCACCGTCGCCATGACGACCATTATGACATCACCAAAGCCATGACCACCATACTGACATCATCGTCGCCATGGCGACCATTATGACATCATCGTCGCCATGACGACCATTATGATATCATCGTCGCCATGACGACCATTATGACATCACCAAAGCCATGACCACCATACTGACATCATCGTCGGCATGATGACCATTATGACATCATCGTCGCCATGACGACCATTATGACATCATCGTCGCCATGACGACCATTATGACATCACCAAAGCCATGACCACCATACTGACATCATCGTCGGCATGACGACCATTATGACATCACCGTCGCCATGACGACCATTATGACATCATCGTCGCCATGACGACCATTATGGCAACACCGTCGCCATGACGACCAGTATGACATCATCGTCGCCATGACGACCATTATGACATCATCGTCGCCATGACGACCATTATGACGTCATCTTCGCCATGACGACCATTATGATATCATCGTCGCCATGACGACCATTATGACATCATCGTCGCCATGACGACCATTATGGCAACACCGTCGCCATGACGACCTGTATGACATAATTGTCGCCATGACGACCATTATGACATCACCGTCGCCATGACGACCAGTATGACATCATCGTCGCCATGACGACCATTATGACATCACCGTCGCCGTGACGACCATTATGACATCACCGTCGCCGTGACGACCATTATGACATCATCGTCGCCATGACGACCATTATGACATCTTCGTCGCCATGACGACCATTATGACATCACCAAAGCCATGACCACCATACTGACATAATCGTCGCCATGACGACCATTCTGACATCACCATTGCCATGACGACCATTATGACATCACCGTCGCTATGACGACCATTATGACATCACCAAAGCCATGACCACCATACTGACATCATCGTCTCCATGACGACCATTATGACATCATCGTCGCCATGACGACCATTATGACATCATCGTCGCCATGACGACCATTATGACATCACCAAAGCCATGACCACCATACTGACATCATCGTCGGCATGACGACCATTATGACATCACCGTCGCCATGACGACCATTATGACATCATCGTCGCCATGACGACCATTATGGCAACACCGTCGCCATGACGACCAGTATGACATCATCGTCGCCATGACGACCATTATGACATCATCGTCGCCATGACGACCATTATGACGTCATCTTCGCCATGACGACCATTATGATATCATCGTCGCCATGACGACCATTATGACATCATCGTCGCCATGACGACCATTATGGCAACACCGTCGCCATGACGACCTGTATGACATAATTGTCGCCATGACGACCATTATGACATCACCGTCGCCATGACGACCAGTATGACATCATCGTCGCCATGACGACCATTATGACATCACCGTCGCCGTGACGACCATTATGACTTCATCGTCGCCGTGACGACCATTATGGCAACACCGTCGCCATGACGACCATTATGACATCATCGTCGCCATGACGACCGTTATGGCAACACCGTCGCCATGATGACCAGTATGACATCACCGTCGCCATGACGACCATTATGACATCATCGTCGCCATGACAACCATTATGGCAACACCGTCGCCATGACGACCATTATGACATCACCGTCGCCGTAACGACCATTATGACATCATCATCGCCGTGACGACCATTATGACATCATCGTCGCCATGACGACCATTATGACATCACCGTCGCCATGACGACCATTATGACATCACCAAAGCCATGACAACCATATTGACATCATCGTCGCCATGACGACCATTATGACATCATCGTCGCCATGACGACCATTATGACATCACCAAAGCCATGACCACCATACTGACATCATCGTCGCCATGACGACCATTATGACATCATCGTCGCCATGACGACCATTATGACATCACCGTCGCCATGACGACCATTATGACATCACCAAAGCCATGACCACCATACTGACATCATCGTCGCCATGGCGACCATTATGACATCATCGTCGCCATGACGACCATTATGATATCATCGTCGCCATGACGACCATTATGACATCACCAAAGCCATGACCACCATACTGACATCATCGTCGGCATGATGACCATTATGACATCATCGTCGCCATGACGACCATTATGACATCATCGTCGCCATGACGACCATTATGACATCACCAAAGCCATGACCACCATACTGACATCATCGTCGGCATGACGACCATTATGACATCACCGTCGCCATGACGACCATTATGACATCATCGTCGCCATGACGACCATTATGGCAACACCGTCGCCATGACGACCAGTATGACATCATCGTCGCCATGACGACCATTATGACATCATCGTCGCCATGACGACCATTATGACGTCATCTTCGCCATGACGACCATTATGATATCATCGTCGCCATGACGACCATTATGACATCATCGTCGCCATGACGACCATTATGGCAACACCGTCGCCATGACGACCTGTATGACATAATTGTCGCCATGACGACCATTATGACATCACCGTCGCCATGACGACCAGTATGACATCATCGTCGCCATGACGACCATTATGACATCACCGTCGCCGTGACGACCATTATGACATCATCGTCGCCGTGACGACCATTATGGCAACACCGTCGCCATGACGACCATTATGACATCATCGTCGCCATGACGACCGTTATGGCAACACCGTCGCCATGATGACCAGTATGACATCACCGTCGCCATGACGACCATTATGACATCATCGTCGCCATGACAACCATTATGGCAACACCGTCGCCATGACGACCATTATGACATCACCGTCGCCGTAACGACCATTATGACATCATCATCGCCGTGACGACCATTATGACATCATCGTCGCCATGACGACCATTATGACATCACCGTCGCCATGACGACCATTATGACATCACCAAAGCCATGACAACCATATTGACATCATCGTCGCCATGACGACCATTATGACATCATCGTCGCCATGACGACCATTATGGCAACACCGTCGCCATGACGACCAGTATGACATCATCGTCGCCATGACGACCATTATGACATCACCGTCGCCATGACGACCATTTTGACATCACCGTCGCCATGACGACCATTATGACATCACCAAAGCCATGACAACCATATTGACATCATCGTCGCCATGACGACCATTATGACATCATCGTCGCCATGACGACCATTATGACATCACCAAAGCCATGACCACCATACTGACATCATCGTCGCCATGACGACCATTATGACATCATCGTCGCCATGACGACCATTATGACATCACCGTCGCCATGACGACCATTATGACATCACCAAAGCCATGACCACCATACTGACATCATCATCGCCATGGCGACCATTATGACATCATCGTCGCCATGACGACCATTATGATATCATCGTCGCCATGACGACCATTATGACATCACCAAAGCCATGACCACCATACTGACATCATCGTCGGCATGATGACCATTATGACATCACCGTCGCCATGACGACCATTATGACATCATCGTCGCCATGACGACCATTATGGCAACACCGTCGCCATGACGACCAGTATGACATCATCGTCGCCATGACGACCATTATGACGTCATCGTCGCCATGACGACCATTATGACGTCATCGTCGCCATGACGACCATTATGACGTCATCGTCGCCATGACGACCATTATGACATCATCGTCGCCATGGCGACCATTTTGACATCATCGTCGCCATGACGACCATTATGGCAACACCGTCGCCATGATGACCAGTATGACATCATCGTCGCCATGACGACCATTATGACATCACCGTCGCCGTGACGACCATTATGACATCATCGTCGCCGTGACGACCATTATGACATCATCGTCGCCATGACGACCATTATGACATCATCGTCGCCATGACGACCATTATGACATCACCAAAGCCATGACAACCATATTGACATCATCATCGCCATGACGACCATTATGACATCATCGTCGCCATGACGACCATTATGGCAACACCGTCGCCATGACGACCAGTATGACATCATCGTCGCCATGACGACCATTATGACATCACCGTCGCCATGACGACCATTATGACATCACCGTCGCCATGACGACCATTATGACATCACCAAAGCCATGACAACCATATTGACATCATCGTCGCCATGACGACCATTATGACATCATCGTCGCCATGACGACCATTATGACATCACCAAAGCCATGACCACCATACTGACATCATCGTCGCCATGACGACCATTATGACATCATCGTCGCCATGACGACCATTATGACATCACCGTCGCCATGACGACCATTATGACATCACCATAGCCATGACCACCATACTGACATCATCGTCGCCATGGCGACCATTATGACATCATCGTCGCCATGACGACCATTATGATATCATCGTCGCCATGACGACCATTATGACATCACAAAAGCCATGACCACCATACTGACATCATCGTCGGCATGACGACCATTATGACATCACCGTCGCCATGACGACCATTATGACATCATCGTCGCCATGACGACCATTATGGCAACACCGTCACCATGACGACCAGTATGACATCATCGTCGCCATGACGACCATTATGACATCATCGTCGCCATGACGACCATTATGACGTCATCTTCGCCATGACGACCATTATGACGTCATCGTCGCCATGACGACCATTATGACATCATCGTCGCCATGGCGACCATTTTGACATCATCGTCGCCATGACGACCATTATGGCAACACCGTCGCCATGACGACCAGTATGACATCATCGTCGCCATGACGACCATTATGACATCACCGTCGCCGTGACGACCATTATGACATCATCGTCGCCGTGACGACCATTATGACATCATCGTCGCCATGACGACCATTATGACATCACCGTCGCCATGACGACCATTATGACATCACCAAAGCCATGACAACCATATTGACATCATCGTCGCCATGACGACCATTATGACATCATCGTCGCCATGACGACCATTATGACATCACCAAAGCCATGACCACCATACTGACATCATCGTCGCCATGACGACCATTATGACATCATCGTCGCCATGACGACCATTATGACATCACCAAAGCCATGACCACCATATTGACATCATCGTCGCCATGACGACCATTCTGACATCACCATTGCCATGACGACCATTATGACATCACCGTCGCCATGACGACCATTATGACATCACCAAAGCCATGACCACCATACTGACATCATCGTCGCCATGGCGACCATTATGACATCGTCGTCGCCATGACGACCATTAAGACATCATCGTCGCCATGACGACTATTATGGCAACACCGTCGCCATGACGACCATTATGACATCATCGTCGGCATGACGACCATTATGACATCATCGTCGCCATGACTATTATGACATCACCGTCGCCATGACGACCATTATGACGTCATCGTCGCCATGACGACCATTATGACGTCATCGTCGCCATGACGACCATTATGACATCATCGTCGCCATGACGACCATTATGGCAACACCGTCGCCATGACGAGCATTATGACATCATCGTCGGCATGACGACCATTATGACATCATCGTCGCCATGACAACCATTATGACATCACCGTCGCCATGACGACCATTATGACATCAAAAAAGCCATGACAACCATATTGACATCATCGTCGCCATGACGACCATTATGACATCAACGTCGCCATGACGACCATTATGACATCACCAAAGCCATGAACACCATACTGACATCATCGTCGCCATGACGACCATTCTGACATCACCATTGCCATGACGACCATTATGACATCACCGTCGCCATGACGACCATTATGACATCACCGTCGCCATGACGACCATTATGACATCACCAAAGCCATGACCACCATACTGACATCATCGTCGCCATGACGACCATTCTGACATCACCATTGCCATGACGACCATTATGACATCACCGTCGCCATGACGACCATTATGACATCACCAAAGCCATGACCACCATACTGACATCATCGTCGCCATGACGACCATTATGGCAACACCGTCGCCATGACGACCATTATGACATCATCGTCGGCATGACGACCATTATGACATCATCGTCACCATGACGACGATTATGGCAACACCGTCGCCATGACGACCAGTATGACATCATCGTCGCCATGACGACCATTATGACATCATCGTCGCCATGACGACCATTATGACATCACCAAAGTCATGACCACCATACTGACATCATCATCGCCATGACGACCATTCTGACATCACCATTGCCATGACGACCATTATGACATCACCGTCGCCATGATGACCATTATGACATCACCAAAGCCATGACCACCATACTGACATCATCGTCGCCATGACGACCATTATGACATCGTCATGGCCATGACGACCATTTTGACATCATCATCGCCATGACGGCCATTATGGCAACACCGTCGCCATGACGACCATTATGACATCATCGTCGGCATGACGACCATTATGACATTATCGTCGCCATGACGACTATTATGACATCACAGTCGCCATGACGACCATTATGACATCATCGTCGCCATGACGACCATTATGACGTCATCGTTGCCATGACGACCATTATGACATCATCGTCGCCATGACGACCATTATGATGTCATCGTCGCCATGACGACCATTATGACATCATCGTCGCCATGACGACCATTATGGCAATACCGTCGCCATGACGACCAGTATGACATCATCGTCGCCATGACGACCATTATGACATCACCGTCGCCGTAACGACCATTATGACATCATCATCGCCGTGACGACCATTATGACATCATCGTCGCCATGACGACCATTATGACATCACCGTCGCCATGACGACCATTATGACATCACCAAAGCCATGACAACCATATTGACATCATCGTCGCCATGACGACCATTATGACATCTTCGTCGCCATGACGACCATTATGACATCACCAAAGCCATGACCACCATACTGACATCATCGTCGCCATGACGACCATTCTGACATCACCATTGCCATGACGACCATTATGACATCACCGTCGCCATGACGACCATTATGACATCACCAAAGCCATGACCACCATACTGACATCATCGTCGCCATGACGACCATTATGACATCATCGTCGCCATGACGACCATTATGACATCATCGTCGCCATGACGACCATTATGACATCACCACAGCCATGACCACCATTATGACATCACCAAAGCCATGACCACCATACTGACATCATCGTCGCCATGACGACCATTCTGACATCACCATTGCCATGACGACCATTATGACATCACCGTCGCCATGACGACCATTATGACATCACCGTTGCCATGACGACCATTATGACATCACCGTCGCCATGACGACCATTATGACATCACCGTCGCCATGACGACCATTATGACATCACCAAAGCCATGACCACCATACTGACATCATCGTCGCCATGACGACCATTCTGACATCACCATTGCCATGACGACCATTATGACATCACCGTCGCCATGACGACCATTATGACATCACCAAAGCCATGACCACCATACTGACATCATCGTCGCCATGACGACCATTATGGCAACACCGTCGCCATGACGACCATTATGACATCATCGTCGGCATGACGACCATTATGACATCATCGTCACCATGACGACCATTATGGCAACACCGTCGCCATGACGACCAGTATGACATCATCGTCGCCATGACGACCTTTATGACATCATCGTCGCCATGACGACCATTATGACATCACCAAAGTCATGACCACCATACTGACATCATCATCGCCATGACGACCATTCTGACATCACCATTGCCATGACGACCATTATGACATCACCGTCGCCATGATGACCATTATGACATCACCAAAGCCATGACCACCATACTGACATCATCGTCGCCATGACGACCATTATGACATCGTCATGGCCATGACGACCATTTTGACATCATCGTCGCCATGACGGCCATTATGGCAACACCGTCGCCATGACGACCATTATGACATCATCGTCGGCATGACGACCATTATGACATTATCGTCGCCATGACGACTATTATGACATCACAGTCGCCATGACGACCATTATGACATCATCGTCGCCATGACGACCATTATGACGTCATCGTTGCCATGACGACCATTATGACATCATCGTCGCCATGACGACCATTATGACATCACCAAAGTCATGACCACCATACTGACATCATCATCGCCATGACGACCATTCTGACATCACCATTGCCATGACGACCATTATGACATCACCGTCGCCATGACGACCATTATGACATCACCAAAGCCATGACCACCATACTGACATCATCGTCGCCATGACGACCATTATGACATCGTCATGGCCATGACGACCATTTTGACATCATCGTCGCCATGACGACCATTATGGCAACACCGTCGCCATGACGACCATTATGACATCATCGTCGGCATGACGACCATTATGACATTATCGTCGCCATGACGACCATTATGACATCACCGTCACCATGACGACCATTATGACATCACCGTCGCCATGACGACCATTATGACATCACCAAAGCCATGACAACCATATTGACATCATCGTCGCCATGACGACCATTATGACATCTTCGTCGCCATGACGACCATTATGACATCACCAAAGCCATGACCACCATACTGACATCATCGTCGCCATGACGACCATTCTGACATCACCATAGCCATGACGACCATTATGACATCACCGTCGCCATGACGACCATTATGACATCACCAAAGCCATGACCACCATACTGACATCATCGTCGCCATGACGACCATTATGACATCATCGCCATGACGACCATTATGACATCATCGTCGCCATGACGACCATTATGACATCACCGTCGCCATGACGACCATTATGACATCACCAAAGCCATGACCACCATACTGACATCATCGTCGCCATGACGACCATTCTGACATCACCATTGCCATGACGACCATTATGACATCACCGTCGCCATGACGACCATTATGACATCACCGTTGCCATGACGACCATTATGACATCACCGTCGCCATGACGACCATTATGACATCACCGTCGCCATGACGACCATTATGACATCACCAAAGCCATGACCACCATACTGACATCATCGTCGCCATGACGACCATTCTGACATCACCATTGCCATGACGACCATTATGACATCACCGTCGCCATGACGACCATTATGACATCACCAAAGCCATGACCACCATACTGACATCATCGTCGCCATGACGACCATTATGGCAACACCGTCGCCATGACGACCATTATGACATCATCGTCTGCATGACGACCATTATGACATCATCGTCACCATGACGACCATTATGGCAACACCGTCGCCATGACGACCAGTATGACATCATCGTCGCCATGACGACCATTATGACATCATCGTCGCCATGACGACCATTATGACATCACCAAAGTCATGACCACCATACTGACATCATCATCGCCATGACGACCATTCTGACATCACCATTGCCATGACGACCATTATGACATCACCGTCGCCATGATGACCATTATGACATCACCAAAGCCATGACCACCATACTGACATCATCGTCGCCATGACGACCATTATGACATCGTCATGGCCATGACGACCATTTTGACATCATCGTCGCCATGACGGCCATTATGGCAACACCGTCGCCATGACGACCATTATGACATCATCGTCGGCATGACGACCATTATGACATTATCGTCGCCATGACGACTATTATGACATCACAGTCGCCATGACGACCATTATGACATCATCGTCGCCATGACGACCATTATGACGTCATCGTTGCCATGACGACCATTATGACATCATCGTCGCCATGACGACCATTATGACATCACCAAAGTCATGACCACCATACTGACATCATCATCGCCATGACGACCATTCTGACATCACCATTGCCATGACGACCATTATGACATCACCGTCGCCATGACGACCATTATGACATCACCAAAGCCATGACCACCATACTGACATCATCGTCGCCATGACGACCATTATGACATCGTCATGGCCATGACGACCATTTTGACATCATCGTCGCCATGACGACCATTATGGCAACACCGTCGCCATGACGACCATTATGACATCATCGTCGGCATGACGACCATTATGACATTATCGTCGCCATGACGACTATTATGACATCACCGTCGACATGACGACCATTATGACATCATCGTCGCCATGACGACCAGTATGACGTCATCGTCGCCATGACGACCATTATGACATCATCGTCGCCATGACGACCATTATGGCAACACCGTCGCCATGACGACCATTATGGCAACACCGTCGCCATGACGACCATTATGACATCATCGTCGCCATGACGACCATTATGGCAACACCTTCGCCATGACGACCAGTATGACATCATCGTCGCCATGATGACCATTATGACATCATCGTCGCCATGACGACCATTTTGACATCATCGTCGCCATGACGACCATTATGGCAACACCGTCGCCATGACGACCAGTATGACATCATCGTCGCCATGACGACCATTATGACATCACCGTCGCCGTGACGACCATTATGACATCATCGTCGCCGTGACGACCATTATGACATCACCGTCGCCATGACGACCATTATGACATCACCGTCGCCATGACGACCATTATGACATCACCGTCGCCATGACGACCATTATGACATCACCAAAGCCATGACAACCATATTGACATCATCGTCGCCATGACGACCATTATGACATCATCGT
The DNA here is from genome assembly GCF_046119375.1 of Phyllobates terribilis. Taxonomy (NCBI): domain Eukaryota; kingdom Metazoa; phylum Chordata; class Amphibia; order Anura; family Dendrobatidae; genus Phyllobates; species Phyllobates terribilis. The sequence goes on from NW_027362819.1 coordinate 4,194,272, forward strand.
CGCCATGACGACCATTATGACATCACCAAAGCCATGACCACCATACTGACATCATCGTCGCCATGACGACCATTCTGACATCACCATTGCCATGACGACCATTATGACATCACCGTCGCCATGACGACCATTTTGACATCACCAAAGCCATGACCACCATACTGACATCATCGTCGGCATGACGACCATTATAACATCATCGTCGCCATGACGACCATTATGACATCATCGTCGCCATGACGACCATTATGACATCACCAAAGCCATGACCACCATACTGACATCATCGTCGGCATGACGACCATTATGACATCACCGTCGCCATGACGACCATTATGACATCATCGTCGCCATGACGACCATTATGGCAACACCGTCGCCATGACGACCAGTATGACATCATCATCGCCATGACGACCATTATGACATCATCGTCGCCATGACGACCATTATGAAGTCATCTTCGCCATGACGACCATTATGATATCATCGTCGCCATGACGACCATTATGACATCATCGTCGCCATGACGACCATTATGGCAACACCGTCGCCATGACGACCAGTATGACATAATAGTCGCCATGACGACCATTATGACATCACCGTCGCCATGACGACCAGTATGACATCATCGTCGCCATGACGACCATTATGACATCACCGTCGCCGTGACGACCATTATGACATCATCGTCGCCGTGACGACCATTATGGCAACACCGTTGCCATGACGACCATTATGACATCATCGTCGGCATGACGACCATTATGACATCATCGTCGCCATGACGACCATTATGGCAACACCGTCGCCATGATGACCAGTATGACATCACCGTCGCCATGACGACCATTATGACATCATCGTCGCCATGACAACCATTATGGCAACACCGTCGCCATGACGACCATTATGACATCACCGTCGCCGTAACGACCATTATGACATCATCATCGCCGTGACGACCATTATGACATCACCGTCGCCATGACGACCATTATGACATCACCGTCGCCATGACGACCATTATGACATCATCGTCGCCATGACGACCATTATGGCAACACCGTCGCCATGACGACCAGTATGACATCATCGTCGCCATGACGACCATTATGACATCACCGTCGCCATGACGACCATTATGACATCACCGTCGCCATGACGACCATTATGACATCACCAAAGCCATGACAACCATATAGACATCATCGTCGCCATGACGACCATTATGACATCATCGTCGCCATGACGACCATTATGACATCACCAAAGCCATGACCACCATACTGACATCATCGTCGCCATGACGACCATTATGACATCATCGTCGCCATGACGACCATTATGACATCACCGTCGCCATGACGACCATTATGACATCACCAAAGCCATGACCACCATACTGACATCATCGTCGCCATGGCGACCATTATGACATCATCGTCGCCATGACGACCATTATGACATCATCGTCGCCATGACGACCATTATGACATCACCAAAGCCATGACCACCATACTGACATCATCGTCGGCATGACGACCATTATGACATCACCGTCGCCAAGACGACCATTATGACATCATCGTCGCCATGACGACCATTATGGCAACACCGTCGCCATGACGACCAGTATGACATCATCGTCGCCATGACGACCATTATGACATCACCGTCGCCGTGACGACCATTATGACATCACCGTCGCCATGACGACCATTATGACATCACCAAAGCCATGACAACCATATTGACATCATCGTCGCCATGACGACCATTATGACATCATCGTCGCCATGACGACCATTATGACATCACCAAAGCCATGACCACCATACTGACATCATCGTCGCCATGACGACCATTATGACATCACCAAAGCCATGACCACCATACTGACATCATCGTCGCCATGACGACCATTATGACATCATCGTCGCCATGACGACCATTATGACATCATCGTCACCATGACGACCATTATGGCAACACCGTCGCCATGACGACCATTATGACATCCTCGTCGGCATGACGACCATTATGACATCACCGTCGCCATGACGACCATTATGACATCATCGTCGCCATGACGACCATTATGACATCATCGTCGCCATGACGACCATTATGACGTCATCGTCGCCATGACGACCATTATGACATCATCGTCGCCATGACGACCATTATGACATCATCGTCGGCATGACGACCATTATGACATCATCGTCGCCATGATGACCATTATGACATCATCGTCGCCATGATGACCATTATGGCAACACCGGCGCCATGACGACCAGTATGACATCACCGTCGCCATGACGACCATTATGACATCACCGTCGCCATGACGACCATTTTGACATCACCAAAGCCATGACCACCATACTGACATCATTGTCGCCATGACGACCATTATAACATCATCGTCACCATGACGACCATTATGACATCATCGTCGCCATGACGACCATTATGGCAACACCGTCGCCATGACGACCATTATGACATCATCGTCGCCATGACGACCATTATGGCAACACCGTCGCCATGACGACCATTATGACATCATCGTCGGCATGACGACCATTATGACATCATCGTCGCCATGACGACCATTATGATGTCATCGTCGCCATGACGACCATTATGACATCATCGTCGCCATGACGACCATTATGGCAATACCGTCGCCATGACGACCAGTATGACATCATCGTCGCCATGACGACCATTATGACATCACCGTCGCCGTAACGACCATTATGACATCATCATCGCCGTGACGACCATTATGACATCATCGTCGCCATGACGACCATTATGACATCACCGTCGCCATGACGACCATTATGACATCACCAAAGCCATGACAACCATATTGACATCATCGTCGCCATGACGACCATTATGACATCTTCGTCGCCATGACGACCATTATGACATCACCAAAGCCATGACCACCATACTGACATCATCGTCGCCATGACGACCATTCTGACATCACCATTGCCATGACGACCATTATGACATCACCGTCGCCATGACGACCATTATGACATCACCAAAGCCATGACCACCATACTGACATCATCGTCGCCATGACGACCATTATGACATCATCGTCGCCATGACGACCATTATGACATCATCGTCGCCATGACGACCATTATGACATCACCAAAGCCATGACCACCATACTGACATCATCGTCGGCATGACGACCATTATGACATCACCGTCGCCATGACGACCATTATGACATCATCGTCGCCATGACGACCATTATGGCAACACCGTCGCCATGACGACCAGTATGACATCATCGTCGCCATGACGACCATTATGACATCATCGTCGCCATGACGACCATTATGAAGTCATCTTCGCCATGACGACCATTATGATATCATCGTCGCCATGACGACCATTATGACATCATCGTCGCCATGACGACCATTATGGCAACACCGTCGCCATGACGACCAGTATGACATAATAGTCGCCATGACGACCATTATGACATCACCGTCGCCATGACGACCAGTATGACATCATCGTCGCCATGACGACCATTATGACATCACCGTCGCCGTGACGACCATTATGACATCATCGTCGCCGTGACGACCATTATGGCAACACCGTTGCCATGACGACCATTATGACATCATCGTCGGCATGACGACCATTATGACATCATCGTCGCCATGACGACCATTATGGCAACACCGTCGCCATGATGACCAGTATGACATCACCGTCGCCATGACGACCATTATGACATCATCGTCGCCATGACAACCATTATGGCAACACCGTCGCCATGACGACCATTATGACATCATCGTCGCCATGACGACCATTATGGCAACACCGTCGCCATGACGACCAGTATGACATCATCGTCGCCATGACGACCATTATGACATCACCGTCGCCATGACGACCATTATGACATCACCGTCGCCATGACGACCATTATGACATCACCAAAGCCATGACAACCATATAGACATCATCGTCGCCATGACGACCATTATGACATCATCGTCGCCATGACGACCATTATGACATCACCAAAGCCATGACCACCATACTGACATCATCGTCGCCATGACGACCATTATGACATCATCGTCGCCATGACGACCATTATGACATCACCGTCGCCATGACGACCATTATGACATCACCAAAGCCATGACCACCATACTGACATCATCGTCGCCATGGCGACCATTATGACATCATCGTCGCCATGACGACCATTATGACATCATCGTCGCCATGACGACCATTATGACATCACCAAAGCCATGACCACCATACTGACATCATCGTCGGCATGACGACCATTATGACATCACCGTCGCCAAGACGACCATTATGACATCATCGTCGCCATGACGACCATTATGGCAACACCGTCGCCATGACGACCAGTATGACATCATCGTCGCCATGACGACCATTATGACATCATCGTCGCCATGACGACCATTATGACGTCATATTCGCCATGACGACCATTATGACGTCATCGTCGCCATGACGACTATTATGACATCATCGTCGCCATGGCGACCATTTTGACATCATCGTCGCCATGACGACCATTATGGCAACACCGTCGCCATGACGACCAGTATGACATCATCGTCGCCATGACGACCATTATGACATCACCGTCGCCGTGACGACCATTATGACATCACCGTCGCCATGACGACCATTATGACATCACCAAAGCCATGACAACCATATTGACATCATCGTCGCCATGACGACCATTATGACATCATCGTCGCCATGACGACCATTATGACATCACCAAAGCCATGACCACCATACTGACATCATCGTCGCCATGACGACCATTATGACATCACCAAAGCCATGACCACCATACTGACATCATCGTCGCCATGACGACCATTATGACATCATCGTCGCCATGACGACCATTATGACATCATCGTCACCATGACGACCATTATGGCAACACCGTCGCCATGACGACCATTATGACATCATCGTCGGCATGACGACCATTATGACATCACCGTCGCCATGACGACCATTATGACATCATCGTCGCCATGACGACCATTATGACATCATCGTCGCCATGACGACCATTATGACGTCATCGTCGCCATGACGACCATTATGACATCATCGTCGCCATGACGACCATTATGACATCATCGTCGGCATGACGACCATTATGACATCATCGTCGCCATGATGACCATTATGACATCATCGTCGCCATGATGACCATTATGGCAACACCGGCGCCATGACGACCAGTATGACATCACCGTCGCCATGACGACCATTATGACATCACCGTCGCCATGACGACCATTTTGACATCACCAAAGCCATGACCACCATACTGACATCATCGTCGCCATGACGACCATTATAACATCATCGTCACCATGACGACCATTATGACATCATCGTCGCCATGACGACCATTATGGCAACACCGTCGCCATGACGACCATTATGACATCATCGTCGGCATGACGACCATTATGACATCATCGTCGCCATGACGACCATTATGATGTCATCGTCGCCATGACGACCATTATGACATCATCGTCGCCATGACGACCATTATGGCAATACCGTCGCCATGACGACCAGTATGACATCATCGTCGCCATGACGACCATTATGACATCACCGTCGCCGTAACGACCATTATGACATCATCATCGCCGTGACGACCATTATGACATCATCGTCGCCATGACGACCATTATGACATCACCGTCGCCATGACGACCATTATGACATCACCAAAGCCATGACAACCATATTGACATCATCGTCGCCATGACGACCATTATGACATCTTCGTCGCCATGACGACCATTATGACATCACCAAAGCCATGACCACCATACTGACATCATCGTCGCCATGACGACCATTCTGACATCACCATTGCCATGACGACCATTATGACATCACCGTCGCCATGACGACCATTATGACATCACCAAAGCCATGACCACCATACTGACATCATCGTCGCCATGACGACCATTATGACATCATCGTCGCCATGACGACCATTATGACATCATCGTCGCCATGACGACCATTATGACATCACCAAAGCCATGACCACCATACTGACATCATCGTCGGCATGACGACCATTATGACATCACCGTCGCCATGACGACCATTATGACATCATCGTCGCCATGACGACCATTATGGCAACACCGTCGCCATGACGACCAGTATGACATCATCGTCGCCATGACGACCATTATGACATCATCGTCGCCATGACGACCATTATGAAGTCATCTTCGCCATGACGACCATTATGATATCATCGTCGCCATGACGACCATTATGACATCATCGTCGCCATGACGACCATTATGGCAACACCGTCGCCATGACGACCAGTATGACTTAATAGTCGCCATGACGACCATTATGACATCACCGTCGCCATGACGACCAGTATGACATCATCGTCGCCATGACGACCATTATGACATCACCGTCGCCGTGACGACCATTATGACATCATCGTCGCCGTGACGACCATTATGGCAACACCGTTGCCATGACGACCATTATGACATCATCGTCGGCATGACGACCATTATGACATCATCGTCGCCATGACGACCATTATGGCAACACCGTCGCCATGATGACCAGTATGACATCACCGTCGCCATGACGACCATTATGACATCATCGTCGCCATGACAACCATTATGGCAACACCGTCGCCATGACGACCATTATGACATCACCGTCGCCGTAACGACCATTATGACATCATCATCGCCGTGACGACCATTATGACATCACCGTCGCCATGACGACCATTATGACATCACCGTCGCCATGACGACCATTATGACATCATCGTCGCCATGACGACCATTATGGCAACACCATCGCCATGACGACCAGTATGACATCATCGTCGCCATGACGACCATTATGACATCACCGTCGCCATGACGACCATTATGACATCACCGTCGCCATGACGACCATTATGACATCACCAAAGCCATGACAACCATATAGACATCATCGTCGCCATGACGACCATTATGACATCATCGTCGCCATGACGACCATTATGACATCACCAAAGCCATGACCACCATACTGACATCATCGTCGCCATGACGACCATTATGACATCATCGTCGCCATGACGACCATTATGACATCACCGTCGCCATGACGACCATTATGACATCACCAAAGCCATGACCACCATACTGACATCATCGTCGCCATGGCGACCATTATGACATCATCGTCGCCATGACGACCATTATGACATCATCGTCGCCATGACGACCATTATGACATCACCAAAGCCATGACCACCATACTGACATCATCGTCGCCATGACGACCATTATGACATCACCGTCGCCATGACGACCATTATGACATCATCGTCGCCATGACGACCATTATGGCAACACCGTCGCCATGACGACCAGTATGACATCATCGTCGCCATGACGACCATTATGACATCATCGTCGCCATGACGACCATTATGACGTCATCTTCGCCATGACGACCATTATGACGTCATCGTCGCCATGACGACCATTATGACATCATCGTCGCCATGGCGACCATTTTGACATCATCGTCGCCATGACGACCATTATGGCAACACCGTCGCCATGACGACCAGTATGACATCATCGTCGCCATGACGACCATTATGACATCACCGTCGCCGTGACGACCATTATGACATCATCGTCGCCGTGACGACCATTATGACATCATCGTCGCCATGACGACCATTATGACATCACTGTCGCCATGACGACCATTATGACATCACCAAAGCCATGACAACCATATTGACATCATCGTCGCCATGACGACCATTATGACATCATCGTCGCCATGACGACCATTATGACATCACCAAAGCCATGACCACCATACTGACATCATCGTCGCCATGACGACCATTATGACATCACCAAAGCCATGACCACCATACTGACATCATCGTCGCCATGACGACCATTATGACATCATCGTCGCCATGACGACCATTATGACATCATCGTCACCATGACGACCATTATGGCAACACCGTCGCCATGACGACCATTATGACATCATCGTCGGCATGACGACCATTATGACATCACCGTCGCCATGACGACCATTATGACATCATCGTCGCCATGACGACCATTATGACATCATCGTCGCCATGACGACCATTATGACGTCATCGTCGCCATGACGACCATTATGACATCATCGTCGCCATGACGACCATTATGACATCATCGTCGGCATGACGACCATTATGACATCATCGTCGCCATGATGACCATTATGACATCATCGTCGCCATGATGACCATTATGGCAACACCGGCGCCATGACGACCAGTATGACATCACCGTCGCCGTGACGACCATTATGACATCATCGTCGCCATGACAACCATTATGACATCATCGTCGCCATGACAACCATTATGGCAACACCGTCGCCATGACGACCAGTATGACATCATCGTCGCCATGACGACCATTATAACATCACCGTCGCCGTGACGACCATTTTGACATCATCGTCGCCGTGACGACCATTATGACATCACCAAAGCCATGACAACCATACTGACATCATCGTCGCCATGACGACCATTATGACATCATCGTCGCCATGACGACCATTATGACATCATCGTCGCCATGACGACTATTATGACATCACCAAAGCCATGACCACCATACTGACATCATCGTCGCCATGACGACCATTATGACATCATCGTCGCCATGACGACCATTATGGCAACACCGTCGCCATGACGACCATTATGACATCATCGTCGCCATGACGACTATTATGACATCACCGTCGCCATGACGACCATTATGACATCATCGTCGCCATGACGACCATTATGACATCATCGTCGCCATGACGACCATTATGACATCATCGTCGCCATGACGACCATTATGACATCATCGTCGCCATGACGACCATTATGACATCATCGTCGCCATGACGACCATTATGACGTCATCGTCGCCATGACGACCATTATGACATCATCGTCGCCATGACGACCATTATGACATCATCGTCGGCATGACGACCATTATGACATCATCGTCGCCATGATGACCATTATGACATCATCGTCGCCATGACGACCATTATGGCAACACCGGCGCCATGACGACCATTATGACATCACCGTCGCCGTGACGACCATTATGACATCATCGTCGCCATGACAACCATTATGACATCATCGTCGCCATGACAACCATTATGGCAACACCGTCGCCATGACGACCAGTATGACATCATCGTCGCCATGACGACCATTATAACATCACCGTCGCCGTGACGACCATTTTGACATCATCGTCGCCGTGACGACCATTATGACATCACCAAAGCCATGACAACCATACTGACATCATCGTCGCCATGACGACCATTATGACATCATCGTCGCCATGACAACCATTATGACATCATCGTCGCCATGACGACTATTATGACATCACCAAAGCCATGACCACCATACTGACATCATCGTCGCCATGACGACCATTATGACATCATCGTCGCCATGACGACCATTATGGCAACACCGTCGCCATGACGACCATTATGACATCATCGTCGCCATGACGACTATTATGACATCACCGTCGCCATGACGACTATTATGACATCACCGTCGCCATGACGACCATTATGACATCATCGTCGCCATGACGACCATTATGACATCATCGTCGCCATGACGACCATTATGACATCATCTTCGCCATGACGACCATTATGACATCATCGTCGGCATGACGACCATTATGACATCACCGTCGACATGACGACCATTATGACATCATCGTCGCCATGACGACCACTATGGCAACATAGTCGCCATGACGACCATTATGACATCATCGTCGGCATGACGACCATTATGACATCACCGTCGCCATGACGACCATTATGGCAACACCGTCGCCATGACAACCAGTATGACATCATCGTCCCATGACGACCATTATGACATCATCGTCGCCATGACGACCATTATGACATCATCTTCGCCATGACGACCATTATGACATCATCGTCGGCATGACGACCATTATGACATCACCGTCGACATGACGACCATTATGACATCATCGTCGCCATGACGACCACTATGGCAACATAGTCGCCATGACGACCATTATGACATCATCGTCGGCATGACGACCATTATGACATCACCGTCGCCATGACGACCATTATGGCAACACCGTCGCCATGACAACCAGTATGACATCATCGTCCCATGACGACCATTATGACATCATCGTCGCCATGACGACCATTATGACATCATCGTCGCCATGACGACCATTATGGCATCATCGTCGCCATGACGACCATTATGACATCATCGTCGCCATGAAGACCATTATGGCAACACCGTCGCCATGACGACCAGTATGACATCATCGTCGCCATGACGACCATTATGACATCACCGTCGCCGTGACGACCATTATGACATCATCCTCGCCGTGACGACCATTATGACATCATCGTCGCCATGACGACCATTATAACATCACCGTCGCCATGACGACCATTATGACATCACCAAAGCCATGACAACCATAATGACATCATCGTCGCCATGACGACCATTATGACATCACCAAAGCCATGACCACCATACTGACATCATCGTCGCCATGACGACCATTCTGACATCACCATTGCCATGACGACCATTATGACATCACGAAAGCCATGACCACCATACTGACATCATCGTCGCCATGACGATCATTATGACATCATCGTCACCATGACGACCATTATGACATCATCGTCGCCATGACGACCATTATGGCAACACCGTCGCCATGACGACCATTATGACATCATCGTCGGCATGATGACCATTATGATATCATCGTCGCCATGACGAATATTACGACATCACCGTCGCCATGACGACCATTATGACATCATCGTCGCCATGACGACCATTATGACGTCATCGTCGGCATGACGACCATTATGACATCATCGTCGCCATGACGACCATTATGACATCATCTTCGCCATGACGACCATTATGACATCATCGTCGCCATGACGACCATTATGACATCACCAAAGCCATGACCACCATACTGACATCATCGTCGGCATGACGACCATTATGACATCACCGTCGCCATGACGACCATTATGACATCATCGTCGCCATGACGACCATTATGGCAACACCGTCGCCATGACGACCAGTATGACATCATCGTCGCTATGACGACCATTATGACATCATCGTCGCCATGACTACCAATATGACGTCATCGTCGCCATGACGACCATTATGACATAATCGTCGCCATGACGTACATTATGACATCATCGTCGCCATGACGACCATTATGACATCACCGTTGCCGTGACGACCATTATGACATTATCGTCGCCGTGATGACCATTATGGCAACACCGTCGCCATGAAGACCATTATGACATCATCGTCGCCATGACGACCATTATGGCAACACCGTCGCCATGACGACCAGTATGACGTCATCGTTGCCATGACGACCATTATGACGTCATCGTTGCCATGACGACCATTATGACGTTATCGTCGCCATGACGACCATTATGACGTCATCGTCGCCATGACGACCATTATGGCAACACCGTCGCCATGAAGACCATTATGACATCATCGTCGCCATGACGACCATTATGACATCACCGACGCCGTGACGACCATTATGACATCATCGTCGCCGCGACGACCATTATGACATCATCGTCGCCATGCCGACCATTATGACATCACCGTCGCCATGACGACCATTATGACATCACCAAAGCCATGACAACCATATTGACATCATCGTCGCCATGACGACCATTATGACATCATCGTCGCCATGACGACCATTATGACATCATCGTCGCCATGACGACTATTATGACATCACCAAAGCCATGACCACCATACTGACATCATCGTCGCCATGACGACCATTCCGACATCACCGTTGCCATGACGACCATTATGACATCACCGTCGCCATGACGAACATTATGACATCAACAAAGCCATGACCACCATATTGACATCATCGTCGCCATGACCACCATTATGACATCATCGTCGCCATGACGACCATTATGACATCATCGTCGCCATGACGACCATTATGATGTCATCGTCGGCATGACGACCATTATGACATCATCGTCGCCATGACGACCATTATGACATCATCTTCGCCATGACGACCATTATGACATCATCGTCGCCATGACGACCATTATGACATCACCAAAGCCATGACCACCATACTGACATCATCGTCGGCATGACGACCATTATGACATCACCGTCGCCATGACGACCATTATGACATCATCGTCGCCATGACGACCATTATGGCAACACCGTCGCCATGACGACCAGTATGACATCATCGTCGCTATGACGACCATTATGACATCATCGTCGCCATGACTACCATTATGACGTCATCGTCGCCATGACGACCATTATGACATCATCGTCGCCATGACGTCCATTATGACATCATCGTCGCCATGACGACCATTATGACATCACCGTTGCCGTGACGACAATTATGACATCATCGTCGCCGTGATGACCATTATGGCAACACCATCGCCATGAAGACCATTATGACATCATCGTCGCCATGACGACCATTATGGCAACACCGTCGCCATGACGACCAGTATGACGTCATCGTTGCCATGACGACCATTATGACGTCATCGTCGCCATGACGACCATTATGACGTTATCGTCGCCATGACGACCATTATGACGTCATCGTCGCCATGACGACCATTATGACATCATCGTCGCCATGACGACCATTATGGCAACACCGTCGCCATGACGACCAGTATGACATCATCGTCGCCATGACGACCATTATGACATCATCGTCGCCATGACGACCATTATGACGTTATCGTCGCCATGACGACCATTATGACGTCATCGTCGCCATGACGACCATTATGACATCATCGTCGCCATGACGACCATTATGGCAACACCGTCGCCATGACGACCAGTATGACATCATCGTCGCCATGACGACCATTATGACATCACCGTCGCCATGACGACTATTATGACATCACCAAAGCCATGACAACCATATTGACATCATCGTCGCCATGACGACCATTATGACATCATCGTCGCCATGACGACCATTATGACATCATCGTCGCCATGACGACTATTATGACATCACCAAAGCCATGACCACCATACTGACATCATCGTCGCCATGACGACCATTCCGACATCACCATTGCCATGACGACCATTATGACATCACCGTCGCCATGACGAACATTATGACATCACCAAAGCCATGAGCACCATATTGACATCATCGTCGCCATGACCACCATTATGACATCATCGTCGCCATGACGACCATTATGACATCATAGTCGCCATGACGACCATTATGGCAACACCGTCGCCATGACGACCATTATGACATCATCGTCGGCATGACGACCATTAGGACATCATCGTCGCCATGACGACTATTATGACATCACCGTCGCCATGATGACCATTATGACATCATCGTCGCCATGACGACCATTATGACGTCATCGTCGCCATGACGACCATTATGATATCATCGTCGGCATGACGACCATTATGACATCACCGTCGCCATGACGACCATTATGACATCATCGTCGCCATGACGACCATTATGGCAACACCTTCGCCATGACGACCATTATGACATCATCGTCGGCATGACGACCATTATGACATCATCGTCGCCATGACGACCATTATGGCAACACCGTCGCCATGATGACCAGTATGACATCATCGTCGCCATGACGACCATTATGACATCACCGTCGCCGTAACGACCATTATGACATCATCATCGCCGTGACGACCATTATGACATCATCGTCGCCATGACGACCATTATGACATCACCGTCGCCATGACGACCATTATGACATCACCAAAACCATGACAACCATTATGACATCATCGTCGCCATGACGACCATTATGACATGATCGTCGCCATGACGACCATTATGGCAACACCGTCGCCATGACGACCAGTATGACATCATCGTTGCCATGATGACCATTATGACATCACCGTCGCCATGACGACCATTATGACATCACCGTCGCCATGACGACCATTATGACATCACCATAGCCATGACAACCATATTGACATCATCGTCGCCATGACGACCATTATGACATCATCGTCGCCATGACGACCATTATGACATCACCAAAGCCATGACCACCATACTGACATCATCGTCGCCATGACGACCATTATGACATCATCGTCGCCATGACGACCATTATGACATCACCGTCGCCATGACGACCATTATGACATCACCAAAGCCATGACCACCATACTGACATCATCGTCGCAATGACGACCATTATGACATGTCCGTCGCCATGACGACCATTATGACATCACCAAATCCATGACCACCATACTGACATCATCGTCGGCATGACGACCATTATGACATCACCGTCGCCATGACGACCATTATGACATCATCGTCGCCATGACGACCATTATGGCAACACCGTCGCCATGACGACCAGTATGACATCATCGTCGCCATGACGACCATTATGACATCACCGTCGCCGTGATGACCATTATGACATCATCGTCGCCGCGACGACCATTATGACATCATCGTCGCCATGACGACCTTTATGACATCACCAAAGCCATGACAACCATATTGACATCATCGTCGCCATGACGACCATTATGACATCATCGTCGCCATGACGACCATTATGACATCATCGACGCCATGACGACTATTATGACATCACCAAAGCCATGACCACCATAGTGACATCATCGTCGCCATGACGACCATTCCGACATCACCATTGCCATGACGACCATTATGACATCACCGTCGCCATGACGAACATTATGACATCACCAAAGCCATGACCACCATATTGACATCATCGTCGCCACGACCACCATTATAACATCATCGTCGCCATGACGACCATTATGACATCGTCGCCATGACGACCATTATGGCAGCACCGTCGCCATGACGACCATTATGACATCATCGTCGGCATGACGACCATTAGGACATCATCGTCGCCATGACGACTATTATGACATCACCGTCGCCATGACGACCATTATGACATCACCAAAGTCATGACCACCATACTGACATCATCATCGCCATGACGACCATTATGACATCACCGTCGCCATGACGACCATTATGACATCACCAAAGCCATGACCACCATACTGACATCATCGTCGCCATGACGACCATTATGACATCGTCATGGCCATGACGACCATTTTGACATCATCGTCGCCATGACGACCATTATGGCAACACCGTCGCCATGACGACCATTATGACATCATCGTCGGCATGACGACCATTATGACATTATCGTCGCCATGACGACTATTATGACATCACCGTCGCCATGACGACCATTATGACATCATCGTCGCCATGACGACCATTATGACGTCATCGTCGCCATGACGACCATTATGACATCATCGTCGCCATGACGACCATTATGGCAACACCGTCGCCATGACGACCTTTATGACATCATCGTCGGCATGACGACCATTATGACATCATCGTCGCCATGACGACCATTATGGCAACACCTTCGCCATGACGACCAGTATGACATCATCGTCGCCATGACGACCATTATGACATCACCGTCGCCGTAACGACCATTATGACATCACCATTGCCATGACGACCATTATGACATCACCGTCGCTATGACGACCATTATGACATCACCAAAGCCATGACCACCATACTGACATCATCGTCTCCATGACGACCATTATGACATCATCGTCGCCATGACGACCATTATGACATCATCGTCGCCATGACGACCATTATGACATCACCAAAGCCATGACCACCATACTGACATCATCGTCGGCATGACGACCATTATGACATCACCGTCGCCATGACGACCATTATGACATCATCGTCGCCATGACGACCATTATGGCAACACCGTCGCCATGACGACCAGTATGACATCATCGTCGCCATGACGACCATTATGACATCATCGTCGCCATGACGACCATTATGACGTCATCTTCGCCATGACGACCATTATGATATCATCGTCGCCATGACGACCATTATGACATCATCGTCGCCATGACGACCATTATGGCAACACCGTCGCCATGACGACCAGTATGACATAATTGTCGCCATGACGACCATTATGACATCACCGTCGCCATGACGACCAGTATGACATCATCGTCGCCATGACGACCATTATGACATCACCGTCGCCGTGACGACCATTATGACATCATCGTCGCCGTGACGACCATTATGGAAACACCATCGCCATGACGACCATTATGACATCATCGTCGCCATGACGACCATTATGGCAACACCGTCGCCATGATGACCAGTATGACATCACCGTCGCCATGACGACCATTATGACATCATCGTCGCCATGACAACCATTATGGCAACACCGTCGCCATGACGACCATTATGACATCACCGTCGCCGTAACGACCATTATGACATCATCATCGCCGTGACGACCATTATGACATCATCGTCGCCATGATGACCATTATGACATCACCGTCGCCATGACGACCATTATGACATCACCAAAGCCATGACAACCATATTGACATCATCGTCGCCATGACGACCATTATGACATCATCGTCGCCATGACGACCATTATGGCAACACCGTCGCCATGACGACCAGTATGACATCATCGTCGCCATGACGACCATTATGACATCATCGTCGCCATGACGACCATTATGGCAACACCGTCGCCATGACGACCAGTATGACATCATCGTCGCCATGACGACCATTATGACATCACCGTCGCCATGACGACCATTATGACATCACCGTCGCCATGACGACCATTATGACATCACCAAAGCCATGACAACCATATTGACATCATCGTCGCCATGACGACCATTATGACATCATCGTCGCCATGACGACCATTATGACATCACCAAAGCCATGACCACCATACTGACATCATCGTCGCCATGACGACCATTATGACATCATCGTCGCCATGACGACCATTATGACATCACCGTCGCCATGACGACCATTATGACATCACCAAAGCCATGACCACCATACTGACATCATCGTCGCCATGGCGACCATTATGACATCATCGTCGCCATGACGACCATTATGATATCATCGTCGCCATGACGACCATTATGACATCACCAAAGCCATGACCACCATACTGACATCATCGTCGGCATGATGACCATTATGACATCACCGTCGCCATGACGACCATTATGACATCATCGTCGCCATGACGACCATTATGGCAACACCGTCGCCATGACGACCAGTATGACATCATCGTCGCCATGACGACCATTATGACATCATCGTCGCCATGACGACCATTATGACGTCATCGTCGCCATGACGACCATTATGACGTCATCGTCGCCATGACGACCATTATGACATCATCGTCGCCATGGCGACCATTTTGACATCATCGTCGCCATGACGACCATTATGGCAACACCGTCGCCATGATGACCAGTATGACATCATCGTCGCCATGACGACCATTATGACATCACCGTCGCCGTGACGACCATTATGACATCATCGTCGCCGTGACGACCATTATGACATCATCGTCGCCATGACGACCATTATGACATCACCGTCGCCATGACGACCATTATGACATCACCAAAGCCATGACAACCATATTGACATCATCGTCGCCATGACGACCATTATGACATCATCATCGCCATGACGACCATTATGGCAACACCGTCGCCATGACGACCAGTATGACATCATCGTCGCCATGACGACCATTATGACATCACCGTCGCCATGACGACCATTATGACATCACCGTCGCCATGACGACCATTATGACATCACCAAAGCCATGACAACCATATTGACATCATCGTCGCCATGACGACCATTATGACATCATCGTCGCCATGACGACCATTATGACATCACCAAAGCCATGACCACCATACTGACATCATCGTCGCCATGACGACCATTATGACATCATCGTCGCCATGACGACCATTATGACATCACCGTCGCCATGACGACCATTATGACATCACCAAAGCCATGACCACCATACTGACATCATCGTCGCCATGGCGACCATTATGACATCATCGTCGCCATGACGACCATTATGATATCATCGTCGCCATGACGACCATTATGACATCACCAAAGTCATGACCACCATACTGACATCATCATCGCCATGACGACCATTCTGACATCACCATTGCCATGACGACCATTATGACATCACCGTCGCCATGACGACCATTATGACATCACCAAAGCCATGACCACCATACTGACATCATCGTCGCCATGACGACCATTATGACATTGTCATGGCCATGACGACCATTTTGAAATCATCGTCGCCATGACGGCCATTATGGCAACACCGTCGCCATGACGACCATTATGACATCATCGTCGGCATGACGACCATTATGCCATTATCGTCGCCATGACGACTATTATGACATCACCGTCGCCATGACGACCATTATGACATCATCGTCGCCATGACGACCATTATGACGTCATCGTCGCCATGACGACCATTATGACATCATCGTCGCCATGACGACCATTATGACATCACCAAAGTCATGACCACCATACTGACATCATCATCGCCATGACGACCATTCTGACATCACCATTGCCATGACGACCATTATGACATCACCGTCGCCATGACGACCATTATGACATCACCAAAGCCATGACCACCATACTGACATCATCGTCGCCATGACGACCATTATGACATCGTCATGGCCATGACGACCATTTTGACATCATCGTCGCCATGACGACCATTATGGCAACACCGTCGCCATGACGACCATTATGACATCATCGTCGGCATGACGACCATTATGACATTATCGTCGCCATGACGACTATTATGACATCACCGTCGCCATGACGACCATTATGACATCATCGTCGCCATGACGACCATTATGACGTCATCGTCGCCATGACGACCATTATGACATCATCGTCGCCATGACGACCATTATGGCAACACCGTCGCCATGACGACCATTATGGCAACACCGTCGCCATGACGACCATTATGACATCATCGTCGGCATGACGACCATTATGACATCATCGTCGCCATGACGACCATTATGGCAACACCTTCGCCATGACGACCAGTATGACATCATCGTCGCCATGACGACCATTATGACATCACCGTAGCCGTAACGACCATTATGACATCACCATTGCCATGACGACCATTATGACATCACCGTCGCTATGACGACCATTATGACATCACCAAAGCCATGACCACCATACTGACATCATCGTCTCCATGACGACCATTCTGACATCACCATTGCCATGACGACCATTATGACATCACCGTCGCCATGACGACCATTATGACATCACCAAAGCCATGACCACCATACTGACATCATCGTCGCCATGACGACCATTATGACATCGTCATGGCCATGACGACCATTTTGACATCATCGTCGCCATGACGACCATTATGGCAACACCGTCGCCATGACGACCATTATGACATCATCGTCGGCATGACGACCATTATGACATTATCGTCGCCATGACGACTATTATGACATCACCGTCGCCATGACGACCATTATGACATCATCGTCGCCATGACGACCATTATGACGTCATCGTCGCCATGACGACCATTATGACATCATCGTCGCCATGACGACCATTATGGCAACACCGTCGCCATGACGACCATTATGGCAACACCGTCGCCATGACGACCATTATGACATCATCGTCGGCATGACGACCATTATGACATCATCGTCGCCATGACGACCATTATGGCAACACCTTCGCCATGACGACCAGTATGACATCATCGTCGCCATGACGACCATTATGACATCACCGTCGCCGTAACGACCATTATGACATCACCATTGCCATGACGACCATTATGACATCACCGTCGCTATGACGACCATTATGACATCACCAAAGCCATGACCACCATACTGACATCATCGTCTCCATGACGACCATTATGACATCATCGTCGCCATGACGACCATTATGACATCATCGTCGCCATGACGACCATTATGACATCACCAAAGCCATGACCACCATACTGACATCATCGTCGGCATGACGACCATTATGACATCACCGTCGCCATGACGACCATTATGACATCATCGTCGCCATGACGACCATTATGGCAACACCGTCGCCATGACGACCAGTATGACATCATCGTCGCCATGACGACCATTATGACATCATCGTCGCCATGACGACCATTATGACGTCATCTTCGCCATGACGACCATTATGATATCATCGTCGCCATGACGACCATTATGACATCATCGTCGCCATGACGACCATTATGGCAACACCGTCGCCATGACGACCAGTATGACATAATCGTCGCCATGACGACCATTATGACATCACCGTCGCCATGACGACCAGTATGACATCATCGTCGCCATGACGACCATTAAGACATCACCGTCGCCGTGACGACCATTATGACATCATCGTCGCCGTGACGACCATTATGGCAACACCGTCGCCATGACGACCATTATGACATCACCGTCGCCATGACGACCATTATGACATCACCAAAGCCATGACCACCATACTGACATCATCGTCGCCATGACGACCATTATGACATTGTCATGGCCATGACGACCATTTTGAAATCATCGTCGCCATGACGGCCATTATGGCAACACCGTCGCCATGACGACCATTATGACATCATCGTCGGCATGACGACCATTATGCCATTATCGTCGCCATGACGACTATTATGACATCACCGTCGCCATGACGACCATTATGACATCATCGTCGCCATGACGACCATTATGACGTCATCGTCGCCATGACGACCATTATGACATCATCGTCGCCATGACGACCATTATGACATCACCAAAGTCATGACCACCATACTGACATCATCATCGCCATGACGACCATTCTGACATCACCATTGCCATGACGACCATTATGACATCACCGTCGCCATGACGACCATTATGACATCACCAAAGCCATGACCACCATACTGACATCATCGTCGCCATGACGACCATTATGACATCGTCATGGCCATGACGACCATTTTGACATCATCGTCGCCATGACGACCATTATGGCAACACCGTCGCCATGACGACCATTATGACATCATCGTCGGCATGACGACCATTATGACATTATCGTCGCCATGACGACTATTATGACATCACCGTCGCCATGACGACCATTATGACATCATCGTCGCCATGACGACCATTATGACGTCATCGTCGCCATGACGACCATTATGACATCATCGTCGCCATGACGACCATTATGGCAACACCGTCGCCATGACGACCATTATGGCAACACCGTCGCCATGACGACCATTATGACATCATCGTCGGCATGAAGACCATTATGACATCATCGTCGCCATGACGACCATTATGGCAACACCTTCGCCATGACGACCAGTATGACATCATCGTCGCCATGACGACCATTATGACATCACCGTCGCCGTAACGACCATTATGACATCACCATTGCCATGACGACCATTATGACATCACCGTCGCTATGACGACCATTATGACATCACCAAAGCCATGACCACCATACTGACATCATCGTCTCCATGACGACCATTCTGACATCACCATTGCCATGACGACCATTATGACATCACCGTCGCCATGACGACCATTATGACATCACCAAAGCCATGACCACCATACTGACATCATCGTCGCCATGACGACCATTATGACATCGTCATGGCCATGACGACCATTTTGACATCATCGTCGCCATGACGACCATTATGGCAACACCGTCGCCATGACGACCATTATGACATCATCGTCGGCATGACGACCATTATGACATTATCGTCGCCATGACGACTATTATGACATCACCGTCGCCATGACGACCATTATGACATCATCGTCGCCATGACGACCATTATGACGTCATCGTCGCCATGACGACCATTATGACATCATCGTCGCCATGACGACCATTATGGCAACACCGTCGCCATGACGACCATTATGGCAACACCGTCGCCATGACGACCATTATGACATCATCGTCGGCATGACGACCATTATGACATCATCGTCGCCATGACGACCATTATGGCAACACCTTCGCCATGACGACCAGTATGACATCATCGTCGCCATGACGACCATTATGACATCACCGTCGCCGTAACGACCATTATGACATCACCATTGCCATGACGACCATTATGACATCACCGTCGCTATGACGACCATTATGACATCACCAAAGCCATGACCACCATACTGACATCATCGTCTCCATGACGACCATTATGACATCATCGTCGCCATGACGACCATTATGACATCATCGTCGCCATGACGACCATTATGACATCACCAAAGCCATGACCACCATACTGACATCATCGTCGGCATGACGACCATTATGACATCACCGTCGCCATGACGACCATTATGACATCATCGTCGCCATGACGACCATTATGGCAACACCGTCGCCATGACGACCAGTATGACATCATCGTCGCCATGACGACCATTATGACATCATCGTCGCCATGACGACCATTATGACGTCATCTTCGCCATGACGACCATTATGATATCATCGTCGCCATGACGACCATTATGACATCATCGTCGCCATGACGACCATTATGGCAACACCGTCGCCATGACGACCAGTATGACATAATCGTCGCCATGACGACCATTATGACATCACCGTCGCCATGACGACCAGTATGACATCATCGTCGCCATGACGACCATTAAGACATCACCGTCGCCGTGACGACCATTATGACATCATCGTCGCCGTGACGACCATTATGGCAACACCGTCGCCATGACGACCATTATGACATCATCGTCGCCATGACGACCATTATGGCAACACCGTCGCCATGATGACCAGTATGACATCACCGTCGCCATGACGACCATTATGACATCATCGTCGCCATGACAACCATTATGGCAACATCGTCGCCATGACAACCATTATGACATCACCGTCGCCGTAACGACCATTATGACATCATCATCGCCGTGACGACCATTATGACATCATCGTCGCCATGATGACCATTATGACATCACCGTCGCCATGACGACCATTATGACATCACCAAAGCCATGACAACCATATTGACATCATCGTCGCCATGACGACCATTATGACATCATCGTCGCCATGACGACCATTATGACATCACCAAAGCCATGACAACCATATTGACATCATCGTCGCCATGACGACCATTATGACATCATCGTCGCCATGACGACCATTATGGCAACACCGTCGCCATGACGACCAGTATGACATCATCGTCGCCATGACGACCATTATGACATCACCGTCGCCATGACGACCATTATGACATCACCGTCGCCATGACGACCATTATGACATCACCAAAGCCATGACAACCATATTGACATCATCGTCGCCATGACGACCATTATGACATCATCGTCGCCATGACGACCATTATGACATCACCAAAGCCATGACCACCATACTGACATCATCGTCGCCATGACGACCATTATGACATCATCGTCGCCATGACGACCATTATGACATCACCGTCGCCATGACGACCATTATGACATCACCAAAGCCATGACCACCATACTGACATCATCGTCGCCATGGCGACCATTATGACATCATCGTCGCCATGACGACCATTATGATATCATCGTCGCCATGACGACCATTATGACATCACCAAAGCCATGACCACCATACTGACATCATCGTCGGCATGATGACCATTATGACATCACCGTCGCCATGACGACCATTATGACATCATCGTCGCCATGACGACCATTATGGCAACACCGTCGCCATGACGACCAGTATGACATCATCGTCGCCATGACGACCATTATGACATCATCGTCGCCATGACGACCATTATGACGTCATCGTCGCCATGACGACCATTATGACATCATCGTCGCCATGGCGACCATTTTGACATCATCGTCGCCATGACGACCATTATGGAAACACCGTCGCCATGATGACCAGTATGACATCATCGTCGCCATGACGACCATTGTGACATCACCGTCGCCGTGACGACGATTATGACATCATCGTCGCCGTGACGACCATTATGACATCATCGTCGCCATGACGACCATTATGACATCACCGTCGCCATGACGACCATTATGACATCACCAAAGCCATGACAACCATATTGACATCATCGTCGCCATGACGACCATTATGACATCATCATCGCCATGACGACCATTATGGCAACACCGTCGCCATGACGACCAGTATGACATCATCGCCACCATGACGACCATTATGACATCACCAAAGCCATGACAACCATATTGACATCATCGTCGCCATGACGACCATTATGACATCATCGTCGCCATGACGACCATTATGACATCACCAAAGCCATGACCACCATACTGACATCATCGTCGCCATGACGACCATTATGACATCATCGTCGCCATGACGACCATTATGACATCACCGTCGCCATGACGACCATTATGACATCACCAAAGCCATGACCACCATACTGACATCATCGTCGCCATGGCGACCATTATGACATCATCGTCGCCATGACGACCATTATGATATCATCGTCGCCATGACGACCATTATGACATCACCAAAGTCATGACCACCATACTGACATCATCATCGCCATGACGACCATTCTGACATCACCATTGCCATGACGACCATTATGACATCACCGTCGCCATGACGACCATTATGACATCACCAAAGCCATGACCACCATACTGACATCATCGTCGCCATGACGACCATTATGACATTGTCATGGCCATGACGACCATTTTGAAATCATCGTCGCCATGACGGCCATTATGGCAACACCGTCGCCATGACGACCATTATGACATCATCGTCGGCATGACGACCATTATGACATTATCGTCGCCATGACGACTATTATGACATCACCGTCGCCATGACGACCATTATGACATCATCGTCGCCATGACGACCATTATGACGTCATCGTCGCCATGACGACCATTATGACATCATCGTCGCCATGACGACCATTATGACATCACCAAAGTCATGACCACCATACTGACATCATCATCGCCATGACGACCATTCTGACATCACCATTGCCATGACGACCATTATGACATCACCGTCGCCATGACGACCATTATGACATCACCAAAGCCATGACCACCATACTGACATCATCGTCGCCATGACGACCATTATGACATCGTCATGGCCATGACGACCATTTTGACATCATCGTCGCCATGACGACCATTATGGCAACACCGTCGCCATGACGACCATTATGACATCATCGTCGGCATGACGACCATTATGACATTATCGTCGCCATGACGACTATTATGACATCACCGTCGCCATGACGACCATTATGACATCATCGTCGCCATGACGACCATTATGACGTCATCGTCGCCATGACGACCATTATGACATCATCGTCGCCATGACGACCATTATGGCAACACCGTCGCCATGACGACCATTATGGCAACACCGTCGCCATGACGACCATTATGACATCATCGTCGGCATGACGACCATTATGACATCATCGTCGCCATGACGACCATTATGGCAACACCTTCGCCATGACGACCAGTATGACATCATCGTCGCCATGACGACCATTATGACATCATCGTCGCCATGACGACCATTATGACGTCATCGTCGCCATGATGACCATTATGACATCATCGTCGCCATGACGACCATTTTGACATCATCGTCGCCATGACGACCATTATGGCAACACCGTCGCCATGACGACCATTATGACATCATCGTCGGCATGACGACCATTATGACATTATCGTCGCCATGACGACTATTATGACATCACCGTCGCCATGACGACCATTATGACATCATCGTCGCCATGACGACCATTATGACGTCATCGTCGCCATGACGACCATTATGACATCATCGTCGCCATGACGACCATTATGGCAACACCGTCGCCATGACGACCATTATGGCAACACCGTCGCCATGACGACCATTATGACATCATCGTCGGCATGACGACCATTATGACATCATCGTCGCCATGACGACCATTATGGCAACACCTTCGCCATGACGACCAGTATGACATCATCGTCGCCATGACGACCATTATGACATCATCGTCGCCATGACGACCATTATGACGTCATCGTCGCCATGATGACCATTATGACATCATCGTCGCCATGACGACCATTATGACATCATCGTCGCCATGACGACCATTATGGCAACACCGTCGCCATGACGACCAGTATGACATCATCGTCGCCATGACGACCATTATGACATCATCGTCGCCGTGACGACCATTATGACATCATCGTCGCCGTGACGACCATTATGACATCATCGTCGCCATGACGACCATTATGGCAACACCGTCGCCATGACGACCATTATGGCAACACCGTCGCCATGACGACCATTATGACATCATCGTCGGCATGACGACCATTATGACATCATCGTCGCCATGACGACCATTATGGCAACACCTTCGCCATGACGACCAGTATGACATCATCGTCGCCATGACGACCATTATGACATCATCGTCGCCATGACGACCATTATGACGTCATCGTCGCCATGATGACCATTATGACATCATCGTCGCCATGACGACCATTATGACATCATCGTCGCCATGACGACCATTATGGCAACACCGTCGCCATGACGACCAGTATGACATCATCGTCGCCATGACGACCATTATGACATCATCGTCGCCGTGACGACCATTATGACATCATCGTCGCCGTGACGACCATTATGACATCATCGTCGCCATGACGACCATTATGACATCACCGTCGCCATGACGACCATTATGACATCACCGTCGCCATGACGACCATTATGACATCACCAAAGCCATGACAACCATATTGACATCATCGTCGCCATGACGACCATTATGACATCATCGTCGCCATGACGACCATTATGACATCACCAAAGCCATGACCACCATACTGACATCATCGTCGCCATGACGACCATTCTGACATCACCAAAGCCATGACGACCATTTTGACATCACCAAAGCCATGACCACCACACTGACATCATCCTCGCCATGACGACCATTATAACATCATCGTCACCATGACGACCATTATGACATCATCGTCGCCATGACGACCATTATGACATCACCGTCGCCATGACGACCATTATGACATCACCGTCGCCATGACGACCATTATGACATCACCAAAGCCATGACAACCATATTGACATCATCGTCGCCATGACGACCATTATGACATCATCGTCGCCATGACGACCATTATGACATCACCAAAGCCATGACCACCATACTGACATCATCGTCGCCATGACGACCATTCTGACATCACCAAAGCCATGACGACCATTTTGACATCACCAAAGCCATGACCACCACACTGACATCATCCTCGCCATGACGACCATTATAACATCATCGTCACCATGACGACCATTATGACATCATCGTCGCCATGACGACCATTATGGCAACACCGTCGCCATGACGACCATTATGACATCATCGTCGCCATGACGACCATTATGACATCACCGTAGCCGTAACGACCATTATGACATCATCATCGCCGTGACGACCATTATGACATCATCGTCGCCATGACGACCATTATGACATCATCGTCGCCATGACGACCATTATGACATCACCAAAGCCATGACAACCATATTGACATCATCGTCGCCATGACGACCATTATGACATCTTCGTCGCCATGACGACCATTATGACATCACCAAAGCCATGACCACCATACTGACATAATCGTCGCCATGACGACCATTCTGACATCACCATTGCCATGACGACCATTATGACATCACCGTCGCTATGACGACCATTATGACATCACCAAAGCCATGACCACCATACTGACATCATCGTCTCCATGACGACCATTATGACATCATCGTCGCCATGACGACCATTATGACATCATCGTCGCCATGACGACCATTATGACATCACCAAAGCCATGACCACCATACTGACATCATCGTCGGCATGACGACCATTATGACATCACCGTCGCCATGACGACCATTATGACATCATCGTCGCCATGACGACCATTATGGCAACACCGTCGCCATGACGACCAGTATGACATCATCGTCGCCATGACGACCATTATGACATCATCGTCGCCGTGACGACCATTATGACATCATCGTCGCCGTGACGACCATTATGACATCATCGTCGCCATGACGACCATTATGGCAACACCGTCGCCATGACGACCATTATGGCAACACCGTCGCCATGACGACCATTATGACATCATCGTCGGCATGACGACCATTATGACATCATCGTCGCCATGACGACCATTATGGCAACACCTTCGCCATGACGACCAGTATGACATCATCGTCGCCATGACGACCATTATGACATCATCGTCGCCATGACGACCATTATGACGTCATCGTCGCCATGATGACCATTATGACATCATCGTCGCCATGACGACCATTATGACATCATCGTCGCCATGACGACCATTATGGCAACACCGTCGCCATGACGACCAGTATGACATCATCGTCGCCATGACGACCATTATGACATCATCGTCGCCGTGACGACCATTATGACATCATCGTCGCCGTGACGACCATTATGACATCATCGTCGCCATGACGACCATTATGACATCACCGTCGCCATGACGACCATTATGACATCACCGTCGCCATGACGACCATTATGACATCACCAAAGCCATGACAACCATATTGACATCATCGTCGCCATGACGACCATTATGACATCATCGTCGCCATGACGACCATTATGACATCACCAAAGCCATGACCACCATACTGACATCATCGTCGCCATGACGACCATTCTGACATCATCGTCGCCATGACGACCATTCTGACATCACCAAAGCCATGACGACCATTTTGACATCACCAAAGCCATGACCACCACACTGACATCATCCTCGCCATGACGACCATTATAACATCATCGTCACCATGACGACCATTATGACATCATCGTCGCCATGACGACCATTATGACATCACCGTCGCCATGACGACCATTATGACATCACCGTCGCCATGACGACCATTATGACATCACCAAAGCCATGACAACCATATTGACATCATCGTCGCCATGACGACCATTATGACATCATCGTCGCCATGACGACCATTATGACATCACCAAAGCCATGACCACCATACTGACATCATCGTCGCCATGACGACCATTCTGACATCACCAAAGCCATGACGACCATTTTGACATCACCAAAGCCATGACCACCACACTGACATCATCCTCGCCATGACGACCATTATAACATCATCGTCACCATGACGACCATTATGACATCATCGTCGCCATGACGACCATTATGGCAACACCGTCGCCATGACGACCATTATGACATCATCGTCGCCATGACGACCATTATGACATCACCGTAGCCGTAACGACCATTATGACATCATCATCGCCGTGACGACCATTATGACATCATCGTCGCCATGACGACCATTATGACATCATCGTCGCCATGACGACCATTATGACATCACCAAAGCCATGACAACCATATTGACATCATCGTCGCCATGACGACCATTATGACATCTTCGTCGCCATGACGACCATTATGACATCACCAAAGCCATGACCACCATACTGACATAATCGTCGCCATGACGACCATTCTGACATCACCATTGCCATGACGACCATTATGACATCACCGTCGCTATGACGACCATTATGACATCACCAAAGCCATGACCACCATACTGACATCATCGTCTCCATGACGACCATTATGACATCATCGTCGCCATGACGACCATTATGACATCATCGTCGCCATGACGACCATTATGACATCACCAAAGCCATGACCACCATACTGACATCATCGTCGGCATGACGACCATTATGACATCACCGTCGCCATGACGACCATTATGACATCATCGTCGCCATGACGACCATTATGGCAACACCGTCGCCATGACGACCAGTATGACATCATCGTCGCCATGACGACCATTATGACATCATCGTCGCCATGACGACCATTATGACGTCATCTTCGCCATGACGACCATTATGATATCATCGTCGCCATGACGACCATTATGACATCATCGTCGCCATGACGACCATTATGGCAACACCGTCGCCATGAGGACCTGTATGACATAATTGTCGCCATGACGACCATTATGACATCACCGTCGCCATGACGACCAGTATGACATCATCGTCGCCATGACGACCATTATGACATCACCGTCGCCGTGACGACCATTATGACATCATCGTCGCCGTGACGACCATTATGGCAACACCGTCGCCATGACGACCATTATGACATCATCGTCGCCATGACGACCGTTATGGCAACACCGTCGCCATGATGACCAGTATGACATCACCGTCGCCATGACGACCATTATGACATCATCGTCGCCATGACAACCATTATGGCAACACCGTCGCCATGACGACCATTATGACATCACCGTCGCCGTAACGACCATTATGACATCATCATCGCCGTGACGACCATTATGACATCATCGTCGCCATGACGACCATTATGACATCACCGTCGCCATGACGACCATTATGACATCACCGTCGCCATGACGACCATTATGACATCACCAAAGCCATGACAACCATATTGACATCATCGTCGCCATGACGACCATTATGACATCATCGTCGCCATGACGACCATTATGACATCACCAAAGCCATGACCACCATACTGACATCATCGTCGCCATGACGACCATTATGACATCATCGTCGCCATGACGACCATTATGACATCACCGTCGCCATGACGACCATTATGACATCACCAAAGCCATGACCACCATACTGACATCATCGTCGCCATGGCGACCATTATGACATCATTGTCGCCATGACGACCATTATGATATCATCGTCGCCATGACGACCATTATGACATCACCAAAGTCATGACCACCATACTGACATCATCATCGCCATGACGACCATTCTGACATCACCATTGCCATGACGACCATTATGACATCACCGTCGCCATGACGACCATTATGACATCACCAAAGCCATGACCACCATACTGACATCATCGTCGCCATGACGACCATTATGACATTGTCATGGCCATGACGACCATTTTGAAATCATCGTCGCCATGACGGCCATTATGGCAACACCGTCGCCATGACGACCATTATGACATCATCGTCGGCATGACGACCATTATGACATTATCGTCGCCATGACGACTATTATGACATCACCGTCGCCATGACGACCATTATGACATCATCGTCGCCATGACGACCATTATGACGTCATCGTCGCCATGACGACCATTATGACATCATCGTCGCCATGACGACCATTATGACATCACCAAAGTCATGACCACCATACTGACATCATCATCGCCATGACGACCATTCTGACATCACCATTGCCATGACGACCATTATGACATCACCGTCGCCATGACGACCATTATGACATCACCAAAGCCATGACCACCATACTGACATCATCGTCGCCATGACGACCATTATGACATCGTCATGGCCATGACGACCATTTTGACATCATCGTCGCCATGACGACCATTATGGCAACACGGTCGCCATGACGACCATTATGACATCATCGTCGGCATGACGACCATTATGACATTATCGTCGCCATGACGACTATTATGACATCACCGTCGCCATGACGACCATTATGACATCATCGTCGCCATGACGACCATTATGACGTCATCGTCGCCATGACGACCATTATGACATCATCGTCGCCATGACGACCATTATGGCAACACCGTCGCCATGACGACCATTATGGCAACACCGTCGCCATGACGACCATTATGACATCATCGTCGGCATGACGACCATTATGACATCATCGTCGCCATGACGACCATTATGGCAACACCTTCGCCATGACGACCAGTATGACATCATCGTCGCCATGACGACCATTATGACATCATCGTCGCCATGACGACCATTATGACGTCATCGTCGCCATGATGACCATTATGACATCATCGTCGCCATGACGACCATTTTGACATCATCGTCGCCATGACGACCATTATGGCAACACCGTCGCCATGACGACCATTATGACATCATCGTCGGCATGACGACCATTATGACATTATCGTCGCCATGACGACTATTATGACATCACCGTCGCCATGACGACCATTATGACATCATCGTCGCCATGACGACCATTATGACGTCATCGTCGCCATGACGACCATTATGACATCATCGTCGCCATGACGACCATTATGGCAACACCGTCGCCATGACGACCATTATGGCAACACCGTCGCCATGACGACCATTATGACATCATCGTCGGCATGACGACCATTATGACATCATCGTCGCCATGACGACCATTATGGCAACACCTTCGCCATGACGACCAGTATGACATCATCGTCGCCATGACGACCATTATGACATCATCGTCGCCATGACGACCATTATGACGTCATCGTCGCCATGATGACCATTATGACATCATCGTCGCCATGACGACCATTATGACATCATCGTCGCCATGACGACCATTATGGCAACACCGTCGCCATGACGACCAGTATGACATCATCGTCGCCATGACGACCATTATGACATCATCGTCGCCGTGACGACCATTATGACATCATCGTCGCCGTGACGACCATTATGACATCATCGTCGCCATGACGACCATTATGGCAACACCGTCGCCATGACGACCATTATGGCAACACCGTCGCCATGACGACCATTATGACATCATCGTCGGCATGACGACCATTATGACATCATCGTCGCCATGACGACCATTATGGCAACACCTTCGCCATGACGACCAGTATGACATCATCGTCGCCATGACGACCATTATGACATCATCGTCGCCATGACGACCATTATGACGTCATCGTCGCCATGATGACCATTATGACATCATCGTCGCCATGACGACCATTATGACATCATCGTCGCCATGACGACCATTATGGCAACACCGTCGCCATGACGACCAGTATGACATCATCGTCGCCATGACGACCATTATGACATCATCGTCGCCGTGACGACCATTATGACATCATCGTCGCCGTGACGACCATTATGACATCATCGTCGCCGTGACGACCATTATGACATCACCGTCGCCATGACGACCATTATGACATCACCGTCGCCATGACGACCATTATGACATCACCAAAGCCATGACAACCATATTGACATCATCGTCGCCATGACGACCATTATGACATCATCGTCGCCATGACGACCATTATGACATCACCAAAGCCATGACCACCATACTGACATCATCGTCGCCATGACGACCATTCTGACATCACCAAAGCCATGACGACCATTTTGACATCACCAAAGCCATGACCACCACACTGACATCATCCTCGCCATGACGACCATTATAACATCATCGTCACCATGACGACCATTATGACATCATCGTCGCCATGACGACCATTATGGCAACACCGTCGCCATGACGACCATTATGACATCATCGTCGCCATGACGACCATTATGACATCACCGTAGCCGTAACGACCATTATGACATCATCATCGCCGTGACGACCATTATGACATCATCGTCGCCATGACGACCATTATGACATCATCGTCGCCATGACGACCATTATGACATCACCAAAGCCATGACAACCATATTGACATCATCGTCGCCATGACGACCATTATGACATCTTCGTCGCCATGACGACCATTATGACATCACCAAAGCCATGACCACCATACTGACATAATCGTCGCCATGACGACCATTCTGACATCACCATTGCCATGACGACCATTATGACATCACCGTCGCTATGACGACCATTATGACATCACCAAAGCCATGACCACCATACTGACATCATCGTCTCCATGACGACCATTATGACATCATCGTCGCCATGACGACCATTATGACATCATCGTCGCCATGACGACCATTATGACATCACCAAAGCCATGACCACCATACTGACATCATCGTCGGCATGACGACCATTATGACATCACCGTCGCCATGACGACCATTATGACATCATCGTCGCCATGACGACCATTATGGCAACACCGTCGCCATGACGACCAGTATGACATCATCGTCGCCATGACGACCATTATGACATCATCGTCGCCATGACGACCATTATGACGTCATCTTCGCCATGACGACCATTATGATATCATCGTCGCCATGACGACCATTATGACATCATCGTCGCCATGACGACCATTATGGCAACACCGTCGCCATGAGGACCTGTATGACATAATTGTCGCCATGACGACCATTATGACATCACCGTCGCCATGACGACCAGTATGACATCATCGTCGCCATGACGACCATTATGACATCACCGTCGCCGTGACGACCATTATGACATCATCGTCGCCGTGACGACCATTATGGCAACACCGTCGCCATGACGACCATTATGACATCATCGTCGCCATGACGACCGTTATGGCAACACCGTCGCCATGATGACCAGTATGACATCACCGTCGCCATGACGACCATTATGACATCATCGTCGCCATGACAACCATTATGGCAACACCGTCGCCATGACGACCATTATGACATCACCGTCGCCGTAACGACCATTATGACATCATCATCGCCGTGACGACCATTATGACATCATCGTCGCCATGACGACCATTATGACATCACCGTCGCCATGACGACCATTATGACATCACCGTCGCCATGACGACCATTATGACATCACCAAAGCCATGACAACCATATTGACATCATCGTCGCCATGACGACCATTATGACATCATCGTCGCCATGACGACCATTATGACATCACCAAAGCCATGACCACCATACTGACATCATCGTCGCCATGACGACCATTATGACATCATCGTCGCCATGACGACCATTATGACATCACCGTCGCCATGACGACCATTATGACATCACCAAAGCCATGACCACCATACTGACATCATCGTCGCCATGGCGACCATTATGACATCATTGTCGCCATGACGACCATTATGATATCATCGTCGCCATGACGACCATTATGACATCACCAAAGTCATGACCACCATACTGACATCATCATCGCCATGACGACCATTCTGACATCACCATTGCCATGACGACCATTATGACATCACCGTCGCCATGACGACCATTATGACATCACCAAAGCCATGACCACCATACTGACATCATCGTCGCCATGACGACCATTATGACATTGTCATGGCCATGACGACCATTTTGAAATCATCGTCGCCATGACGGCCATTATGGCAACACCGTCGCCATGACGACCATTATGACATCATCGTCGGCATGACGACCATTATGACATTATCGTCGCCATGACGACTATTATGACATCACCGTCGCCATGACGACCATTATGACATCATCGTCGCCATGACGACCATTATGACGTCATCGTCGCCATGACGACCATTATGACATCATCGTCGCCATGACGACCATTATGACATCACCAAAGTCATGACCACCATACTGACATCATCATCGCCATGACGACCATTCTGACATCACCATTGCCATGACGACCATTATGACATCACCGTCGCCATGACGACCATTATGACATCACCAAAGCCATGACCACCATACTGACATCATCGTCGCCATGACGACCATTATGACATCGTCATGGCCATGACGACCATTTTGACATCATCGTCGCCATGACGACCATTATGGCAACACGGTCGCCATGACGACCATTATGACATCATCGTCGGCATGACGACCATTATGACATTATCGTCGCCATGACGACTATTATGACATCACC
Source organism: Phyllobates terribilis (assembly GCF_046119375.1). Classification (NCBI taxonomy): domain Eukaryota; kingdom Metazoa; phylum Chordata; class Amphibia; order Anura; family Dendrobatidae; genus Phyllobates; species Phyllobates terribilis. Next base: position 4,230,689 of record NW_027362819.1, read on the forward strand.
GTCGCCATGACGACCATTATGACATCATCGTCGACATGACGACCATTATGACGTCATCGTCGCCATGACGACCATTATGACATCATCGTCGCCATGACGACCATTATGGCAACACCATCGCCATGACGACCATTATGGCAACACCGTCGCCATGACGACCATTATGACATCATCGTCGGCATGACGACCATTATGACATCATCGTCGCCATGACGACCATTATGGCAACACCTTCGCCATGACGACCAGTATGACATCATCGTCGCCATGACGACCATTATGACATCATCGTCGCCATGACGACCATTATGACGTCATCGTCGCCATGATGACCATTATGACATCATCGTCGCCATGACGACCATTTTGACATCATCGTCGCCATGACGACCATTATGGCAACACCGTCGCCATGACGACCATTATGACATCATCGTCGGCATGACGACCATTATGACATTATCGTCGCCATGACGACTATTATGACATCACCGTCGCCATGACGACCATTATGACATCATCGTCGCCATGACGACCATTATGACGTCATCGTCGCCATGACGACCATTATGACATCATCGTCGCCATGACGACCATTATGGCAACACCGTCGCCATGACGACCATTATGGCAACACCGTCGCCATGACGACCATTATTACATCATCGTCGGCATGACGACCATTATGACATCATCGTCGCCATGACGACCATTATGGCAACACCTTCGCCATGACGACCAGTATGACATCATCGTCGCCATGACGACCATTATGGCAACACCTTCGCCATGACGACCAGTATGACATCATCGTCGCCATGACGACCATTATGACATCATCGTCGCCATGACGACCATTATGACATCATCGTCGCCATGACGACCATTATGGCTACACCGTCGCCATGACGACCAGTATGACATCATCGTCGCCATGACGACCATTATGACATCATCGTCGCCGTGACGACCATTATGACATCATCGTCGCCGTGACGACCATTATGACATCATCGTCGCCATGACGACCATTATGGCAACACCGTCGCCATGACGACCATTATGGCAACACCGTCGCCATGACGACCATTATGACATCATCGTCGGCATGACGACCATTATGACATCATCGTCGCCATGACGACCATTATGGCAACACCTTCGCCATGACGACCAGTATGACATCATCGTCGCCATGACGACCATTATGACATCATCGTCGCCATGACGACCATTATGACGTCATCGTCGCCATGATGACCATTATGACATCATCGTCGCCATGACGACCATTATGACATCATCGTCGCCATGACGACCATTATGGCAACACCGTCGCCATGACGACCAGTATGACATCATCGTCGCCATGACGACCATTATGACATCATCGTCGCCGTGACGACCATTATGACATCATCGTCGCCGTGACGACCATTATGACATCATCGTCGCCATGACGACCATTATGACATCACCGTCGCCATGACGACCATTATGACATCACCGTCGCCATGACGACCATTATGACATCACCAAAGCCATGACAACCATATTGACATCATCGTCGCCATGACGACCATTATGACATCATCGTCGCCATGACGACCATTATGACATCACCAAAGCCATGACCACCATACTGACATCATCGTCGCCATGACGACCATTCTGACATCACCAAAGCCATGACGACCATTTTGACATCACCAAAGCCATGACCACCACACTGACATCATCCTCGCCATGACGACCATTATAACATCATCGTCACCATGACGACCATTATGACATCATCGTCGCCATGACGACCATTATGGCAACACCGTCGCCATGACGACCATTATGACATCATCGTCGCCATGACGACCATTATGACATCACCGTAGCCGTAACGACCATTATGACATCATCATCGCCGTGACGACCATTATGACATCATCGTCGCCATGACGACCATTATGACATCATCGTCGCCATGACGACCATTATGACATCACCAAAGCCATGACAACCATATTGACATCATCGTCGCCATGACGAACATTATGACATCTTCGTCACCATGACGACCATTATGACATCACCAAAGCCATGACCACCATACTGACATAATCGTCGCCATGACGACCATTCTGACATCACCATTGCCATGACGACCATTATGACATCACCGTCGCTATGACGACCATTATGACATCACCAAAGCCATGACCACCATACTGACATCATCGTCTCCATGACGACCATTATGACATCATCGTCGCCATGACGACCATTATGACATCATCGTCGCCATGACGACCATTATGACATCACCAAAGCCATGACCACCATACTGACATCATCGTCGGCATGACGACCATTATGACATCACCGTCGCCATGACGACCATTATGACATCATCGTCGCCATGACGACCATTATGGCAACACCGTCGCCATGACGACCAGTATGACATCATCGTCGCCATGACGACCATTATGACATCATCGTCGCCATGACGACCATTATGACGTCATCTTCGCCATGACGACCATTATGATATCATCGTCGCCATGACGACCATTATGACATCATCGTCGCCATGACGACCATTATGGCAACACCGTCGCCATGAGGACCTGTATGACATAATTGTCGCCATGACGACCATTATGACATCACCGTCGCCATGACGACCAGTATGACATCATCGTCGCCATGACGACCATTATGACATCACCGTCGCCGTGACGACCATTATGACATCATCGTCGCCGTGACGACCATTATGGCAACACCGTCGCCATGACGACCATTATGACATCATCGTCGCCATGACGACCGTTATGGCAACACCGTCGCCATGATGACCAGTATGACATCACCGTCGCCATGACGACCATTATGACATCATCGTCGCCATGACAACCATTATGGCAACACCGTCGCCATGACGACCATTATGACATCACCGTCGCCGTAACGACCATTATGACATCATCATCGCCGTGACGACCATTATGACATCATCGTCGCCATGACGACCATTATGACATCACCGTCGCCATGACGACCATTATGACATCACCAAAGCCATGACAACCATATTGACATCATCGTCGCCATGACGACCATTATGACATCATCGTCGCCATGACGACCATTATGGCAACACCGTCGCCATGACGACCAGTATGACATCATCGTCGCCATGACGACCATTATGACATCACCGTCGCCATGACGACCATTATGACATCACCGTCGCCATGACGACCATTATGACATCACCAAAGCCATGACAACCATATTGACATCATCGTCGCCATGACGACCATTATGACATCATCGTCGCCATGACGACCATTATGACATCACCAAAGCCATGACCACCATACTGACATCATCGTCGCCATGACGACCATTATGACATCATCGTCGCCATGACGACCATTATGACATCACCGTCGCCATGACGACCATTATGACATCACCAAAGCCATGACCACCATACTGACATCATCGTCGCCATGGCGACCATTATGACATCATCGTCGCCATGACGACCATTATGATATCATCGTCGCCATGACGACCATTATGACATCACCAAAGCCATGACCACCATACTGACATCATCGTCGGCATGATGACCATTATGACATCACCGTCGCCATGACGACCATTATGACATCATCGTCGCCATGACGACCATTATGGCAACACCGTCGCCATGACGACCAGTATGACATCATCGTCGCCATGACGACCATTATGACATCATCGTCGCCATGACGACCATTATGACGTCATCGTCGCCATGATGACCATTATGACATCATCGTCGCCATGACGACCATTATGACATCACCGTCGCCATGACGACCATTATGACATCACCGTCGCCATGACGACCATTATGACATCACCAAAGCCATGACCACCATACTGACATCATCGTCGCCATGGCGACCATTATGACATCATCGTCGCCATGACGACCATTATGATATCATCGTCGCCATGACGACCATTATGACATCACCAAAGCCATGACCACCATACTGACATCATCGTCGGCATGATGACCATTATGACATCACCGTCGCCATGACGACCATTATGACATCATCGTCGCCATGACGACCATTATGGCAACACCGTCGCCATGACGACCAGTATGACATCATCGTCGCCATGACGACCATTATGACATCATCGTCGCCATGACGACCATTATGACGTCATCGTCGCCATGATGACCATTATGACATCATCGTCGCCATGGCGACCATTTTGACATCATCGTCGCCATGACGACCATTATGGCAACACCGTCGCCATGATGACCAGTATGACATCATCGTCGCCATGACGACCATTATGACATCACCGTCGCCGTGACGACCATTATGACATCATCGTCGCCGTGACGACCATTATGACATCATCGTCGCCATGACGACCATTATGACATCACCGTCGCCATGACGACCATTATGACATCACCAAAGCCATGACAACCATATTGACATCATCGTCGCCATGACGACCATTATGACATCATCGTCGCCATGACGACCATTATGACATCACCAAAGCCATGACCACCATACTGACATCATCGTCGCCATGACGACCATTATGACATCATCGTCGCCATGACGACCATTATGACATCACCGTCGCCTTGACGACCATTATGACATCACCAAAGCCATGACCACCATACTGACATCATCATCGCCATGGCGACCATTATGACATCATCGTCGCCATGACGACCATTATGATATCATCGTCGCCATGACGACCATTATGACATCACCAAAGCCATGACCACCATACTGACATCATCGTCGGCATGACGACCATTATGACATCACCGTCGCCATGACGACCATTATGACATCATCGTCGCCATGACGACCATTATGGCAACACCGTCGCCATGACGACCAGTATGACATCATCGTCGCCATGACGACCATTATGACATCATCGTCGCCATGACGACCATTATGACGTCATCTTCGCCATGACGACCATTATGACGTCATCGTCGCCATGACGACCATTATGACATCATCGTCGCCATGGCGACCATTTTGACATCATCGTCGCCATGACGACCATTATGGCAACACCGTCGCCATGACGACCAGTATGACATCATCGTCGCCATGACGACCATTATGACATCACCGTCGCCGTGACGACCATTATGACATCATCGTCGCCGTGACGACCATTATGACATCATCGTCGCCGTGACGACCATTATGACATCATCGTCGCCGTGACGACCATTATGACATCATCGTCGCCATGACGACCATTATGACATCACCGTCGCCATGACGACCATTATGACATCACCAAAGCCATGACAACCATATTGACATCATCGTCGCCATGACGACCATTATGACATCATCGTCGCCATGACGACCATTATGACATCACCAAAGCCATGACCACCATACTGACATCATCGTCGCCATGACGACCATTATGACATCACCAAAGCCATGACCACCATACTGACATCATCGTCGCCATGACGACCATTCTGACATCACCATTGCCATGACGACCATTATGACATCACCGTCGCCATGACGACCATTATGACATCACCAAAGCCATGACCACCATACTGACATCATCGTCGCCATGACGACCATTATGACATCGTCGTCGCCATGACGACCATTAAGACATCATCGTCGCCATGACGACTATTATGGCAACACTGTCGCCATGACGACCATTATGACATCATCGTCGGCATGACGACCATTATGACATCATCGTCGCCATGACTATTATGACATCACCGTCGCCATGACGACCATTATGACGTCATCGTCGCCATGACGACCATTATGACGTCATCGTCGCCATGACGACCATTATGACATCATCGTCGCCATGACGACCATTATGGCAACACCGTCGCCATGACGAGCATTATGACATCATCGTCGGCATGACGACCATTATGACATCATCGTCGCCATGACGACCATTATGGCAACACCATCGCCATGATGACCATTATGACATCATCGTCGCCGTGACGACCATTATGACATCATCGTCGCCATGACAACCATTATGACATCACCGTCGCCATGACGACCATTATGACATCAAAAAAGCCATGACAACCATATTGACATCATCGTCGCCATGACGACCATTATGACATCAACGTCGCCATGACGACCATTATGACATCACCAAAGCCATGAACACCATACTGACATCATCGTCGCCATGACGACCATTCTGACATCACCATTGCCATGACGACCATTATGACATCACCGTCGCCATGACGACCATTATGACATCACCGTCGCCATGACGACCATTATGACATCACCAAAGCCATGACCACCATACTGACATCATCGTCGCCATGACGACCATTCTGACATCACCATTGCCATGACGACCATTATGACATCACCGTCGCCATGACGACCATTATGACATCACCAAAGCCATGACCACCATACTGACATCATCGTCGCCATGACGACCATTATGGCAACACCGTCGCCATGACGACCATTATGACATCATCGTCGGCATGACGACCATTATGACATCATCGTCGCCATGACGACCATTATGGCAACACCGTCGCCATGACGACCAGTATGACATCATTGTCGCCATGACGACCATTATGACATCATCGTCGCCATGACGACCATTATGACATCACCAAAGTCATGACCACCATACTGACATCATCATCGCCATGACGACCATTCTGACATCACCATTGCCATGACGACCATTATGACATCACCGTCGCCATGATGACCATTATGACATCACCAAAGCCATGACCACCATACTGACATCATCGTCGCCATGACGACCATTATGACATCGTCATGGCCATGACGACCATTTTGACATCATCGTCGCCATGACGGCCATTATGGCAACACCGTCGCCATGACGACCATTATGACATTATCGTCGGCATGACGACCATTATGACATTATCGTCGCCATGACGACTATTATGACATCACCGTCGCCATGACGACCATTATGACATCATCGTCGCCATGACGACCATTATGACGTCATCGTTGCCATGACGACCATTATGACATCATCGTCGCCATGACGACCATTATGACATCACCAAAGTCATGACCACCATACTGACATCATCATCGCCATGACGACCATTCTGACATCACCATTGCCATGACGACCATTATGACATCACCGTCGCCATGACGACCATTATGACATCACCAAAGCCATGACCACCATACTGACATCATCGTCGCCATGACGACCATTATGACATCGTCATGGCCATGACGACCATTTTGACATCATCGTCGCCATGACGACCATTATGGCAACACAGTCGCCATGACGACCATTATGACATCATCGTCGGCATGACGACCATTATGACATTATCGTCGCCATGACGACTATTATGACATCACCGTCGACATGACGACCATTATGACATCATCGTCGCCATGACGACCATTATGATGTCATCGTCGCCATGACGACCATTATGACATCATCGTCGCCATGACGACCATTATGGCAACACCGTCGCCATGACGACCATTATGGCAACACCGTCGCCATGACGACCATTATGACATCATCGTCGCCATGACGACCATTATGGCAACACCTTCGCCATGACGACCAGTATGACATCATCGTCGCCATGATGACCATTATGACATCATCGTCGCCATGACGACCATTATGACATCACCGTCGCCGTGACGACCATTATGACATCACCGTCGCCGTGACGACCATTATGACATCATCGTCGCCGTGACGACCATTATGACATCACCGTCGCCATGACGACCATTATGACATCACCGTCGCCATGACGACCATTATGACATCACCGTCGCCATGACGACCATTATGACATCACCAAAGCCATGACAACCATATTGACATCATCGTCGCCATGACGACCATTATGACATCATCGTCGCCATGACGACCATTATGACATCACCAAAGCCATGACCACCATACTGACATCATCGTCGCCATGACGACCATTCTGACATCACCATTGCCATGACGACCATTATGACATCACCGTCGCCATGACGACCATTTTGACATCACCAAAGCCATGACCACCATACTGACATCATCGTCGCCATGACGACCATTATAACATCATCGTCACCATGACGACCATTATGACATCATCGTCGCCATGACGACCATTATGGCAACACCGTCGCCATGACGACCATTATGACATCATCGTCGGCATGACGACCATTATGACATCATCGTCGCCATGACGACCATTATGATGTCATCGTCGCCATGACGACCATTATGACATCATCGTCGCCATGACGACCATTATGGCAATACCGTCGCCATGACGACCAGTATGACATCATCGTCGCCATGACGACCATTATGACATCACCGTCGCCGTAACGACCATTATGACATCATCATCGCCGTGACGACCATTATGACATCATCGTCGCCATGACGACCATTATGACATCATCGTCGCCATGACGACCATTATGACATCACCAAAGCCATGACAACCATATTGACATCATCGTCGCCATGACGACCATTATGACATCTTCGTCGCCATGACGACCATTATGACATCACCAAAGCCATGACCATCATACTGACATCATCGTCGCCATGACGACCATTCTGACATCACCATTGCCATGACGACCATTATGACATCACCGTCGCCATGACGACCATTATGACATCACCAAAGCCATGACCACCATACTGACATCATCGTCGCCATGACGACCATTATGACATCATCGTCGCCATGACGACCATTATGACATCATCGTCGCCATGACGACCATTATGTCATCACCAAAGCCATGACCACCATACTGACATCATCGTCGGCATGACGACCATTATGACATCACCGTCGCCATGACGACCATTATGACATCATCGTCGCCATGACGACCATTATGGCAACACCGTCGCCATGACGACCAGTATGACATCATCGTCGCCATGACGACCATTATGACATCATCGTCGCCATGACGACCATTATGAAGTCATCTTCGCCATGACGACCATTATGATATCATCGTCGCCATGACGACCATTATGACATCATCGTCGCCATGACGACCATTATGGCAACACCGTCGCCATGACGACCAGTATGACATAATAGTCGCCATGACGACCATTATGACATCACCGTCGCCATGACGACCAGTATGACATCATCGTCGCCATGACGACCATTATGACATCACCGTCGCCGTGACGACCATTATGACATCATCGTCGCCGTGACGACCATTATGGCAACACCGTTGCCATGACGACCATTATGACATCATCGTCGGCATGACGACCATTATGACATCATCGTCGCCATGACGACCATTATGGCAACACCGTCGCCATGATGACCAGTATGACATCACCGTCGCCATGACGACCATTATGACATCATCGTCGCCATGACAACCATTATGGCAACACCGTCGCCATGACGACCATTATGACATCACTGTCGCCGTAACGACCATTATGACATCATCATCGCCGTGACGACCATTATGACATCATCGTCGCCATGACGACCATTATGACATCACCGTCGCCATGACGACCATTATGACATCATCGTCGCCATGACGACCATTATGGCAACACCGTCGCCATGACGACCAGTATGACATCATCGTCGCCATGACGACCATTATGACATCACCGTCGCCATGACGACCATTATGACATCACCGTCGCCATGACGACCATTATGACATCACCAAAGCCATGACAACCATATTGACATCATCGTCGCCATGACGACCATTATGACATCATCGTCGCCATGACGACCATTATGACATCACCGTCGCCATGACCACCATTATGACATCACCAAAGCGATGACCACCATACTGACATCATCGTCGCCATGGCGACCATTATGACATCATCGTCGCCATGACGACCATTATGACATCATCGTCGCCATGACGACCATTATGACATCACCAAAGCCATGACCACCATACTGACATCATCGTCGGCATGACGACCATTATGACATCACCGTCGCCATGACGACCATTATGACATCATCGTCGCCATGACGACCATTATGGCAACACCGTCGCCATGACGACCAGTATGACATCATCGTTGCCATGACGACCATTATGACATCATCGTCGCCATGACGACCATTATGGCAACACCGTCGCCATGACGACCAGTATGACATCATCGTCGCCATGACGACCATTATGACATCACCGTCGCCGTGACGACCATTATGACATCATCGTCGCCGTGACGACCATTATGACATCATCGTCGCCATGACGACCATTATGACATTACCGTCGCCATGACGACCATTATGACATCACCAAAGCCATGACAACCATATTGACATCATCGTCGCCATGACGACCATTATGACATCATCGTCGCCATGACGACCATTATGACATCACCAAAGCCATGACCACCATACTGACATCATCGTCGCCATGACGACCATTATGACATCACCAAAGCCATGACCACCATACTGACATCATCGTCGCCATGACGACCATTATGACATCATCGTCGCCATGACGACCATTATGACATCATCGTCACCATGACGACCATTATGGCAACACCGTCGCCATGACGACCATTATGACATCATCGTCGGCATGACGACCATTATGACATCACCGTCGCCATGACGACCATTATGACATCATCGTCGCCATGACGACCATTATGACATCATCGTCGCCATGACGACCATTATGACGTCATCGTCGCCATGACGACCATTATGACATCATCGTCGCCATGACGACCATTATGACATCATCGTCGGCATGACGACCATTATGACATCATCGTCGCCATGATGACCATTATGACATCATCGTCGCCATGATGACCATTATGGCAACACCGGCGCCATGACGACCAGTATGACATCACCGTCGCCGTGACGACCATTATGACATCATCGTCGCCATGACAACCATTATGACATCATCGTCGCCATGACAACCATTATGGCAACACCGTCGCCATGACGACCAGTATGACATCATCGTCGCCATGACGACCATTATAACATCACCGTCGCCGTGACGACCATTTTGACATCATCGTCGCCGTGACGACCATTATGACATCACCAAAGCCATGACAACCATACTGACATCATCGTCGCCATGACGACCATTATGACATCATCGTCGCCATGACGACCATTATGACATCATCGTCGCCATGACGACTATTATGACATCACCAAAGCCATGACCACCATACTGACATCATCGTCGCCATGACGACCATTATGACATCATCGTCGCCATGACGACCATTATGGCAACACCGTCGCCATGACGACCATTATGACTTCATCGTCGCCATGACGACTATTATGACATCACCGTCGCCATGACGACCATTATGACATCATCGTCGCCATGACGACCATTATGACATCATCGTCGCCATGACGACCATTATGACATCATCGTCGCCATGACGACCATTATGACGTCATCGTCGCCATGACGACCATTATGACATCATCGTCGCCATGACGACCATTATGACGTCATCGTCGCCATGACGACCATTATGACATCATCGTCGCCATGACGACCATTATGACATCATCGTCGGCATGACGACCATTATGACATCATCGTCGCCATGATGACCATTATGACATCATCGTCGCCATGACGACCATTATGGCAACACCGGCGCCATGACGACCATTATGACATCACCGTCGCCGTGACGACCATTATGACATCATCGTCGCCATGACAACCATTATGACATCATCGTCGCCATGACAACCATTATGGCAACACCGTCGCCATGACGACCAGTATGACATCATCGTCGCCATGACGACCATTATAACATCACCGTCGCCGTGACGACCATTTTGACATCATCGTCGCCGTGACGACCATTATGACATCACCAAAGCCATGACAACCATACTGACATCATCGTCGCCATGACGACCATTATGACATCATCGTCGCCATGACAACCATTATGACATCATCGTCGCCATGACGACTATTATGACATCACCAAAGCCATGACCACCATACTGACATCATCGTCGCCATGACGACCATTATGACATCATCGTCGCCATGACGACCATTATGGCAACACCGTCGCCATGACGACCATTATGACATCATCGTCGCCATGACGACTATTATGACATCACCGTCGCCATGACGACTATTATGACATCACCGTCGCCATGACGACCATTATGACATCATCGTCGCCATGACGACCATTATGACATCATCGTCGCCATGACGACCATTATGACATCATCTTCGCCATGACGACCATTATGACATCTTCGTCGGCATGACGACCATTATGACATCACCGTCGACATGACGACCATTATGACATCATCGTCGCCATGACGACCACTATGGCAACATAGTCGCCATGACGACCATTATGACATCATCGTCGGCATGACGACCATTATGACATCACCGTCGCCATGACGACCATTATGGCAACACCGTCGCCATGACAACCAGTATGACATCATCGTCCCATGACGACCATTATGACATCATCGTCGCCATGACGACCATTATGACGTCATCGTCGCCATGACGACCATTATGGCATCATCGTCGCCATGACGACCATTATGACATCATCGTCGCCATGAAGACCATTATGGCAACACCGTCGCCATGACGACCAATATGACATCATCGTCGCCATGACGACCATTATGACATCACCGTCGCCGTGACGACCATTATGACATCATCGTCGCCATGACGACCATTATGACATCACCGTCGCCATGACGACCATTATGACATCACCAAAGCCATGACAACCATAATGACATCATCGTCGCCATGACGACCATTATGACATCACCAAAGCCATGACCACCATACTGACATCATCGTCGCCATGACGACCATTCTGACATCACCATTGCCATGACGACCATTATGACATCACCAAAGCCATGACCACCATACTGACATCATCGTCGCCATGACGATCATTATGACATCATCGTCACCATGACGACCATTATGACATCATCGTCGCCATGACGACCATTATGGCAACACCGTCGCCATGACGACCATTATGACATCATCGTCGGCATGACGACCATTATGATATCATCGTCGCCATGACGAATATTACGACATCACCGTCGCCATGACGACCATTATGACATCATCGTCGCCATGACGACCATTATGACGTCATCGTCGGCATGACGACCATTATGACATCATCGTCGCCATGACGACCATTATGACATCATCTTCGCCATGACGACCATTATGACATCATCGTCGCCATGACGACCATTATGACATCACCAAAGCCATGACCACCATACTGACATCATCGTCGGCATGACGACCATTATGACATCACCGTCGCCATGACGACCATTATGACATCATCGTCGCCATGACGACCATTATGGCAACACCGTCGCCATGACGACCAGTATGACATCATTGTCGCTATGACGACCATTATGACATCATCGTCGCCATGACTACCATTATGACGTCATCGTCGCCATGACGACCATTATGACGTCATCGTCGCCATGACGACCATTATGACGTTATCGTCGCCATGACGACCATTATGACGTCATCGTCGCCATGACGACCATTATGACATCATCGTCGCCATGACGACCATTATGGCAACACCGTCGCCATGACGACCAGTATGACATCATCGTCGCCATGACGACCATTATGACATCACCGTCGCCGTGACGACCATTATGACATCATCGTCGCCGCGACGACCATTATGACATCATCGTCGCCATGACGACCATTATGACATCACCGTCGCCATGACGACCATTATGACATCACCAAAGCCATGACAACCATATTGACATCATCGTCGCCATGACGACCATTATGACATCATCGTCGCCATGACGACCATTATGACATCATCGTCGCCATGACGACCATTAGGACATCATCGTCGCCATGACGACTATTATGACATCACCGTCGCCATGATGACCATTATGACATCATCGTCGCCATGACGACCATTATGACGTCATCGTCGCCATGACGACCATTATGACATCATCGTCGCCATGACGACCATTATGACATCATCTTCGCCATGACGACCATTATGACATCATCGTCGGCATGACGACCATTATGACATCACCGTCGCCATGACGACCATTATGACATCATCGTCGCCATGACGACCATTATGGCAACACCGTCGCCATGACGACCATTATGACATCATCGTCGGCATGACGACCATTATGACATCATCGTCGCCATGACGACCATTATGGCAACACCGTCGCCATGTCGACCAGTATGACATCATCGTCGCCATGACGACCATTATGACATCACCGTCGCCGTGACGACCATTATGACATCATCGTCGCCATGACGACCATTATGACATCACCGTCGCCATGACGACCATTATGACATCACCAAAACCATGACAACCATTATGACATCATCGTCGCCATGACGACCATTATGACATCATCATCGCCATGACGACCATTATGGCAACACCGTCGCCATGACGACCAGTATGACGTCATCGTTGCCATGACGACCATTATGACGTCATCGTCGCCATGACGACCATTATGACGTTATCGTCGCCATGACGACCATTATGACGTCATCGTCGCCATGACGACCATTATGACATCATCGTCGCCATGACGACCATTATGGCAACACCGTCGCCATGACGACCAGTATGACATCATCGTCGCTATGACGACCATTATGACATCATCGTCGCCATGACTACCATTATGACGTCATCGTCGCCATGACGACCATTATGACATCATCGTCGCCATGACGACCATTATGACATCATCGTCGCCATGACGACCATTATGACATCACCAAAGCCATGACCACCATACTGACATCATCGTCGGCATGACGACCATTATGACATCACCGTCGCCATGACGACCATTATGACATCATCGTCGCCATGACGACCATTATGGCAACACCGTCGCCATGACGACCAGTATGACATCATCGTCGCCATGACGACCATTATGACATCATCGTCGCCATGACGACCATTATGAAGTCATCTTCGCCATGACGACCATTATGATATCATCGTCGCCATGACGACCATTATGACATCATCGTCGCCATGACGACCATTATGGCAACACCGTCGCCATGACGACCAGTATGACATAATAGTCGCCATGACGACCATTATGACATCAACGTCGCCATGACGACCATTATGACATCACCAAAGCCATGAACACCATACTGACATCATCGTCGCCATGACGACCATTCTGACATCACCATTGCCATGACGACCATTATGACATCACCGTCGCCATGACGACCATTATGACATCACCGTCGCCATGACGACCATTATGACATCACCAAAGCCATGACCACCATACTGACATCATCGTCGCCATGACGACCATTCTGACATCACCATTGCCATGACGACCATTATGACATCACCGTCGCCATGACGACCATTATGACATCACCAAAGCCATGACCACCATACTGACATCATCGTCGCCATGACGACCATTATGGCAACACCGTCGCCATGACGACCATTATGACATCATCGTCGGCATGACGACCATTATGACATCATCGTCGCCATGACGACCATTATGGCAACACCGTCGCCATGACGACCAGTATGACATCATTGTCGCCATGACGACCATTATGACATCATCGTCGCCATGACGACCATTATGACATCACCAAAGTCATGACCACCATACTGACATCATCATCGCCATGACGACCATTCTGACATCACCATTGCCATGACGACCATTATGACATCACCGTCGCCATGATGACCATTATGACATCACCAAAGCCATGACCACCATACTGACATCATCGTCGCCATGACGACCATTATGACATCGTCATGGCCATGACGACCATTTTGACATCATCGTCGCCATGACGGCCATTATGGCAACACCGTCGCCATGACGACCATTATGACATTATCGTCGGCATGACGACCATTATGACATTATCGTCGCCATGACGACTATTATGACATCACCGTCGCCATGACGACCATTATGACATCATCGTCGCCATGACGACCATTATGACGTCATCGTTGCCATGACGACCATTATGACATCATCGTCGCCATGACGACCATTATGACATCACCAAAGTCATGACCACCATACTGACATCATCATCGCCATGACGACCATTCTGACATCACCATTGCCATGACGACCATTATGACATCACCGTCGCCATGACGACCATTATGACATCACCAAAGCCATGACCACCATACTGACATCATCGTCGCCATGACGACCATTATGACATCGTCATGGCCATGACGACCATTTTGACATCATCGTCGCCATGACGACCATTATGGCAACACCGTCGCCATGACGACCATTATGACATCATCGTCGGCATGACGACCATTATGACATTATCGTCGCCATGACGACTATTATGACATCACCGTCGACATGACGACCATTATGACATCATCGTCGCCATGACGACCATTATGACGTCATCGTCGCCATGACGACCATTATGACATCATCGTCGCCATGACGACCATTATGGCAACACCGTCGCCATGACGACCATTATGGCAACACCGTCGCCATGACGACCATTATGACATCATCGTCGCCATGACGACCATTATGGCAACACCTTCGCCATGACGACCAGTATGACATCATCGTCGCCATGATGACCATTATGACATCATCGTCGCCATGACGACCATTATGACATCATCGTCGCCATGACGACCATTATGGCAACACCGTCGCCATGACGACCAGTATGACATCATCGTCGCCATGACGACCATTATGACATCACCGTCGCCGTGACGACCATTATGACATCACCGTCGCCGTGACGACCATTATGACATCATCGTCGCCGTGACGACCATTATGACATCACCGTCGCCATGACGACCATTATGACATCACCGTCGCCATGACGACCATTATGACATCACCGTCGCCATGACGACCATTATGACATCACCAAAGCCATGACAACCATATTGACATCATCGTCGCCATGACGACCATTATGACATCATCGTCGCCATGACGACCATTATGACATCACCAAAGCCATGACCACCATACTGACATCATCGTCGCCATGACGACCATTCTGACATCACCGTCGCCATGACGACCATTATGACATCACCGTCGCCATGACGACCATTTTGACATCACCAAAGCCATGACCACCATACTGACATCATCGTCGCCATGACGACCATTATAACATCATCGTCACCATGACGACCATTATGACATCATCGTCGCCATGACGACCATTATGGCAACACCGTCGCCATGACGACCATTATGACATCATCGTCGGCATGACGACCATTATGACATCATCGTCGCCATGACGACCATTATGATGTCATCGTCGCCATGACGACCATTATGATATCATCGTCGCCATGACGACCATTATGGCAATACCGTCGCCATGACGACCAGTATGACATCATCGTCGCCATGACGACCATTATGACATCACCGTCGCCGTAACGACCATTATGACATCATCATCGCCGTGACGACCATTATGACATCATCGTCGCCATGACGACCATTATGACATCATCGTCGCCATGACGACCATTATGACATCACCAAAGCCATGACGACCATTCTGACATCACCATTGCCATGACGACCATTATGACATCACCGTCGCCATGACGACCATTATGACATCACCAAAGCCATGACCACCATACTGACATCATCGTCGCCATGACGACCATTATGACATCATCGTCGCCATGACGACCATTATGACATCATCGTCGCCATGACGACCATTATGACATCACCAAAGCCATGACCACCATACTGACATCATCGTCGGCATGACGACCATTATGACATCACCGTCGCCATGACGACCATTATGACATCATCGTCGCCATGACGACCATTATGGCAACACCGTCGCCATGACGACCAGTAGGACATCATCGTCGCCATGACGACCATTATGACATCATCGTCGCCATGACGACCATTATGAAGTCATCTTCGCCATGACGACCATTATGATATCATCGTCGCCATGACGACCATTATGACATCATCGTCGCCATGACGACCATTATGGCAACACCGTCGCCATGACGACCAGTATGACATAATAGTCGCCATGACGACCATTATGACATCACCGTCGCCATGACGACCAGTATGACATCATCGTCGCCATGACGACCATTATGACATCACCGTCGCCGTGACGACCATTATGACATCATCGTCGCCGTGACGACCATTATGGCAACACCGTTGCCATGACGACCATTATGACATCATCGTCGGCATGACGACCATTATGACATCATCGTCGCCATGACGACCATTATGGCAACACCGTCGCCATGATGACCAGTATGACATCACCGTCGCCATGACGACCATTATGACATCATCGTCGCCATGACAACCATTATGGCAACACCGTCGCCATGACGACCATTATGACATCACTGTCGCCGTAACGACCATTATGACATCATCATCGCCGTGACGACCATTATGACATCATCGTCGCCATGACGACCATTATGACATCACCGTCGCCATGACGACCATTATGACATCATCGTCGCCATGACGACCATTATGGCAACACCGTCGCCATGACGACCAGTATGACATCATCGTCGCCATGACGACCATTATGACATCACCGTCGCCATGACGACCATTATGACATCACCGTCGCCATGACGACCATTATGACATCACCAAAGCCATGACAACCATATTGACATCATCGTCGCCATGACGACCATTATGACATCATCGTCGCCATGACGACCATTATGACATCACCGTCGCCATGACCACCATTATGACATCACCAAAGCGATGACCACCATACTGACATCATCGTCGCCATGGCGACCATTATGACATCATCGTCGCCATGACGACCATTATGACATCATCGTCGCCATGACGACCATTATGACATCACCAAAGCCATGACCACCATACTGACATCATCGTCGGCATGACGACCATTATGACATCACCGTCGCCATGACGACCATTATGACATCATCGTCGCCATGACGACCATTATGGCAACACCGTCGCCATGACGACCAGTATGACATCATCGTTGCCATGACGACCATTATGACATCATCGTCGCCATGACGACCATTATGGCAACACCGTCGCCATGACGACCAGTATGACATCATCGTCGCCATGACGACCATTATGACATCACCGTCGCCGTGACGACCATTATGACATCATCGTCGCCGTGACGACCATTATGACATCATCGTCGCCATGACGACCATTATGACATTACCGTCGCCATGACGACCATTATGACATCACCAAAGCCATGACAACCATATTGACATCATCGTCGCCATGACGACCATTATGACATCATCGTCGCCATGACGACCATTATGACATCACCAAAGCCATGACCACCATACTGACATCATCGTCGCCATGACGACCATTATGACATCACCAAAGCCATGACCACCATACTGACATCATCGTCGCCATGACGACCATTATGACATCATCGTCGCCATGACGACCATTATGACATCATCGTCACCATGACGACCATTATGGCAACACCGTCGCCATGACGACCATTATGACATCATCGTCGGCATGACGACCATTATGACATCACCGTCGCCATGACGACCATTATGACATCATCGTCGCCATGACGACCATTATGACATCATCGTCGCCATGACGACCATTATGACGTCATCGTCGCCATGACGACCATTATGACATCATCGTCGCCATGACGACCATTATGACATCATCGTCGGCATGACGACCATTATGACATCATCGTCGCCATGATGACCATTATGACATCATCGTCGCCATGATGACCATTATGGCAACACCGGCGCCATGACGACCAGTATGACATCACCGTCGCCGTGACGACCATTATGACATCATCGTCGCCATGACAACCATTATGACATCATCGTCGCCATGACAACCATTATGGCAACACCGTCGCCATGACGACCAGTATGACATCATCGTCGCCATGACGACCATTATAACATCACCGTCGCCGTGACGACCATTTTGACATCATCGTCGCCGTGACGACCATTATGACATCACCAAAGCCATGACAACCATACTGACATCATCGTCGCCATGACGACCATTATGACATCATCGTCGCCATGACGACCATTATGACATCATCGTCGCCATGACGACTATTATGACATCACCAAAGCCATGACCACCATACTGACATCATCGTCGCCATGACGACCATTATGACATCATCGTCGCCATGACGACCATTATGGCAACACCGTCGCCATGACGACCATTATGACTTCATCGTCGCCATGACGACTATTATGACATCACCGTCGCCATGACGACCATTATGACATCATCGTCGCCATGACGACCATTATGACATCATCGTCGCCATGACGACCATTATGACATCATCGTCGCCATGACGACCATTATGACGTCATCGTCGCCATGACGACCATTATGACATCATCGTCGCCATGACGACCATTATGACGTCATCGTCGCCATGACGACCATTATGACATCATCGTCGCCATGACGACCATTATGACATCATCGTCGGCATGACGACCATTATGACATCATCGTCGCCATGATGACCATTATGACATCATCGTCGCCATGACGACCATTATGGCAACACCGGCGCCATGACGACCATTATGACATCACCGTCGCCGTGACGACCATTATGACATCATCGTCGCCATGACAACCATTATGACATCATTGTCGCCATGACAACCATTATGGCAACACCGTCGCCATGACGACCAGTATGACATCATCGTCGCCATGACGACCATTATAACATCACCGTCGCCGTGACGACCATTTTGACATCATCGTCGCCGTGACGACCATTATGACATCACCAAAGCCATGACAACCATACTGACATCATCGTCGCCATGACGACCATTATGACATCATCGTCGCCATGACAACCATTATGACATCATCGTCGCCATGACGACTATTATGACATCACCAAAGCCATGACCACCATACTGACATCATCGTCGCCATGACGACCATTATGACATCATCGTCGCCATGACGACCATTATGACATCATCGTCGCCATGACGACCATTATGGCAACACCGTCGCCATGACGACCATTATGACATCATCGTCGCCATGACGACTATTATGACATCACCGTCGCCATGACGACTATTATGACATCACCGTCGCCATGACGACCATTATGACATCATCGTCGCCATGACGACCATTATGACATCATCGTCGCCATGACGACCATTATGACATCATCTTCGCCATGACGACCATTATGACATCTTCGTCGGCATGACGACCATTATGACATCACCGTCGACATGACGACCATTATGACATCATCGTCGCCATGACGACCACTATGGCAACATAGTCGCCATGACGACCATTATGACATCATCGTCGGCATGACGACCATTATGACATCACCGTCGCCATGACGACCATTATGGCAACACCGTCGCCATGACAACCAGTATGACATCATCGTCCCATGACGACCATTATGACATCATCGTCGCCATGACGACCATTATGACGTCATCGTCGCCATGACGACCATTATGGCATCATCGTCGCCATGACGACCATTATGACATCATCGTCGCCATGAAGACCATTATGGCAACACCGTCGCCATGACGACCAATATGACATCATCGTCGCCATGACGACCATTATGACATCACCGTCGCCGTGACGACCATTATGACATCATCGTCGCCATGACGACCATTATGACATCACCGTCGCCATGACGACCATTATGACATCACCAAAGCCATGACAACCATAATGACATCATCGTCGCCATGACGACCATTATGACATCACCAAAGCCATGACCACCATACTGACATCATCGTCGCCATGACGACCATTCTGACATCACCATTGCCATGACGACCATTATGACATCACCAAAGCCATGACCACCATACTGACATCATCGTCGCCATGACGATCATTATGACATCATCGTCACCATGACGACCATTATGACATCATCGTCGCCATGACGACCATTATGGCAACACCGTCGCCATGACGACCATTATGACATCATCGTCGGCATGACGACCATTATGATATCATCGTCGCCATGACGAATATTACGACATCACCGTCGCCATGACGACCATTATGACATCATCGTCGCCATGACGACCATTATGACGTCATCGTCGGCATGACGACCATTATGACATCATCGTCGCCATGACGACCATTATGACATCATCTTCGCCATGACGACCATTATGACATCATCGTCGCCATGACGACCATTATGACATCACCAAAGCCATGACCACCATACTGACATCATCGTCGGCATGACGACCATTATGACATCACCGTCGCCATGACGACCATTATGACATCATCGTCGCCATGACGACCATTATGGCAACACCGTCGCCATGACGACCAGTATGACATCATCGTCGCTATGACGACCATTATGACATCATCGTCGCCATGACTACCATTATGACGTCATCGTCGCCATGACGACCATTATGACGTCATCGTCGCCATGACGACCATTATGACGTTATCGTCGCCATGACGACCATTATGACGTCATCGTCGCCATGACGACCATTATGACGTTATCGTCGCCATGACGACCATTATGACGTCATCGTCGCCATGACGACCATTATGACATCATCGTCGCCATGACGACCATTATGGCAACACCGTCGCCATGACGACCAGTATGACATCATCGTCGCCATGACGACCATTATGACATCACCGTCGCCGTGACGACCATTATGACATCATCGTCGCCGCGACGACCATTATGACATCATCGTCGCCATGACGACCATTATGACATCACCGTCGCCATGACGACCATTATGACATCACCAAAGCCATGACAACCATATTGACATCATCGTCGCCATGACGACCATTATGACATCATCGTCGCCATGACGACCATTATGACATCATCGTCGCCATGACGACCATTAGGACATCATCGTCGCCATGACGACTATTATGACATCACCGTCGCCATGATGACCATTATGACATCATCGTCGCCATGACGACCATTATGACGTCATCGTCGCCATGACGACCATTATGACATCATCGTCGCCATGACGACCATTATGACATCATCTTCGCCATGACGACCATTATGACATCATCGTCGGCATGACGACCATTATGACATCATCGTCGCCATGACGACTATTATGACATCACCAAAGCCATGACCACCATACTGACATCATCGTCGCCATGACGACCATTATGACATCATCGTCGCCATGACGACCATTATGGCAACACCGTCGCCATGACGACCATTATGACATCATCGTCGCCATGACGACTATTATGACATCACCGTCGCCATGACGACCATTATGACATCATCGTCGCCATGACGACCATTATGACATCATCGTCGCCATGACGACCATTATGACATCATCGTCGCCATGACGACCATTATGACGTCATCGTCGCCATGACGACCATTATGACGTCATCGTCGCCATGACGACCATTATGACGTCATCGTCGCCATGACGACCATTATGACGTTATCGTCGCCATGACGACCATTATGACGTCATCGTCGCCATGACGACCATTATGACATCATCGTCGCCATGACGACCATTATGGCAACACCGTCGCCATGACGACCAGTATGACATCATCGTCGCTATGACGACCATTATGACATCATCGTCGCCATGACTACCATTATGACGTCATCGTCGCCATGACGACCATTATGACATCATCGTCGCCATGACGACCATTATGACATCATCGTCGCCATGACGACCATTATGACATCACCAAAGCCATGACCACCATACTGACATCATCGTCGGCATGACGACAATTATGACATCACCGTCGCCATGACGACCATTATGACATCATCGTCGCCATGACGACCATTATGGCAACACCGTCGCCATGACGACCAGTATGACATCATCGTCGCCATGACGACCATTATGACATCATCGTCGCCATGACGACCATTATGAAGTCATCTTCGCCATGACGACCATTATGATATCATCGTCGCCATGACGACCATTATGACATCATCGTCGCCATGACGACCATTATGGCAACACCGTCGCCATGACGACCAGTATGACATAATAGTCGCCATGACGACCATTATGACATCACCGTCGCCATGACGACCAGTATGACATCATCGTCGCCATGACGACCATTATGACATCACCGTCGCCGTGACGACCATTATGACATCATCGTCGCCGTGACGACCATTATGGCAACACCGTTGCCATGACGACCATTATGACATCATCGTCGGCATGACGACCATTATGACATCATCGTCGCCATGACGACCATTATGGCAACACCGTCGCCATGATGACCAGTATGACATCACCGTCGCCATGACGACCATTATGACATCATCGTCGCCATGACAACCATTATGGCAACACCGTCGCCATGACGACCATTATGACATCACCGTCGCCGTAACGACCATTATGACATCATCATCGCCGTGACGACCATTATGACATCATCGTCGCCATGACGACCATTATGACATCACCGTCGCCATGACGACCATTATGACATCATCGTCGCCATGACGACCATTATGGCAACACCGTCGCCATGACGACCAGTATGACATCATCGTCGCCATGACGACCATTATGACATCACCGTCGCCATGACGACCATTATGACATCACCGTCGCCATGACGACCATTATGACATCACCAAAGCCATGACAACCATATTGACATCATCGTCGCCATGACGACCATTATGACATCATCGTCGCCATGACGACCATTATGACATCACCGTCGCCATGACCACCATTATGACATCACCAAAGCGATGACCACCATACTGACATCATCGTCGCCATGGCGACCATTATGACATCATCGTCGCCATGACGACCATTATGACATCATCGTCGCCATGACGACCATTATGACATCACCAAAGCCATGACCACCATACTGACATCATCGTCGGCATGACGACCATTATGACATCACCGTCGCCATGACGACCATTATGACATCATCGTCGCCATGACGACCATTATGGCAACACCGTCGCCATGACGACCAGTATGACATCATCGTTGCCATGACGACCATTATGACATCATCGTCGCCATGACGACCATTATGGCAACACCGTCGCCATGACGACCAGTATGACATCATCGTCGCCATGACGACCATTATGACATCATCGTCGCCATGACGACTATTATGACATCACCAAAGCCATGACCACCATACTGACATCATCGTCGCCATGACGACCATTATGACATCATCGTCGCCATGACGACCATTATGGCAACACCGTCGCCATGACGACCATTATGACATCATCGTCGCCATGACGACTATTATGACATCACCGTCGCCATGACGACCATTATGACATCATCGTCGCCATGACGACCATTATGACATCATCGTCGCCATGACGACCATTATGACATCATCGTCGCCATGACGACCATTATGACGTCATCGTCGCCATGACGACCATTATGACGTCATCGTCGCCATGACGACCATTATGACGTCATCGTCGCCATGACGACCATTATGACGTTATCGTCGCCATGACGACCATTATGACGTCATCGTCGCCATGACGACCATTATGACATCATCGTCGCCATGACGACCATTATGGCAACACCGTCGCCATGACGACCAGTATGACATCATCGTCGCTATGACGACCATTATGACATCATCGTCGCCATGACTACCATTATGACGTCATCGTCGCCATGACGACCATTATGACATCATCGTCGCCATGACGACCATTATGACATCATCGTCGCCATGACGACCATTATGACATCACCAAAGCCATGACCACCATACTGACATCATCGTCGGCATGACGACAATTATGACATCACCGTCGCCATGACGACCATTATGACATCATCGTCGCCATGACGACCATTATGGCAACACCGTCGCCATGACGACCAGTATGACATCATCGTCGCCATGACGACCATTATGACATCATCGTCGCCATGACGACCATTATGAAGTCATCTTCGCCATGACGACCATTATGATATCATCGTCGCCATGACGACCATTATGACATCATCGTCGCCATGACGACCATTATGGCAACACCGTCGCCATGACGACCAGTATGACATAATAGTCGCCATGACGACCATTATGACATCACCGTCGCCATGACGACCAGTATGACATCATCGTCGCCATGACGACCATTATGACATCACCGTCGCCGTGACGACCATTATGACATCATCGTCGCCGTGACGACCATTATGGCAACACCGTTGCCATGACGACCATTATGACATCATCGTCGGCATGACGACCATTATGACATCATCGTCGCCATGACGACCATTATGGCAACACCGTCGCCATGATGACCAGTATGACATCACCGTCGCCATGACGACCATTATGACATCATCGTCGCCATGACAACCATTATGGCAACACCGTCGCCATGACGACCATTATGACATCACCGTCGCCGTAACGACCATTATGACATCATCATCGCCGTGACGACCATTATGACATCATCGTCGCCATGACGACCATTATGACATCACCGTCGCCATGACGACCATTATGACATCATCGTCGCCATGACGACCATTATGGCAACACCGTCGCCATGACGACCAGTATGACATCATCGTCGCCATGACGACCATTATGACATCACCGTCGCCATGACGACCATTATGACATCACCGTCGCCATGACGACCATTATGACATCACCAAAGCCATGACAACCATATTGACATCATCGTCGCCATGACGACCATTATGACATCATCGTCGCCATGACGACCATTATGACATCACCGTCGCCATGACCACCATTATGACATCACCAAAGCGATGACCACCATACTGACATCATCGTCGCCATGGCGACCATTATGACATCATCGTCGCCATGACGACCATTATGACATCATCGTCGCCATGACGACCATTATGACATCACCAAAGCCATGACCACCATACTGACATCATCGTCGGCATGACGACCATTATGACATCACCGTCGCCATGACGACCATTATGACATCATCGTCGCCATGACGACCATTATGGCAACACCGTCGCCATGACGACCAGTATGACATCATCGTTGCCATGACGACCATTATGACATCATCGTCGCCATGACGACCATTATGGCAACACCGTCGCCATGACGACCAGTATGACATCATCGTCGCCATGACGACCATTATGACATCACCGTCGCCGTGACGACCATTATGACATCATCGTCGCCGTGACGACCATTATGACATCATCGTCGCCATGACGACCATTATGACATTACCGTCGCCATGACGACCATTATGACATCACCAAAGCCATGACAACCATATTGACATCATCGTCGCCATGACGACCATTATGACATCATCGTCGCCATGACGACCATTATGACATCACCAAAGCCATGACCACCATACTGACATCATCGTCGCCATGACGACCATTATGACATCACCAAAGCCATGACCACCATACTGACATCATCGTCGCCATGACGACCATTATGACATCATCGTCGCCATGACGACCATTATGACATCATCGTCACCATGACGACCATTATGGCAACACCGTCGCCATGACGACCATTATGACATCATCGTCGGCATGACGACCATTATGACATCACCGTCGCCATGACGACCATTATGACATCATCGTCGCCATGACGACCATTATGACATCATCGTCGCCATGACGACCATTATGACGTCATCGTCGCCATGACGACCATTATGACATCATCGTCGCCATGACGACCATTATGACATCATCGTCGGCATGACGACCATTATGACATCATCGTCGCCATGATGACCATTATGACATCATCGTCGCCATGATGACCATTATGGCAACACCGGCGCCATGACGACCAGTATGACATCACCGTCGCCGTGACGACCATTATGACATCATCGTCGCCATGACAACCATTATGACATCATCGTCGCCATGACAACCATTATGGCAACACCGTCGCCATGACGACCAGTATGACATCATCGTCGCCATGACGACCATTATAACATCACCGTCGCCGTGACGACCATTTTGACATCATCGTCGCCGTGACGACCATTATGACATCACCAAAGCCATGACAACCATACTGACATCATCGTCGCCATGACGACCATTATGACATCATCGTCGCCATGACGACCATTATGACATCATCGTCGCCATGACGACTATTATGACATCACCAAAGCCATGACCACCATACTGACATCATCGTCGCCATGACGACCATTATGACATCATCGTCGCCATGACGACCATTATGGCAACACCGTCGCCATGACGACCATTATGACATCATCGTCGCCATGACGACTATTATGACATCACCGTCGCCATGACGACCATTATGACATCATCGTCGCCATGACGACCATTATGACATCATCGTCGCCATGACGACCATTATGACATCATCGTCGCCATGACGACCATTATGACGTCATCGTCGCCATGACGACCATTATGACGTCATCGTCGCCATGACGACCATTATGACGTCATCGTCGCCATGACGACCATTATGACGTCATCGTCGCCATGACGACCATTATGACATCATCGTCGCCATGACGACCATTATGACATCATCGTCGGCATGACGACCATTATGACATCATCGTCGCCATGATGACCATTATGACATCATCGTCGCCATGACGACCATTATGGCAACACCGGCGCCATGACGACCATTATGACATCACCGTCGCCGTGACGACCATTATGACATCATCGTCGCCATGACAACCATTATGACATCATCGTCGCCATGACAACCATTATGGCAACACCGTCGCCATGACGACCAGTATGACATCATCGTCGCCATGACGACCATTATAACATCACCGTCGCCGTGACGACCATTTTGACATCATCGTCGCCGTGACGACCATTATGACATCACCAAAGCCATGACAACCATACTGACATCATCGTCGCCATGACGACCATTATGACATCATCGTCGCCATGACAACCATTATGACATCATCGTCGCCATGACGACTATTATGACATCACCAAAGCCATGACCACCATACTGACATCATCGTCGCCATGACGACCATTATGACATCATCGTCGCCATGACGACCATTATGGCAACACCGTCGCCATGACGACCATTATGACATCATCGTCGCCATGACGACTATTATGACATCACCGTCGCCATGACGACTATTATGACATCACCGTCGCCATGACGACCATTATGACATCATCGTCGCCATGACGACCATTATGACATCATCGTCGCCATGACGACCATTATGACATCATCTTCGCCATGACGACCATTATGACATCTTCGTCGGCATGACGACCATTATGACATCACCGTCGACATGACGACCATTATGACATCATCGTCGCCATGACGACCACTATGGCAACATAGTCGCCATGACGACCATTATGACATCATCGTCTGCATGACGACCATTATGACATCACCGTCGCCATGACGACCATTATGGCAACACCGTCGCCATGACAACCAGTATGACATCATCGTCCCATGACGACCATTATGACATCATCGTCGCCATGACGACCATTATGACGTCATCGTCGCCATGACGACCATTATGGCATCATCGTCGCCATGACGACCATTATGACATCATCGTCGCCATGAAGACCATTATGGCAACACCGTCGCCATGACGACCAATATGACATCATCGTCGCCATGACGACCATTATGACATCACCGTCGCCGTGACGACCATTATGACATCATCGTCGCCATGACGACCATTATGACATCACCGTCGCCATGACGACCATTATGACATCACCAAAGCCATGACAACCATAATGACATCATCGTCGCCATGACGACCATTATGACATCACCAAAGCCATGACCACCATACTGACATCATCGTCGCCATGACGACCATTCTGACATCACCATTGCCATGACGACCATTATGACATCACCAAAGCCATGACCACCATACTGACATCATCGTCGCCATGACGATCATTATGACATCATCGTCACCATGACGACCATTATGACATCATCGTCGCCATGACGACCATTATGGCAACACCGTCGCCATGACGACCATTATGACATCATCGTCGGCATGACGACCATTATGATATCATCGTCGCCATGACGAATATTACGACATCACCGTCGCCATGACGACCATTATGACATCATCGTCGCCATGACGACCATTATGACGTCATCGTCGGCATGACGACCATTATGACATCATCGTCGCCATGACGACCATTATGACATCATCTTCGCCATGACGACCATTATGACATCATCGTCGCCATGACGACCATTATGACATCACCAAAGCCATGACCACCATACTGACATCATCGTCGGCATGACGACCATTATGACATCACCGTCGCCATGACGACCATTATGACATCATCGTCGCCATGACGACCATTATGGCAACACCGTCGCCATGACGACCAGTATGACATCATCGTCGCTATGACGACCATTATGACATCATCGTCGCCATGACTACCATTATGACGTCATCGTCGCCATGACGACCATTATGACGTCATCGTCGCCATGACGACCATTATGACGTTATCGTCGCCATGACGACCATTATGACGTCATCGTCGCCATGACGACCATTATGACATCATCGTCGCCATGACGACCATTATGGCAACACCGTCGCCATGACGACCAGTATGACATCATCGTCGCCATGACGACCATTATGACATCACCGTCGCCGTGACGACCATTATGACATCATCGTCGCCGCGACGACCATTATGACATCATCGTCGCCATGACGACCATTATGACATCACCGTCGCCATGACGACCATTATGACATCACCAAAGCCATGACAACCATATTGACATCATCGTCGCCATGACGACCATTATGACATCATCGTCGCCATGACGACCATTATGACATCATCGTCGCCATGACGACCATTAGGACATCATCGTCGCCATGACGACTATTATGACATCACCGTCGCCATGATGACCATTATGACATCATCGTCGCCATGACGACCATTATGACGTCATCGTCGCCATGACGACCATTATGACATCATCGTCGCCATGACGACCATTATGACATCATCTTCGCCATGACGACCATTATGACATCATCGTCGGCATGACGACCATTATGACATCACCGTCGCCATGACGACCATTATGACATCATCGTCGCCATGACGACCATTATGGCAACACCGTCGCCATGACGACCATTATGACATCATCGTCGGCATGACGACCATTATGACATCATCGTCGCCATGACGACCATTATGGCAACACCGTCGCCATGTCGACCAGTATGACATCATCGTCGCCATGACGACCATTATGACATCACCGTCGCCGTGACGACCATTATGACATCATCGTCGCCATGACGACCATTATGACATCACCGTCGCCATGACGACCATTATGACATCACCAAAACCATGACAACCATTATGACATCATCGTCGCCATGACGACCATTATGACATCATCATCGCCATGACGACCATTATGGCAACACCGTCGCCATGACGACCAGTATGACGTCATCGTTGCCATGACGACCATTATGACGTCATCGTCGCCATGACGACCATTATGACGTTATCGTCGCCATGACGACCATTATGACGTCATCGTCGCCATGACGACCATTATGACATCATCGTCGCCATGACGACCATTATGGCAACACCGTCGCCATGACGACCAGTATGACATCATCGTCGCTATGACGACCATTATGACATCATCGTCGCCATGACTACCATTATGATGTCATCGTCGCCATGACGACCATTATGACATCATCGTCGCCATGACGTCCATTATGACATCATCGTCGCCATGACGACCATTATGACATCACCGTTGCCGTGACGACAATTATGACATCATCGTCGCCGTGATGACCATTATGGCAACACCATCGCCATGAAGACCATTATGACATCATCGTCGCCATGACGACCATTATGGCAACACCGTCGCCATGACGATCAGTATGACGTCATCGTCGCCATGACGACCATTATGACGTTATCGTCGCCATGACGACCATTATGACGTCATCGTCGCCATGACGACCATTATGACATCATCGTCGCCATGACGACCATTATGGCAACACCGTCGCCATGACGACCAGTATGACATCATCGTCGCTATGACGACCATTATGACATCATCGTCGCCATGACTACCATTATGATGTCATCGTCGCCATGACGACCATTATGACATCATCGTCGCCATGACGTCCATTATGACATCATCGTCGCCATGACGACCATTATGACATCACCGTTGCCGTGACGACAATTATGACATCATCGTCGCCGTGATGACCATTATGGCAACACCATCGCCATGAAGACCATTATGACATCATCGTCGCCATGACGACCATTATGGCAACACCGTCGCCATGACGACCAGTATGACGTCATCGTCGCCATGACGACCATTATGACGTCATCGTCGCCATGACGACCATTATGACGTTATCGTCGCCATGACGACCATTATGACGTCATCGTCGCCATGACGACCATTATGACTTCATCGTCGCCATGACGACCATTATGGCAACACCGTCGCCATGACGACCAGTATGACATCATCGTCGCCATGACGACCATTATGACATCATCGTCGCCATGACGACCATTATGACGTTATCGTCGCCATGACGACCATTATGACGTCATCGTCGCCATGACGACCATTATGACATCATCGTCGCCATGACGACCATTATGGCAACACCGTCGCCATGACGACCAGTATGACATCATCGTCGCCATGACGACCATTATGACATCACCGTCGCCGTGACGACCATTATGACATCATCGTCGCCGCGACGACCATTATGACATCATCGTCGCCATGACGACCATTATGACATCACCGTCGCCATGACGACTATTATGACATCACCAAAGCCATGATGACCATTATGACATCATCGTCGCCATGACGACCATTATGACGTCATCGTCGCCATGACGACCATTATGACATCATCGTCGCCATGACGACCATTATGACATCATCTTCGCCATGACGACCATTATGACATCATCGTCGGCATGACGACCATTATGACATCACCGTCGCCATGACGACCATTATGACATCATCGTCGCCATGACGACCATTATGGCAACACCTTCGCCATGACGACCATTATGACATCATCGTCGGCATGACGACCATTATGACATCATCGTCGCCATGACGACCATTATGGCAACACCGTCGCCATGACGACCAGTATGACATCATCGTCGCCATGACGACCATTATGACATCACCGTCGCCGTAACGACCATTATGACATCATCATCGCCGTGACGACCATTATGACATCATCGTCACCATGACGACCATTATGACATCACCGTCGCCATGACGACCATTATGACATCACCAAAACCATGACAACCATTATGACATCATCGTCGCCATGACGACCATTATGACATGATCGTCGCCATGACGACCATTATGGCAACACTGTCGCCATGACGACCAGTATGACATCATCGTTGCCATGATGACCATTATGACATCACCGTCGCCATGACGACCATTATGACATCACCGTCGCCATGACGACCATTATGACATCACCATAGCCATGACAACCATATTGACATCATCGTCGCCATGACGACCATTATGACATCATCGTCGCCATGACGACCATTATGACATCACCAAAGCCATGACCACCATACTGACATCATCGTCGCCATGACGACCATTATGACATCATCGTCGCCATGACGACCATTATGACATCACCGTCGCCATGACGACCATTATGACATCACCAAAGCCATGACCACCATACTGACATCATCGTCGCAATGACGACCATTATGACATGATCGTCGCCATGACGACCATTTTGACATCACCAAATCCATGACCACCATACTGACATCATCGTCGGCATGACGACCATTATGACATCACCGTCGCCATGACGACCATTATGACATCATCGTCGCCATGACGACCATTATGGCAACACCGTCGCCATGACGACCAGTATGACATCATCGTCGCCATGACGACCATTATGACATCACCGTCGCCGTGATGACCATTATGACATCATCGTCGCCGCGACGACCATTATGACATCACCAAAGCCATGACCACCATACTGACATCATCGTCGCCATGACGACCATTCTGACATCACCATTGCCATGACGACCATTATGACATCACCAAAGCCATGACCACCATACTGACATCATCGTCGCCATGACGATCATTATGACATCATCGTCACCATGACGACCATTATGACATCATCGTCGCCATGACGACCATTATGGCAACACCGTCGCCATGACGACCATTATGACATCATCGTCGGCATGACGACCATTATGATATCATCGTCGCCATGACGAATATTACGACATCACCGTCGCCATGACGACCATTATGACATCATCGTCGCCATGACGACCATTATGACGTCATCGTCGGCATGACGACCATTATGACATCATCGTCGCCATGACGACCATTATGACATCATCTTCGCCATGACGACCATTATGACATCATCGTCGCCATGACGACCATTATGACATCACCAAAGCCATGACCACCATACTGACATCATCGTCGGCATGACGACCATTA
Organism: Phyllobates terribilis; assembly: GCF_046119375.1. Lineage (NCBI taxonomy): Eukaryota > Metazoa > Chordata > Amphibia > Anura > Dendrobatidae > Phyllobates > Phyllobates terribilis. The sequence goes on from NW_027362819.1 coordinate 4,265,850, forward strand.
TGACATCACCGTCGCCATGACGACCATTATGACATCATCGTCGCCATGACGACCATTATGGCAACACCGTCGCCATGACGACCAGTATGACATCATCGTCGCTATGACGACCATTATGACATCATCGTCGCCATGACTACCATTATGACGTCATCGTCGCCATGACGACCATTATGACGTCATCGTCGCCATGACGACCATTATGACGTTATCGTCGCCATGACGACCATTATGACGTCATCGTCGCCATGACGACCATTATGACATCATCGTCGCCATGACGACCATTATGGCAACACCGTCGCCATGACGACCAGTATGACATCATCGTCGCCATGACGACCATTATGACATCACCGTCGCCGTGACGACCATTATGACATCATCGTCGCCGCGACGACCATTATGACATCATCGTCGCCATGACGACCATTATGACATCACCGTCGCCATGACGACCATTATGACATCACCAAAGCCATGACAACCATATTGACATCATCGTCGCCATGACGACCATTATGACATCATCGTCGCCATGACGACCATTATGACATCATCGTCGCCATGACGACTATTATGACATCACCAAAGCCATGACCACCATACTGACATCATCGTCGCCATGACGACCATTCCGACATCACCATTGCCATGGCGACCATTATGACATCACCGTCGCCATGACGAACATTATGACATCACCAAAGCCATGACCACCATATTGACATCATCGTCGCCATGACCACCATTATGACATCATCGTCGCCATGACGACCATTATGACATCATCGTCGCCATGACGACCATTATGACGTCATCGTCGGCATGACGACCATTATGACATCATCGTCGCCATGACGACCATTATGACATCATCTTCGCCATGACGACCATTATGACATCATCGTCGCCATGACGACCATTATGACATCACCAAAGCCATGACCACCATACTGACATCATCGTCGCCATGACGACCATTATGGCAACACCGTCGCCATGACGACCAGTATGACGTCATCGTTGCCATGACGACCATTATGACGTCATCGTCGCCATGACGACCATTATGACGTTATCGTCGCCATGACGACCATTATGACGTCATCGTCGCCATGACGACCATTATGACATCATCGTCGCCATGACGACCATTATGGCAACACCGTCGCCATGACGACCAGTATGACATCATCGTCGCTATGACGACCATTATGACATCATCGTCGCCATGACTACCATTATGACGTCATCGTCGCCATGACGACCATTATGACATCATCGTCGCCATGACGTCCATTATGACATCATCGTCGCCATGACGACCATTATGACATCACCGTTGCCGTGACGACAATTATGACATCATCGTCGCCGTGATGACCATTATGGCAACACCATCGCCATGAAGACCATTATGACATCATCGTCGCCATGACGACCATTATGGCAACACCGTCGCCATGACGACCAGTATGACGTCATCGTCGCCATGACGACCATTATGACGTTATCGTCGCCATGACGACCATTATGACGTCATCGTCGCCATGACGACCATTATGACATCATCGTCGCCATGACGACCATTATGGCAACACCGTCGCCATGACGACCAGTATGACATCATCGTCGCCATGACGACCATTATGACATCATCGTCGCCATGACGACCATTATGACGTTATCGTCGCCATGACGACCATTATGACGTCATCGTCGCCATGACGACCATTATGACATCATCGTCGCCATGACGACCATTATGGCAACACCGTCGCCATGACGACCAGTATGACATCATCGTCGCCATGACGACCATTATGACATCACCGTCGCCGTGACGACCATTATGACATCATCGTCGCCGCGACGACCATTATGACATCATCGTCGCCATGACGACCATTATGACATCACCGTCGCCATGACGACTATTATGACATCACCAAAGCCATGATGACCATTATGACATCATCGTCGCCATGACGACCATTATGACGTCATCGTCGCCATGACGACCATTATGACATCATCGTCGCCATGACGACCATTATGACATCATCTTCGCCATGACGACCATTATGACATCATCGTCGGCATGACGACCATTATGACATCACCGTCGCCATGACGACCATTATGACATCATCGTCGCCATGACGACCATTATGGCAACACCTTCGCCATGACGACCATTATGACATCATCGTCGGCATGACGACCATTATGACATCATCGTCGCCATGACGACCATTATGGCAACACCGTCGCCATGACGACCAGTATGACATCATCGTCGCCATGACGACCATTATGACATCACCGTCGCCGTAACGACCATTATGACATCATCATCGCCGTGACGACCATTATGACATCATCGTCACCATGACGACCATTATGACATCACCGTCGCCATGACGACCATTATGACATCACCAAAACCATGACAACCATTATGACATCATCGTCGCCATGACGACCATTATGACATGATCGTCGCCATGACGACCATTATGGCAACACTGTCGCCATGACGACCAGTATGACATCATCGTTGCCATGATGACCATTATGACATCACCGTCGCCATGACGACCATTATGACATCACCGTCGCCATGACGACCATTATGACATCACCATAGCCATGACAACCATATTGACATCATCGTCGCCATGACGACCATTATGACATCATCGTCGCCATGACGACCATTATGACATCACCAAAGCCATGACCACCATACTGACATCATCGTCGCCATGACGACCATTATGACATCATCGTCGCCATGACGACCATTATGACATCACCGTCGCCATGACGACCATTATGACATCACCAAAGCCATGACCACCATACTGACATCATCGTCGCAATGACGACCATTATGACATGATCGTCGCCATGACGACCATTTTGACATCACCAAATCCATGACCACCATACTGACATCATCGTCGGCATGACGACCATTATGACATCACCGTCGCCATGACGACCATTATGACATCATCGTCGCCATGACGACCATTATGGCAACACCGTCGCCATGACGACCAGTATGACATCATCGTCGCCATGACGACCATTATGACATCACCGTCGCCGTGATGACCATTATGACATCATCGTCGCCGCGACGACCATTATGACATCATCGTCGCCATGACGACCATTATGACATCACCGTCGCCATGACGACCATTATGACATCACCAAAGCCATGACAACCATATTGACATCATCGTCGCCATGACGACCATTATGACATCATCGTCGCCATGACGACCATTATGACATCATCGACGCCATGACGACTATTATGACATCACCAAAGCCATGACCACCATACTGACATCATCGTCGCCATGACGACCATTCCGACATCACCATTGCCATGACGACCATTATGACATCACCGTCGCCATGACGAACATTATGACATCACCAAAGCCATGACCACCATATTGACATCATCGTCGCCACGACCACCATTATAACATCATCGTCGCCATGACGACCATTATGACATCGTCGCCATGACGACCATTATGGCAACACCGTCGCCGTGACGACCATTATGACATCATCGTCGGCATGACGACCATTAGGACATCATCGTCGCCATGACGACTATTATGACATCACCGTCGCCATGATGACCATTATGACATCATCGTCGCCATGACGACCATTATGACGTCATCGTCGCCATGACGACCATTATGACATCATCGTCGCCATGACGACCATTATGACATCATCTTCGCCATGACGACCATTATGACATCATCGTCGGCATGACGACCATTATGACATCACCGTCGCCATGACGACCATTATGACATCATCGTCGCCATGACGACCATTATGGCAACACCGTCGCCATGACGACCATTATGACATCATCGTCGGCATGACGACCATTATGACATCATCGTCGCCATGACGACCATTATGGCAACACCGTCGCCATGTCGACCAGTATGACATCATCGTCGCCATGACGACCATTATGACATCACCGTCGCCGTGACGACCATTATGACATCATCGTCGCCATGACGACCATTATGACATCACCGTCGCCATGACGACCATTATGACATCACCAAAACCATGACAACCATTATGACATCATCGTCGCCATGACGACCATTATGACATCATCATCGCCATGACGACCATTATGGCAACACCGTCGCCATGACGACCAGTATGACATCATCGTTGCCATGATGACCATTATGACATCACCGTCGCCATGACGACCATTATGACATCACCGTCGCCATGACGACCATTATGACATCACCAAAGCCATGACAACCATATTGACATCATCGTCGCCATGACGACCATTATGACATCATCGTCGCCATGACGACCATTATGACATCACCAAAGCCATGACCACCATACTGACATCATCGTCGCCATGACGACCATTATGACATCATCGTCGCCATGACGACCATTATGACATCACCGTCGCCATGACGACCATTATGACATCACCAAAGCCATGACCACCATACTGACATCATCATCGCAATGACGACCATTATGACATCATCGTCGCCATGACGACCATTATGACATCACCAAATCCATGACCACCATACTGACATCATCGTCGGCATGACGACCATTATGACATCACCGTCGCCATGACGACCATTATGACATCATCGTCGCCATGACGACCATTATGGCAACACCGTCGCCATGACGACCAGTATGACATCATCGTCGCCATGACGACCATTATGACATCATCGTCGCCATGACGACCATTATGACGTCATCTTCGCCATGACGACCATTATGACGTCATCGTCGCCATGACGACCATTATGACATCATCGTCGCCATGGCGACCATTTTAACATCATCGTCGCCATGACGACCATTATGGCAACACCGTCGCCATGACGACCAGTATGACATCATCGTCGCCATGACGACCATTATGACATCACCGTCGCCGTGACGACCATTATGACATCATCGTCGCCGTGACGACCATTATGACATCATCGTCGCCATGACGACCATTATGACATCACCGTCGCCATGACGACCATTATGACATCACCAAAGCCGTGACAACCATATTGACATCATCGTCGCCATGACGACCATTATGACATCATCGTCGCCATGACGACCATTATGATATCACCAAAGCCATGACCACCATACTGACATCATCGTCGCCAAGACGACCATTATGACATCACCAAAGCCATGACCACCATACTGAAATCATCGTCGCCATGACGACCATTATGACATCATCGTCGCCATGACGACCATTATGACATCATCGTCACCATGACGACCATTATGGCAACACCGTCGCCATGACGACCATTATGACATCATCGTCGGCATGACGACCATTATGACATCACCGTCGCCATGACGACCATTATGACATCTTCGTCGCCATGACGACCATTATGACGTCATCGTCGCCATGACGACCATTATGACGTCATCGTCGCCATGACGACCATTATGACATCATCGTCGCCATGACGACCATTATGACATCATCGTCGGCATGACGACCATTATGACATCATCGTCGCCATGATGACCACTATAACAACATCGTCGCCATGACGACCATTATGGCAACACCGGCGCCATGACGACCAGTATGACATCATCGTCGCCATGACGACCATTATGACATCACCGTCGCCGTGACGACCATTATGACATCATCGTCGCCATGACAACCATTATGACATCATCGTCGCCATGACAACCATTATGGCAACACCGTCGCCATGACGACCAGTATGACATCATCGTCGCCATGACGACCATTATAACATCACCGTCGCCGTGACGACCATTTTGACATCATCGTCGCCGTGACGACCATACTGACATCATCGTCGCCATGACGACCATTATGACATCATCGTCGCCATGACGACCATTATGACATCATCGTCGCCATGACGACCATTATGACATCATCGTCGCCATGACGACTATTATGACATCACCAAAGCCATGACCACCATACTGACATCATCGTCGCCATGACGACCATTATGACATCATCGTCGCCATGACGACCATTATGACATCATCGTCGCCATGACGACCATTATGGCAACACCGTCGCCATGACGACTATTATGACATCATCGTCGCCATGACGACTATTATGACATCACCGTCGCCATGACGACCATTATGACATCATCGTCTCCATGACGACCATTATGACATCATCGTCGCCATGACGACCATTATGAGATCATCGTCGCCATGATGACCATTATGACATCATCTTCGCCATGACGACCATTATGACATCATCGTCGGCATGACGACCATTATGACATCACCGTCGACATGACGACCATTATGACATCACCGTCGACATGACGACCATTATGACATCATCGTCGCCATGACGACCACTATGGCAACATAGTCACCATGACGACCATTATGACATCATCGTCGGCATGACGACCATTATGACATCACCGTCGCCATGACGACCATTATGGCAACACCGTCGCCATGACAACCAGTATGATATCATCGTCCCATGACGACCATTATGACATCATCGTCGCCATGACGACCATTATGACGTCATCGTCGCCATGACGACCATTATGGCATCATCGTCGCCATGACGACCATTATGACATCATCGTCGCCATGAAGACCATTATGACATCACCGTCGCCGTGACGACCATTATGACATCATCCTCGCCGTGACGACCATTATGACATCATCGTCGCCATGACGACCATTATGACATCACCAAAGCCATGACAACCATAATGACATCATCGTCGCCATGACGACCATTATGACATCACCAAAGCCATGACCACCATACTGACATCATCGTCGCCATGACGACCATTCTGACATCACCATTGCCATGACGACCATTATGACATCACCGTCGCCATGACGACCATTATGACATCACCAAAGCCATGACGACCATATTGACATCATCGTCGCCATGACGACCATTATGACATCATCGTCGCCATGACGACCATTATGACATCATCGTCGCCATGACGACCATTATGACATCACCTAAGCCATGACAACCATATTGACATCATCTCCGCCATGACGACCATTATGACATCATCGTCGCCATGACGACCATTTTGACATCATTGTCGCCGTGACGACCATTATGACATCACCAAAGCCATGACAACCATATTGACATCATCGTCGCCATGACCACCATACTGACATCATCGTCGCCATGACGACCATTATGACATCATCGTCGCCATGACGACAATTATGACATCACCAAATCCATGACCACCATACTGACATCATTGTCGGCATGACGACCATTATGACATCACCGTTGCCATGACGACCATTATGACATCATCGTCGCCATGATGACCATTATGGCAACACCGTCGCCATGACGACCAGTATGACAACATCGTCGCCATGACGACCATTATGACATCATCGTTGCCATGACGACCATTATGACGTCATCTTCTCCATGACGACCATTATGACGTCATCGTCGCCATGACGACCATTATGACATCATCGTCGCCATGGCGACCATTTTGACATCATCGTCGCCATGACGACCATTATGGCAACACCGTCGCCATGACGACCAGTATGACATCATCGTCGCCATGACGACCATTATGACATCACCGTCGCCGTGACGACCATTATGACATCATCGTCGCCGTGACGACCATTATGACATCATCGTCGCCATGACGACCATTATGACATCACCGTCGCCATGACGACCATTATGACATCACCAAAGCCATGACAAACATATTGACATCATCGTCGCCATGACGACCATTATGACATCATCGTCGCCATGACGACCATTATGACATCACCAAAGCCATGACCACCATACTGACATCATCGTCGCCATGACGACCATTATGACATCACCAAAGCCATGACCACCATACTGACATCATCGTCGCCATGACGACCATTATGACATCATCGTCGCCATGACGACCATTATGACATCATCGTCACCATGACGACCATTATGGCAACACCGTCGCCATGACGACCATTATGACATCATCGTCGGCATGACGACCATTATGACATCACCGTCGCCATGACGACCATTATGACATCATCGTCGCCATGACGACCATTATGACATCATCGTCGACATGACGACCATTATGACGTCATCGTCGCCATGACGACCATTATGACGTCATCGTCGCCATGACGACCATTATGACGTCATCGTCGCCATGACGACCATTATGACATCATCGTCGCCATGATGACCATTATGACATCATCGTCGCCATGACGACCATTATCGCAACACCGGCGCCATGACGACCAGTATGACATCATCGTCGCCATGACGACCATTATGACATCACCGTCGCCATGACGACCATTATGGCAGCACCGTCGCCGTGACGACAAGTATGACATCTTCGTCGCCATGACGACCATTATGACATCATCGTCGCCATGACGACCATTATGACATCATCGTCGCCATGACGACCATTATGACATCACCGTCGCCATGACGACCATTATGACATCACCAAAGCCATGACAAACATATTGACATCATCGTCGCCATGACGACCATTATGACATCATCGTCGCCATGACGACCATTATGACATCACCAAAGCCATGACCACCATACTGACATCATCGTCGCCATGACGACCATTATGACATCACCAAAGCCATGACCACCATACTGACATCATCGTCGCCATGACGACCATTATGACATCATCGTCGCCATGACGACCATTATGACATCATCGTCACCATGACGACCATTATGGCAACACCGTCGCCATGACGACCATTATGACATCATCGTCGGCATGACGACCATTATGACATCACCGTCGCCATGACGACCATTATGACATCATCGTTGCCATGACGACCATAATGACATCATCGTCGACATGACGACCATTATGACGTCATCGTCGCCATGACGACCATTATGACGTCATCGTCGCCATGACGACCATTATGACGTCATCGTCGCCATGACGACCATTATGACATCATCGTCGCCATGATGACCATTATGACATCATCGTCGCCATGACGACCATTATCGCAACACCGGCGCCATGACGACCAGTATGACATCATCGTCGCCATGACGACCATTATGACATCACCGTCGCCATGACGACCATTATGGCAGCACCGTCGCCGTGACGACAAGTATGACATCTTCGTCGCCATGACGACCATTATGACATCATCGTCGCCATGACGACCATTATGACGTCATCGTCGCCATGACGACCATTATGACATCATCGTCGCCATGACGACCATTATGACATCATCGTCGCCATGACGACCATTATGACATCACCAAAGCCATGACCACCATACTGACATCATCGTCGCCATGACGACCATTATGACATCACCAAAGCCATGACCACCATACTGAAATCATCGTCGCCATGACGACCATTATGACATCATCGTCGCCATGACGACCATTATGGCAACACCGTCGCCATGACGACCATTATGACATCATCGTCGGCATGACGACCATTATGACATCACCGTCGCCATGACGACCATTATGACATCTTCGTCGCCATGACGACCATTATGACATCACCGTCGCCATGACGACCATTATGACGTCATCGTCGCCATGACAACCATTATGACATCATCGTCGCCATGACAACCATTATGGCAACACCGTCGCCATGACGACCAGTATGACATCATCGTCGCCATGACGACCAATATAACATCACCGTCGCCGTGACGACCATTTTGACATCATCGTCGCCGTGACGACCATTATGACATCACCAAAGCCATGACAACCATACTGACATCATCGTCGCCATGACGACCATTATGACATCATCGTCGCCATGACGACCATTATGACATCATCGTCGCCATGACGACTATTATGACATCACCAAAGCCATGACCACCATTCTGACATCATCGTCGCCATGACGACCATTATGACATCATCGTCGCCATGACGACCATTATGACATCATCGTCGCCATGACGACCATTATGGCAACACCGTCGCCATGACGACCATTATGACATCATCGTCGCCATGACGACTATTATGACATCACCGTCGCCATGACGACCATTATGACATCATCGTCTCCATGACGACCATTATGACATCATCGTCGCCATGACGACCATTATGAGATCATCGTCGCCATGATGACCATTATGACATCATCTTCGCCATGACGACCATTATGACATCATCGTCGGCATGACGACCATTATGACATCACCGTCGACATGACGACCATTATGACATCATCGTCGCCATGACGACCACTATGGCAACATAGTCACCATGACGACCATTATGACATCATCGTCGGCATGACGACCATTATGACATCACCGTCGCCATGACGACCATTATGGCAACACCGTCGCCATGACAACCAGTATGACATCATTGTCCCATGACGACCATTATGACATCATCGTCGCCATGACGACCATTATGACGTCATCGTCGCCATGACGACCATTATGGCATCATCGTCGCCATGACGACCATTATGACATCATCGTCGCCATGAAGACCATTATGACATCACCGTCGCCGTGACGACCATTATGACATCATCCTCGCCGTGACGACCATTATGACATCATCGTCGCCATGACGACCATTATGACATCACCAAAGCCATGACAACCATAATGACATCATCGTCGCCATGACGACCATTATGACATCACCAAAGCCATGACCGCCATACTGACATCATCGTCGCCATGACGACCATTCTGACATCACCATTGCCATGACGACCATTATGACATCACCGTCGCCATGACGACCATTATGACATCACCAAAGCCATGACAACCATATTGACATCATCGTCGCCATGACGACCATTATGACATCATCGTCGCCATGACGACCATTATGACATCATCGTCGCCATGACGACCATTATGACATCATCGTCGCCATGACGACTATTATGACATCACCAAAGCCATGACCACCATACTGACATCATCGTCGCCATGACGACCATTATGACATCATCGTCGCCATGACGACCATTATGACATCATCGTCGCCATGACGACCATTATGGCAACACCGTCGCCATGACGACCATTATGACATCATCGTCTCCATGACGACCATTATGACATCATCGTCGCCATGACGACCATTATGAGATCATCGTCGCCATGATGACCATTATGACATCATCTTCGCCATGACGACCATTATGACATCATCGTCGGCATGACGACCATTATGACATCACCGTCGACATGACGACCATTATGACATCATCGTCGCCTTGACGACCACTATGGCAACATAGTCACCATGACGACCATTATGACATCATCGTCGGCATGACGACCATTATGACATCACCGTCGCCATGACGACCATTATGGCAACACCGTCGCCATGACAACCAGTATGACATCATCGTCCCATGACGACCATTATGACATCATCGTCGCCATGACGACCATTATGACGTCATCGTCGCCATGACGACCATTATGGCATCATCGTCGCCATGACGACCATTATGACATCATCGTCGCCATGAAGACCATTATGACATCACCGTCGCCGTGACGACCATTATGACATCATCCTCGCCGTGACGACCATTATGACATCATCGTCGCCATGACGACCATTATGACATCACCAAAGCCATGACAACCATAATGACATCATCGTCGCCATGACGACCATTATGACATCACCAAAGCCATGACCACCATACTGACATCATCGTCGCCATGACGACCATTCTGACATCACCATTGCCATGACGACCATTATGACATCACCAAAGCCATGACAACCATATTGACATCATCGTCGCCATGACGACCATTATGACATCATCGTCGCCATGACGACCATTATGACATCATCGTCGCCATGACGACCATTATGACATCACCAACGCCATGACAACCATATTGACATCATCTCCGCCATGACGACCATTATGACATCATCGTCGCCATGACGACCATTTTGACATCATCGTCGCCGTGACGACCATTATGACATCACCAAAGCCATGACAACCATATTGACATCATCGTCGCCATGACCACCATACTGACATCATCGTCGCCATGACGACCATTATGACATCATCGTCGCCATGACGACAATTATGACATCACCAAATCCATGACCACCATACTGACATCATTGTCGGCATGACGACCATTATGACATCACCGTCGCCATGACGACCATTATGACATCATCGTCGCCATGATGACCATTATGGCAACACCGTCGCCATGACGACCAGTATGACAACATCGTCGCCATGACGACCATTATGACATCATCGTCGCCATGACGACCATTATGACGTCATCTTCTCCATGACGACCATTATGACGTCATCGTCGCCATGACGACCATTATGACATCATCGTCGCCATGGCGACCATTTTGACATCATCGTCGCCATGACGACCATTATGGCAACACCGTCGCCATGACGACCAGTATGACATCATCGTCGCCATGACGACCATTATGACATCACCGTCGCCGTGACGACCATTATGACATCATCGTCGCCGTGACGACCATTATGACATCATCGTCGCCATGACGACCATTATGACATCACCGTCGCCATGACGACCATTATGACATCACCAAAGCCATGACAACCATATTGACATCATCGTCGCCATGACGACCATTATGACATCATCGTCGCCATGACGACCATTATGACATCACCAAAGCCATGACCACCATACTGACATCATCGTCGCCATGACGACCATTATGACATCACCAAAGCCATGACCACCATACTGACATCATCGTCGCCATGACGACCATTATGACATCATCGTCGCCATGACGACCATTATGACATCATCGTCACCATGACGACCATTATGGCAACACCGTCGCCATGACGACCATTATGACATCATCGTCGGCATGACGACCATTATGACATCACCGTCGCCATGACGACCATTATGACATCATCGTTGCCATGACGACCATTATGACATCATCGTCGACATGACGACCATTATGACGTCATCGTCGCCATGACGACCATTATGACGTCATCGTCGCCATGACGACCATTATGACGTCATCGTCGCCATGACGACCATTATGACATCATCGTCGCCATGATGACCATTATGACATCATCGTCGCCATGACGACCATTATCGCAACACCGGCGCCATGACGACCAGTATGACATCATCGTCGCCATGACGACCATTATGACATCACCGTCGCCATGACGACCATTATGGCAGCACCGTCGCCGAGACGACAAGTATGACATCTTCGTCGCCATGACGACCATTATGACATCATCGTCGCCATGACGACCATTATGACGTCATCGTCGCCATGACGACCATTATGACATCATCGTCGCCATGACGACCATTATGACATCATCGTCGCCATGACGACCATTATGACATCACCAAAGCCATGACCACCATACTGACATCATCGTCGCCATGACGACCATTATGACATCACCAAAGCCATGACCACCATACTGAAATCATCGTCGCCATGACGACCATTATGACATCATCGTCGCCATGACGACCATTATGGCAACACCGTCGCCATGACGACCATTATGACATCATCGTCGGCATGACGACCATTATGACATCACCGTCGCCATGACGACCATTATGACATCTTCGTCGCCATGACGACCATTATGACATCACCGTCGCCATGACGACCATTATGACGTCATCGTCGCCATGACAACCATTATGACATCATCGTCGCCATGACAACCATTATGGCAACACCGTCGCCATGACGACCAGTATGACATCATCGTCGCCATGACGACCAATATAACATCACCGTCGCCGTGACGACCATTTTGACATCATCGTCGCCGTGACGACCATTATGACATCACCAAAGCCATGACAACCATACTGACATCATCGTCGCCATGACGACCATTATGACATCATCGTCGCCATGACGACCATTATGACATCATCGTCGCCATGACGACTATTATGACATCACCAAAGCCATGACCACCATACTGACATCATCGTCGCCATGACGACCATTATGACATCATCGTCGCCATGACGACCATTATGACATCATCGTCGCCATGACGACCATTATGGCAACACCGTCGCCATGACGACTATTATGACATCATCGTCGCCATGACGACTATTATGACATCACCGTCGCCATGACGACCATTATGACATCATCGTCTCCATGACGACCATTATGACATCATCGTCGCCATGACGACCATTATGAGATCATCGTCGCCATGATGACCATTATGACATCATCTTCGCCATGACGACCATTATGACATCATCGTCGGCATGACGACCATTATGACATCACCGTCGACATGACGACCATTATGACATCATCGTCGCCATGACGACCACTATGGCAACATAGTCACCATGACGACCATTATGACATCATCGTCGGCATGACGACCATTATGACATCACCGTCGCCATGACGACCATTATGGCAACACCGTCGCCATGACAACCAGTATGACATCATCGTCCCATGACGACCATTATGACATCATCGTCGCCATGACGACCATTATGACGTCATCGTCGCCATGACGACCATTATGACGTCATCGTCGCCATGACGACCATTATGGCATCATCGTCGCCATGACGACCATTATGACATCATCGTCGCCATGAAGACCATTATGACATCACCGTCGCCGTGACGACCATTATGACATCATCCTCGCCGTGACGACCATTATGACATCATCGTCGCCATGACGACCATTATGACATCACCAAAGCCATGACAACCATAATGACATCATCGTCGCCATGACGACCATTATGACATCACCATTGCCATGACGACCATTATGACATCACCGTCGCCATGACGACCATTATGACATCACCAAAGCCATGACCACCATACTGACATCATCGTCGCCATGACGACCATTCTGACATCACCATTGCCATGACGACCATTATGACATCACCGTCGCCATGACGACCATTATGACATCACCAAAGCCATGACAACCATATTGACATCATCGTCGCCATGACGACCATTATGACATCATCGTCGCCATGACGACCATTATGACATCATCGTCGCCATGACGACCATATTGACATCATCTCCGCCATGACGACCATTATGACATCATCGTCGCCATGACGACCATTTTGACATCATCGTCGCCGTGACGACCATTATGACATCACCAAAGCCATGACAACCATATTGACATCATCCTCGCCATGACCACCATACTGACATCATCGTCGCCATGACGACCATTATGACATCATCGTCGCCATGACGACAATTATGACATCACCAAATCCATGACCACCATACTGACATCATTGTCGGCATGACGACCATTATGACATCACCGTCGCCATGACGACCATTATGACATCATCGTCGCCATGATGACCATTATGGCAACACCGTCGCCATGACGACCAGTATGACAACATCGTCGCCATGACGACCATTATGACATCATCGTCGCCATGACGACCATTATGACGTCATCTTCTCCATGACGACCATTATGACGTCATCGTCGCCATGACGACCATTATGACATCATCGTCGCCATGGCGACCATTTTGACATCATCGTCGCCATGACGACCATTATGGCAACACCGTCGCCATGACGACCAGTATGACATCATCGTCGCCATGACGACCATTATGACATCACCGTCGCCGTGACGACCATTATGACATCACCGTCGCCGTGACGACCATTATGACATCATCGTCGCCGTGACGACCATTATGACATCATCGTCGCCATGACGACCATTATGACATCACCGTCGCCATGACGACCATTATGACATCACCAAAGCCATGACAACCATATTGACATCATCGTCGCCATGACGACCATTATGACATCATCGTCGCCATGACGACCATTATGACATCACCAAAGCCATGACCACCATACTGACATCATCGTCGCCATGACGACCATTATGACATCACCAAAGCCATGACCACCATACTGACATCATCGTCGCCATGACGACCATTATGACATCATCGTCGCCATGACGACCATTATGACATCATCGTCACCATGACGACCATTATAGCAACACCGTCGCCATGACGACCATTATGACATCATCGTCGGCATGACGACCATTATGACATCACCGTCGCCATGACTCCCATTATGACATCATCGTTGCCATGACGACCATTATGACATCATCGTCGACATGACGACCATTATGACGTCATCGTCGCCATGACGACCATTATGACGTCATCGTCGCCATGACGACCATTATGACGTCATCGTCGCCATGACGACCATTATGACATCATCGTCGCCATGATGACCATTATGACATCATCGTCGCCATGATGACCATTATCGCAACACCGGCGCCATGACGACCAGTATGACATCATCGTCGCCATGACGACCATTATGACATCACCGTCGCCATGACGACCATTATGGCAGCACCGTCGCCGGGACGACAAGTATGACATCTTCGTCGCCATGACGACCATTATGACATCATCGTCGCCATGACGACCATTATGACGTCATCGTCGCCATGACGACCATTATGACATCATCGTCGCCATGACGACCATTATGACATCATCGTCGCCATGACGACCATTATGACATCACCAAAGCCATGACCACCATACTGACATCATCGTCGCCATGACGACCATTATGACATCACCAAAGCCATGACCACCATACTGAAATCATCGTCGCCATGACGACCATTATGACATCATCGTCGCCATGACGACCATTATGGCAACACCGTCGCCATGACGACCATTATGACATCATCGTCGGCATGACGACCATTATGACATCACCGTCGCCATGACGACCATTATGACATCTTCGTCGCCATGACGACCATTATGACATCACCGTCGCCATGACGACCATTATGACGTCATCGTCGCCATGACAACCATTATGACATCATCGTCGCCATGACAACCATTATGGCAACACCGTCGCCATGACGACCAGTATGACATCATCGTCGCCATGACGACCAATATAACATCACCGTCGCCGTGACGACCATTTTGACATCATCGTCGCCGTGACGACCATTATGACATCACCAAAGCCATGACAACCATACTGACATCATCGTCGCCATGACGACCATTATGACATCATCGTCGCCATGACGACCATTATGACATCATCGTCGCCATGACGACTATTATGACATCACCAAAGCCATGACCACCATACTGACATCATCGTCGCCATGACGACCATTATGACATCATCGTCGCCATGACGACCATTATGACATCATCGTCGCCATGACGACCATTATGGCAACACCGTCGCCATGACGACCATTATGACATCATCGTCGCCATGACGACTATTATGACATCACCGTCGCCATGACGACCATTATGACATCATCGTCTCCATGACGACCATTATGACATCATCGTCGCCATGACGACCATTATGAGATCATCGTCGCCATGATGACCATTATGACATCATCTTCGCCATGACGACCATTATGACATCATCGTCGGCATGACGACCATTATGACATCATCGTCGCCATGACGACCACTATGGCAACATAGTCACCATGACGACCATTATGACATCATCGTCGGCATGACGACCATTATGACATCACCGTCGCCATGACGACCATTATGGCAACACCGTCGCCATGACAACCAGTATGACATCATCGTCCCATGACGACCATTATGACATCATCGTCGCCATGACGACCATTATGACGTCATCGTCGCCATGACGACCATTATGGCATCATCGTCGCCATGACGACCATTATGACATCATCGTCGCCATGAAGACCATTATGACATCACCGTCGCCGTGACGACCATTATGACATCATCGTCGCCATGACGACCATTATGACATCACCAAAGCCATGACAACCATAATGACATCATCGTCGCCATGACGACCATTATGACATCACCAAAGCCATGACCGCCATACTGACATCATCGTCGCCATGACGACCATTCTGACATCACCATTGCCATGACGACCATTATGACATCACCGTCGCCATGACGACCATTATGACATCACCAAAGCCATGACAACCATATTGACATCATCGTCGCCATGACGACCATTATGACATCATCGTCGCCATGACGACCATTATGACATCATCGTCGCCATGACGACCATTATGACATCACCAAAGCCATGACAACCATATTGACATCATCGTCGCCATGACGACCATTATGACATCATCGTCGCCATGACGACCATTTTGACATCATCGTCGCCGTGACTACCATTATGACATCACCAAAGCCATGACAACCATATTGACATCATCGTCGCCATGACCACCATACTGACATCATCGTCGCCATGACGACCATTATGACATCATCGTCGCCATGACGACCATTATGACATCACCAAATCCATGACCACCATACTGACATCATCGTCGGCATGACGACCATTATGACATCACCGTCGCCATGACGACCATTATGACATCATCGTCGCCATGATGACCATTATGGCAACACCGTCGCCATGACGACCAGTATGACAACATCGTCGCCATGACGACCATTATGACATCATCGTCGCCATGACGACCATTATGACGTCATCTTCTCCATGACGACCATTATGACGTCATCGTCGCCATGACGACCATTATGACATCATCGTCGCCATGGCGACCATTTTGACATCATCGTCGCCATGACGACCATTATGGCAACACCGTCGCCATGACGACCAGTATGACATCATCGTCGCCGTGACGACCATTATGACATCACCGTCGCCGTGACGACCATTATGACATCATCGTCGCCGTGACGACCATTATGACATCATCGTCGCCATGACGACCATTATGACATCACCGTCGCCATGACGACCATTATGACATCACCGTCGCCATGACGACCATTATGACATCACCAAAGCCATGACAACCATATTGACATCATCGTCGCCATGACGACCATTATGACATCATCGTCGCCATGACGACCATTATGACATCACCAAAGCCATGACCACCATACTGACATCATCGTCGCCATGACGACCATTATGACATCACCAAAGCCATGACCACCATACTGACATCATCGTCGCCATGACGACCATTATGACATCATCGTCGCCATGACGACCATTATGACATCATCGTCACCATGACGACCATTATGGCAACACCGTCGCCATGACGACCATTATGATATCATCGTCGGCATGACGACCATTATGACATCACCGTCGCCATGACGACCATTATGACATCATCGTCGCCATGACGACCATTATGACATCATCGTCGCCATGACGACCATTATGACGTCATCGTCGCCATGACGACCATTATGACGTCATCGTCGCCATGACGACCATTATGACGTCATCGTCGCCATGACGACCATTATGACATCATCGTCGCCATGATGACCATTATGACATCATCGTCGCCATGACGACCATTATCGCAACACCGGCGCCATGACGACCAGTATGACATCATCGTCGCCATGACGACCATTATGACATCACCGTCGCCATGACGACCATTATGGCAGCACCGTCGCCGTGACGACAAGTATGACATCTTCGTCGCCATGACGACCATTACGACATCATCGTCGCCATGACGACCATTATGACGTCATCGTCGCCATGACGACCATTATGACATCATCGTCGCCATGACGACCATTATGACATCACCAAAGCCATGACCACCATACTGACATCATCGTCGCCATGACGACCATTATGACATCACCAAAGCCATGACCACCATACTGAAATCATCGTCGCCATGATGACCATTATGACATCATCGTCGCCATGACGACCATTATGGCAACACCGTCGCCATGACGACCATTATGACATCATCGTCGGCATGACGACCATTATGACATCACCGTCGCCATGACGACCATTATGACATCTTCGTCGCCATGACGACCATTATGACATCATCGTCGCCATGACGACCATTATGACGTCATCGTCGCCATGACGACCATTATGACGTCATCGTCGCCATGACGACCATTATGACATCATCGTCGGCATGACGACCATTATGACATCATCGTCGCCATGATGACCATTATAACAACATCGTCGCCATGACGACCATTATGGCAACACCGGCGCCATGACGACCAGTATGACATAATCGTCGCCATGACGACCATTATGACATCACCGTCGCCGTGACGACCATTATGACATCATCGTCGCCATGACAACCATTATGACATCATCGTCGCCATGACAACCATTATGGCAACACCGTCGCCATGACGACCAGTATGACATCATCGTCGCCATGACGACCATTATAACATCACCGTCGCCGTGACGACCATTTTGACATCATCGTCGCCGTGACGACCATTATGACATCACCAAAGCCATGACAACCATACTGACATCATCGTTGCCATGACGACCATTATGACATCATCGTCGCCATGACGACCATTATGACATAATCGTCGCCATGACGACTATTATGACATCACCAAAGCCATGACCACCATACTGACATCATCGTCGCCATGACGACCATTATGACATCATCGTCGCCATGACGACCATTATGACATCATCGTCGCCATGACGACCATTATGGCAACACCGTCGCCATGACGACCATTATGACATCATCGTCGCCATGACGACTATTATGACATCACCGTCGCCATGACGACCATTATGACATCATCGTCTCCATGACGACCATTATGACATCATCGTCGCCATGACGACCATTATGACATCATCGTCGCCATGACGACCATTATGACATCATCGTCGCCATGACGACCATTATGACATCATCTTCGCCATGACGACCATTATGACATCATCGTCGGCATGACGACCATTATGACATCACCGTCGACATGACGACCATTATGACATCATCGTCGCCATGGCGACCACTATGGCAACATAGTCACCATAACGACCGTTATGACATCATCGTCGGCATGACGACCATTATGACATCACCGTCGCCATGACGACCATTATGGCAACACCGTCGCCATGACAACCAGTATGACATCATCGTCCCATGACGACCATTATGACAGCATCGTCGCCATGACGACCATTATGACGTCATCGTCGCCATGACGACCATTATGGCATCATCGTCGCCATGACGACCATTATGACATCATCGTCGCCATGAAGACCATTATGACATCACCGTCGCCGTGACGACCATTATGACATCATCCTCGCCGTGACGACCATTATGACATCATCGTCGCCATGACGACCATTATGACATCACCAAAGCCATGACAACCATAATGACATCATCGTCGCCATGACGACCATTATGACATCACCAAAGCCATGACCACCATACTGACATCATCGTCGCCATGACGACCATTCTGACATCACCATTGCCATGACGACCATTATGACATCACCGTCGCCATGACGACCATTATGACATCACCAAAGCCATGACAACCATATTGACATCATCGTCGCCATGACGACCATTATGACATCATCGTCGCCATGGCGACCATTTTGACATCATCGTCGCCATGACGACCATTATGGCAACACCGTCGCCATGACGACCAGTATGACATCATCGTCGCCATGACGACCATTATGACATCACCGTCGCCGTGACGACCATTATGACATCATCGTCTCCGTGACGACCATTATGACATCATCGTTGCCATGACGACCATTATGACATCACCGTCGCCATGACGACCATTATGACATCACCAAAGCCATGACAACCATATTGACATCATCGTCGCCATGACGACCATTATGACATCATCGTCGCCATGACGACCATTATGACATCACCAAAGCCATGACCACCATACTGACATCATCGTCGCCATGACGACCATTATGACATCAC
This sequence comes from Phyllobates terribilis, assembly GCF_046119375.1. Taxonomy (NCBI): domain Eukaryota; kingdom Metazoa; phylum Chordata; class Amphibia; order Anura; family Dendrobatidae; genus Phyllobates; species Phyllobates terribilis. The sequence goes on from NW_027362819.1 coordinate 4,287,977, forward strand.
CAAAGCCATGACCACCATACTGACATCATCGTCGCCATGACGACCATTATGACATCATCGTCGCCATGACGACCATTATGACATCATCGTCACCATGACGACCATTATGGCAACACCGTCGCCATGACGACCATTATGACATCATCGTCGGCATGACGACCATTATGACATCACCGTCGCCATGACGACCATTATGACATCATCGTCGCCATGACGACCATTATGACATCATCGTCGCCATGACGACCATTATGACGTCATCGTCGCCATGACGACCATTATGACGTCATCGTCGCCATGACGACCATTATGACATCATCGTCGCCATGACGACCATTATGACATCATCGTCGCCATGATGACCATTATGACATCATCGTCGCCATGACGACCATTATGGCAACACCGGCGCCATGACGACCAGTATGACATCATCGTCGCCATGACGACCATTATGACATCACCGTCGCCGTGACGACCATTATGACATCATCGTCGCCATGACAACCATTATGACATCATCGTAGCCATGACAACCATTATGGCAACACCGTCGCCATGACGACCAGTATGACATCATCGTCGCCATGACGACCATTATAACATCACCGTCGCCGTGACGACCATTTTGACATCATCGTCGCCGTGACGACCATTATGACATCACAAAAGCCATGACCACCATACTGACATCATCGTCGCCATGACTACCATTATGACATCATCGTCGCCATGACGACCAGTATGACATCATCGTCCCATGACAACCATTACGACATCATCGTCGCCTTGACGACCATTATGACGTCATCGTCGCCATGACGACCATTATGGCATCATCGTCGCCATGACGACCATTATGACATCATCGTCGCCATGAAGACTATTATGACATCACCGTCGCCGTGACGACCATTATGACATCATCCTCGCCGTGACGACCATTATGACATCATCGTCGCCATGACGACCATTATGACATCACCAAAGCCATGACAACCATAATGACATCATCGTCGCCATGACGACCATTATGACATCACCAAAGCCATGACCACCATACTGACATCATCGTCGCCATGACGACCATTCTGATATCACCATTGCCATGACGACCATTATGACATTACCGTCGCCGTGACGACCATTATGACATCATCGTCGCCGTGACGACCATTATGACATCATCGTCGCCATGACGACCATTATGGCAACACCGTCGCCATGACGACCAGTATGACATCATCGTCGCCATGACGACCATTATGACATCATCGTCGCCTTGACGACCATTATGACATCACCAAAGCCATGACCACCATACTGACATCATCGTCGCCATGACGACCATTATGACATCATCGTCGCCATGACGACCATTATGACATCATCGTCACCATGACGACCATTATGACATCACCAAAGCCATGACAACCATAATGACATCATCGTCGCCATGACGACCATTATGACATCACCAAAGCCATGACCACCATACTGACATCATCGTCGCCATGACGACCATTCTGACATCACCATTGCCATGACGACCATTATGACATTACCGTCGCCGTGACGACCATTATGACATCATCGTCGCCGTGACGACCATTATGACATCATCGTCGCCATGACGACCATTATGGCAACACCGTCGCCATGACGACCAGTATGACATCATCGTCGCCATGACGACCATTATGACATCATCGTCGCCTTGACGACCATTATGACATCACCAAAGCCATGACCACCATACTGACATCATCGTCGCCATGACGACCATTATGACATCATCGTCGCCATGACGACCATTATGACATCATCGTCACCATGACGACCATTATGGCAACACCGTCGCCATGACGACCATTATGACGTCATCGTCGCCATGACGACCATTATGACATCATCGTCGCCATGACGACCATTATGACATCATCTTCGCCATGATGACCATTATGACATCATAGACGGCATGACGACCATTATGACATCATCGTCGCCGTGACGACCATTATGACATCATCGTCGCTATGACGACCATTATGACATCACCGTCGCCATGACGACCATTATGACATCACCAAAGCCATGACGACCATTATGACATCACCAAAGCCATGACAACCATAATGACATCATCGTCGCCATGACGACCATTATGACATCACCAAATCCATGACCACCATACTGACATCATCGTCGCCATGACGACCATTCTGACATCACCATTGCCATGACGACCATTATGACATCACCAAAGCCATGACCACCATACTGACATCATCGTCGCCATGACGATCATTATGACATCATCGTCGCCATGACGACCATTATGACATCATCGTCGCCATGACGACCATTATGGCAACACCGTCGCCATGACGACCATTATGACATCATCGTCGGCATGACGACCATTATGATATCATCGTCGCCATGACGAATATTTTGACATCAACGTCGCCATGACGACCATTATGACATCATCGTCGCCATGACGACCATTATGACATCATCTTCGCCATGACGACCATTATGACATCATCGTCGACATGACGACCATTATGACATCATCTTCGCCATGACGACCATTATGACATCATCGTCGGCATGACGACCATTATGACATCATCGTCGCCATGACGACCATTATGACATCATCTTCGCCATGACGACCATTATGACATCATCGTCGCCATGACGACCATTATGACATCACCAAAGCCATGACCACCATACTGACATCATCGTCGGCATGACGACCATTATGACATCACCGTCGCCATGACGACCATTATGACATCATCGTCGCCATGACGACCATTATGGCAACACCGTCGCCATGATGACCAGTATGACATCATCGTCGCTATGACGACCATTATGACATCATCGTCGCCATGACTACCATTATGACGTCATCGTCGCCATGACGACCATTATGACATCATCGTCGCCATGACGTCCATTATGACATCATCGTCGCCATGACGACCATTATGACATCATCGTCGCCATGACGACCATTATGACATCACCAAATCCATGACCACCATACTGACATCATCGTCGGCATGACGACCATTATGACATCACCGTCGCCATGACGACCATTATGACATCATCGTCGCCATGATGACCATTATGGCAACACCGTCGCCATGACGACCAGTATGACAACATCGTCGCCATGACGACCATTATGACATCATCGTCGCCATGACGACCATTATGACGTCATCTTCTCCATGGCGACCATTATGACGTCATCGTCGCCATGACGACCATTATGACATCATCGTCGCCATTGCGACCATTTTGACATCATCGTCGCCATGACGACCATTATGGCAACACCGTCGCCATGACGACCAGTATGACATCATCGTCGCCATGACGACCATTATGACATCACCGTCGCCGTGACGACCATTATGACATCATCGTCGCCGTGACGACCATTATGACATCATCGTCGCCATGACGACCATTATGACATCACCGTCGCCATGACGACCATTATGACATCACCAAAGCCATGACCACCATACTGAAATCATCGTCGCCATGACGACCATTATGACATCATCGTCGCCATGACGACCATTATGGCAACACCGTCGCCATGACGACCATTATGACATCATCGTCGGCATGACGACCATTATGACATCACCGTCGCCATGACGACCATTATGACATCTTCGTCGACATGAGGACCATTATGACATCATCGTCGCCATGACGACCATTATGACGTCATCGTCGCCATGACGACCATTATGACGTCATCGTCGCCATGACGACCATTATGACATCATCGTCGGCATGACGACCATTATGACATCATCGTCGCCATGATGACCATTATAACAACATCGTCGCCATGACGACCATTATGGCAACACCGGCGCCATGACGACCAGTATGACATAATCGTCGCCATGACGACCATTATGACATCACCGTCGCCGTGACGACCATTATGACATCATCGTCGCCATGACAACCATTATGACATCATCGTCGCCATGACAACCATTATGGCAACACCGTCGCCATGACGACCAGTATGACATCATCGTCGCCATGACGACCATTATAACATCACCGTCGCCGTGACGACCATTTTGACATCATCGTCGCCGTGACGACCATTATGACATCACCAAAGCCATGACAACCATACTGACATCATCGTTGCCATGACGACCATTATGACATCATCGTCGCCATGACGACCATTATGACATAATCGTCGCCATGACGACTATTATGACATCACCAAAGCCATGACCACCATACTGACATCATCGTCGCCATGACGACCATTATGACATCATCGTCGCCATGACGACCATTATGACATCATCGTCGCCATGACGACCATTATGGCAACACCGTCGCCATGACGACCATTATGACATCATCGTCGCCATGACGACTATTATGACATCACCGTCGCCATGACGACCATTATGACATCATCGTCTCCATGACGACCATTATGACATCATCGTCGCCATGACGACCATTATGACATCATCGTCGCCATGACGACCATTATGACATCATCGTCGCCATGACGACCATTATGACATCATCTTCGCCATGACGACCATTATGACATCATCGTCGGCATGACGACCATTATGACATCACCGTCGACATGACGACCATTATGACATCATCGTCGCCATGACGACCACTATGGCAACATAGTCACCATAACGACCGTTATGACATCATCGTCGGCATGACGACCATTATGACATCACCGTCGCCATGACGACCATTATGGCAACACCGTCGCCATGACAACCAGTATGACATCATCGTCCCATGACGACCATTATGACAGCATCGTCGCCATGACGACCATTATGACGTCATCGTCGCCATGACGACCATTATGGCATCATCGTCGCCATGACGACCATTATGACATCATCGTCGCCATGAAGACCATTATGACATCACCGTCGCCGTGACGACCATTATGACATCATCCTCGCCGTGACGACCATTATGACATCATCGTCGCCATGACGACCATTATGACATCACCAAAGCCATGACAACCATAATGACATCATCGTCGCCATGACGACCATTATGACATCACCAAAGCCATGACCACCATACTGACATCATCGTCGCCATGACGACCATTCTGACATCACCATTGCCATGACGACCATTATGACATCACCGTCGCCATGACGACCATTATGACATCACCAAAGCCATGACAACCATATTGACATCATCGTCGCCATGACGACCATTATGACATCATCGTCGCCATGGCGACCATTTTGACATCATCGTCGCCATGACGACCATTATGGCAACACCGTCGCCATGACGACCAGTATGACATCATCGTCGCCATGACGACCATTATGACATCACCGTCGCCGTGACGACCATTATGACATCATCGTCTCCGTGACGACCATTATGACATCATCGTTGCCATGACGACCATTATGACATCACCGTCGCCATGACGACCATTATGACATCACCAAAGCCATGACAACCATAATGACATCATCGTCGCCATGACGACCATTATGACATCACCAAAGCCATGACCACCATACTGACATCATCGTCGCCATGACGACCATTCTGACATCACCATTGCCATGACGACCATTATGACATCACCGTCGCCATGACGACCATTATGACATCACCAAAGCCATGACAACCATATTGACATCATCGTCGCCATGACGACCATTATGACATCATCGTCGCCATGGCGACCATTTTGACATCATCGTCGCCATGACGACCATTATGGCAACACCGTCGCCATGACGACCAGTATGACATCATCGTCGCCATGACGACCATTATGACATCACCGTCGCCGTGACGACCATTATGACATCATCGTCTCCGTGACGACCATTATGACATCATCGTTGCCATGACGACCATTATGACATCACCGTCGCCATGACGACCATTATGACATCACCAAAGCCATGACAACCATATTGACATCATCGTCGCCATGACGACCATTATGACATCATCGTCGCCATGACGACCATTATGACATCACCAAAGCCATGACCACCATACTGACATCATCGTCGCCATGACGACCATTATGACATCACCAAAGCCATGACCACCATACTGACATCATCGTCGCCATGACGACCATTATGACATCATCGTCGCCATGACGACCATTATGACATCATCGTCACCATGACGACCATTATGGCAACACCGTCGCCATGACGACCATTATGACATCATCGTCGGCATGACGACCATTATGACATCACCGTCGCCATGACGACCATTATGACATCATCGTCGCCATGACGACCATTATGACATCATCGTCGCCATGACGACCATTATGACGTCATCGTCGCCATGACGACCATTATGACGTCATCGTCGCCATGACGACCATTATGACATCATCGTCGCCATGACGACCATTATGACATCATCGTCGCCATGATGACCATTATGACATCATCGTCGCCATGACGACCATTATGGCAACACCGGCGCCATGACGACCAGTATGACATCATCGTCGCCATGACGACCATTATGACATCACCGTCGCCGTGACGACCATTATGACATCATCGTCGCCATGACAACCATTATGACATCATCGTCGCCATGACAACCATTATGGCAACACCGTCGCCATGACGACCAGTATGACATCATCGTCGCCATGACGACCATTATAACATCACCGTCGCCGTGACGACCATTTTGACATCATCGTCGCCGTGACGACCATTATGACATCACAAAAGCCATGACCACCATACTGACATCATCGTCGCCATGACTACCATTATGACATCATCGTCGCCATGACGACCAGTATGACATCATCGTCCCATGACAACCATTACGACATCATCGTCGCCTTGACGACCATTATGACGTCATCGTCGCCATGACGACCATTATGGCATCATCGTCGCCATGACGACCATTATGACATCATCGTCGCCATGAAGACTATTATGACATCACCGTCGCCGTGACGACCATTATGACATCATCCTCGCCGTGACGACCATTATGACATCATCGTCGCCATGACGACCATTATGACATCACCAAAGCCATGACAACCATAATGACATCATCGTCGCCATGACGACCATTATGACATCACCAAAGCCATGACCACCATACTGACATCATCGTCGCCATGACGACCATTCTGACATCACCATTGCCATGACGACCATTATGACATTACCGTCGCCGTGACGACCATTATGACATCATCGTCGCCGTGACGACCATTATGACATCATCGTCGCCATGACGACCATTATGGCAACACCGTCGCCATGACGACCAGTATGACATCATCGTCGCCATGACGACCATTATGACATCATCGTCGCCTTGACGACCATTATGACATCACCAAAGCCATGACCACCATACTGACATCATCGTCGCCATGACGACCATTATGACATCATCGTCGCCATGACGACCATTATGACATCATCGTCACCATGACGACCATTATGGCAACACCGTCGCCATGACGACCATTATGACGTCATCGTCGCCATGACGACCATTATGACATCATCGTCGCCATGACGACCATTATGACATCATCTTCGCCATGATGACCATTATGACATCATAGACGGCATGACGACCATTATGACATCATCGTCGCCGTGACGACCATTATGACATCATCGTCGCTATGACGACCATTATGACATCACCGTCGCCATGACGACCATTATGACATCACCAAAGCCATGACGACCATTATGACATCACCAAAGCCATGACAACCATAATGACATCATCGTCGCCATGACGACCATTATGACATCACCAAATCCATGACCACCATACTGACATCATCGTCGCCATGACGACCATTCTGACATCACCATTGCCATGACGACCATTATGACATCACCAAAGCCATGACCACCATACTGACATCATCGTCGCCATGACGATCATTATGACATCATCGTCGCCATGACGACCATTATGACATCATCGTCGCCATGACGACCATTATGGCAACACCGTCGCCATGACGACCATTATGACATCATCGTCGGCATGACGACCATTATGATATCATCGTCGCCATGACGAATATTTTGACATCAACGTCGCCATGACGACCATTATGACATCATCGTCGCCATGACGACCATTATGACGTCATCGTCGCCATGACGACCATTATGACATCATCGTCGACATGACGACCATTATGACATCATCTTCGCCATGACGACCATTATGACATCATCGTCGGCATGACGACCATTATGACATCATCGTCGCCATGACGACCATTATGACATCATCTTCGCCATGACGACCATTATGACATCATCGTCGCCATGACGACCATTATGACATCACCAAAGCCATGACCACCATACTGACATCATCGTCGGCATGACGACCATTATGACATCACCGTCGCCATGACGACCATTATGACATCATCGTCGCCATGACGACCATTATGGCAACACCGTCGCCATGATGACCAGTATGACATCATCGTCGCTATGACGACCATTATGACATCATCGTCGCCATGACTACCATTATGACGTCATCGTCGCCATGACGACCATTATGACATCATCGTCGCCATGACGTCCATTATGACATCATCGTCGCCATGACGACCATTATGACATCATCGTCGCCATGACGACCATTATGACATCACCAAATCCATGACCACCATACTGACATCATCGTCGGCATGACGACCATTATGACATCACCGTCGCCATGACGACCATTATGACATCATCGTCGCCATGATGACCATTATGGCAACACCGTCGCCATGACGACCAGTATGACAACATCGTCGCCATGACGACCATTATGACATCATCGTCGCCATGACGACCATTATGACGTCATCTTCTCCATGGCGACCATTATGACGTCATCGTCGCCATGACGACCATTATGACATCATCGTCGCCATGGCGACCATTTTGACATCATCGTCGCCATGACGACCATTATGGCAACACCGTCGCCATGACGACCAGTATGACATCATCGTCGCCATGACGACCATTATGACATCACCGTCGCCGTGACGACCATTATGACATCATCGTCGCCGTGACGACCATTATGACATCATCGTCGCCATGACGACCATTATGACATCACCGTCGCCATGACGACCATTATGACATCACCAAAGCCATGACAACCATATTGACATCATCGTCGCCATGACGACCATTATGACATCATCGTCGCCATGACGACCATTATGGCAACACCGTCGCCATGACGACCATTATGACATCATCGTCGCCATGACGACCATTATGACATCACCGTCGCCGTAACGACCATTATGACATCATCATCGCCGTGACGACCATTATGACATCATCGTCGCCTTGACGACCATTATGACATCATCGTCGCCATGACGACCATTATGACATCACCAAAGCCATGACAACCATATTGACATCATCGTCGCCATGACGACCATTATGACATCTTCGTCGCCATGACGACCATTATGACATCACCAAAGCCATGACCACCATACTGACATAATCGTCGCCATGACGACCATTCTGACATCACCATTGCCATGACGACCATTATGACATCACCGTCGCTATGACGACCATTATGACATCACCAAAGCCATGACCACCATACTGACATCATCGTCTCCATGACGACCATTATGACATCATCGTCGCCATGACGACCATTATGACATCACCAAAGCCATGACCACCATACTGACATAATCGTCGCCATGACGACCATTCTGACATCACCATTGCCATGACGACCATTATGACATCACCGTCGCTATGACGACCATTATGACATCACCAAAGCCATGACCACCATACTGACATCATCGTCTCCATGACGACCATTATGACATCATCGTCGCCATGACGACCATTATGACATCATCGTCGCCATGACGACCATTATGACATCACCAAAGCCATGACCACCATACTGACATCATCGTCGGCATGACGACCATTATGACATCACCGTCGCCATGACGACCATTATGACATCATCGTCGCCATGACGACCATTATGGCAACACCGTCGCCATGACGACCAGTATGACATCATCGTCGCCATGACGACCATTATGACATCATCGTCGCCATGACGACCATTATGACGTCATCTTCGCCATGACGACCATTATGATATCATCGTCGCCATGACGACCATTATGACATCATCGTCGCCATGACGACCATTATGGCAACACCGTCGCCATGACGACCTGTATGACATAATTGTCGCCATGACGACCATTATGACATCACCGTCGCCATGACGACCAGTATGACATCATCGTCGCCATGACGACCATTATGACATCACCGTCGCCGTGACGACCATTACGACATCATCGTCGCCGTGACGACCATTATGGCAACACCGTCGCCATGACGACCATTATGACATCATCGTCGCCATGACGACCGTTATGGCAACACCGTCGCCATGATGACCAGTATGACATCACCGTCGCCATGACGACCATTATGACATCATCGTCGCCATGACAACCATTATGGCAACACCGTCGCCATGACGACCATTATGATATCACCGTCGCCGTAACGACCATTATGACATCATCATCGCCGTGACGACCATTATGACATCATCGTCGCCATGACGACCATTATGACATCACCGTCGCCATGACGACCATTATGACATCACCAAAGCCATGACAACCATATTGACATCATCGTCGCCATGACGACCATTATGACATCATCGTCGCCATGACGACCATTATGACATCATCGTCGCCATGACGACCATTATGGCAACACCGTCGCCATGACGACCAGTATGACATCATCGTCGCCATGACGACCATTATGACATCACCGTCGCCATGACGACCATTATGACATCACCGTCGCCATGACGACCATTATGACATCACCAAAGCCATGACAACCATATTGACATCATCGTCGCCATGACGACCATTATGACATCATCGTCGCCATGACGACCATTATGACATCATCGTCGCCATGACGACCATTATGACATCACCAAAGCCATGACCACCATACTGACATCATCGTCGCCATGACGACCATTATGACATCATCGTCGCCATGACGACCATTATGACATCACCGTCGCCATGACGACCATTATGACATCACCAAAGCCATGACCACCATACTGACATCATCGTCGCCATGGCGACCATTATGACATCATCGTCGCCATGACGACCATTATGATATAATCGTCGCCATGACGACCATTATGACATCACCAAAGCCATGACCACCATACTGACATCATCGTCGGCATGACGACCATTATGACATCACCGTCGCCATGACGACCATTATGACATCATCGTCGCCGTGACGACCATTATGACATCATCGTCGCCATGACGACCATTATGACATCACCGTCGCCATGACGACCATTATGACATCACCAAAGCCATGACAACCATATTGACATCATCGTCGCCATGACGACCATTATGACATCATCGTCGCCATGACGACCATTATGACATCACCAAAGCCATGACCACCATACTGACATCATCGTCGCCATGACGACCATTATGACATCATCGTCGCCATGACGACCATTATGACATCACCAAAGCCATGACCACCATACTGACATCATCGTCGCCATGACGACCATTCTGACATCACCATTGCCATGACGACCATTATGACAACACCGTCGCCATGACGACCATTATGACATCACCAAAGCCATGACCACCATACTGACATCATCGTCGCCATGACGACCATTATGACATCGTCGTCGCCATGACGACCATTAAGACATCATCGTCGCCATGACGACTATTATGGCAACACCGTCGCCATGACGACCATTATGACATCATCGTCGGCATGACGACTATTATGACATCATCGTCGCCATGACTATTATGACATCACCGTCGCCATGACGACCATTATGACGTCATCGTCGCCATGACGACCATTATGACGTCATCGTCGCCATGACGACCATTATGACATCATCGTCGCCATGACGACCATTATGGCAACACCGTCGCCATGACGAGCATTATGACATCATCGTCGGCATGACGACCATTATGACATCATCTTCGCCATGACGACCATTATGGCAACACCATCGCCATGACGACCATTATGACATCATCGTCGCCGTGACGACCATTATGACATCATCGTCGCCATGACGACCATTATGGCAACACCGTCGCCATGACGAGCATTATGACATCATCGTCGGCATGACGACCATTATGACATCATCGTCGCCATGACGACCATTATGGCAACACCATCGCCATGACGACCATTATGACATCATCGTCGCCGTGACGACCATTATGACATCATCGTCGCCGTGACGACCATTATGACATCATCGTCGCCATGACAACCATTATGACATCACCGTCGCCATGACGACCATTATGACATCAAAAAAGCCATGACAACCATATTGACATCATCGTCGCCATGACGACCATTATGACATCAACGTCGCCATGACGACCATTATGACATCACCACAGCCATGAACACCATACTGACATCATCGTCGCCATGACGACCATTCTGACATCACCATTGCCATGACGACCATTATGACATCACCGTCGCCATGACGACCATTATGACATCACCGTCGCCATGACGACCATTATGACATCACCAAAGCCATGACCACCATACTGACATCATCGTCGCCATGACGACCATTCTGACATCACCATTGCCATGACGACCATTATGACATCACCGTCGCCATGACGACCATTATGACATCACCAAAGCCATGACCACCATACTGACATCATCGTCGCCATGACGACCATTATGGCAACACCGTCGCCATGACGACCATTATGACATCATCGTCGGCATGACGACCATTATGACATCATCGTCGCCATGACGACCATTATGGCAACACCGTCGCCATGACGACCAGTATGACATCATCGTCGCCATGACGACCATTATGACATCATCGTCGCCATGACGACCATTATGACATCACCAAAGTCATGACCACCATACTGACATCATCATCGCCATGACGACCATTCTGACATCACCATTGCCATGACGACCATTATGACATCACCGTCGCCATGATGACCATTATGACATCACCAAAGCCATGACCACCATACTGACATCATCGTCGCCATGACGACCATTATGACATCGTCATGGCCATGACGACCATTTTGACATCATCGTCGCCATGACGGCCATTATGGCAACACCGTCGCCATGACATCCATTATGACATCATCGTCGGCATGACGACCATTATGACATTATCGTCGCCATGACGACTATTATGACATCACCGTCGCCATGACGACCATTATGACATCATCGTCGCCATGACGACCATTATGACGTCATCGTCGCCATGACGACCATTATGACATCATCGTCGCCATGACGACCATTATGACATCACCAAAGTCATGACCACCATACTGACATCATCATCGCCATGACGACCATTCTGACATCACCATTGCCATGACGACCATTATGACATCACCGTCGCCATGACGACCATTATGACATCACCAAAGCCATGACCACCATACTGACATCATCGTCGCCATGACGACCATTATGACATCGTCATGGCCATGACGACCATTTTGACATCATCATCGCCATGACGACCATTATGGCAACACCGTCGCCATGACGACCATTATGGCAACACCGTCGCCATGACGACCATTATGACATCATCGTCGGCATGACGACCATTATGACATTATCGTCGCCATGACGACTATTATGACATCACCGTCGACATGACGACCATTATGACATCATCGTCGCCATGACGACCAGTATGGCAACACCGTCGCCATGACGACCAGTATGACATCATCGTCGCCATGACGACCATTATGACATCACCGTCGCCATGACGACCATTATGACATCACCAAAGCCATGACCACCATACTGACATCATCGTCGCCATGACGACCATTATGACATCATCGTCGCCATGACGACCATTATGACATCATCGTCGCCATGACGACCATTATGACATCACCAAAGCCATGACCACCATACTGACATCATCGTCGGCATGACGACCATTATGACATCACCGTCGCCATGACGACCATTATGACATCATCGTCGCCATGACGACCATTATGGCAACACCGTCGCCATGACGACCAGTATGACATCATCGTCGCCATGACGACCATTATGACATCATCGTCGCCATGACGACCATTATGAAGTCATCTTCGCCATGACGACCATTATGATATCATCGTCGCCATGACGACCATTATGACATCATCGTCGCCATGACGACCATTATGGCAACACCGTCGCCATGACGACCAGTATGACATCATCGTCGCCATGACGACCATTATGACATCATCGTCGCCATGACGACCATTATGAAGTCATCTTCGCCATGACGACCATTATGATATCATCGTCGCCATGACGACCATTATGACATCATCGTCGCCATGACGACCATTATGACATCACCGTCGCCATGACGACCAGTATGACATCATCGTCGCCATGACGACCATTATGACATCACCGTCGCCGTGACGACCATTATGACATCATCGTCGCCGTGACGACCATTATGGCAACACCGTCGCCATGACGACCATTATGACATCATCGTCGGCATGACAACCATTATGACATCATCGTCGCCATGACGACCATTATGGCAACACCGTCGCCATGATGACCAGTATGACATCACCGTCGCCATGACGACCATTATGACATCATCGTCGCCATGACAACCATTATGGCAACACCGTCGCCATGACGACCATTATGACATCACCGTCGCCGTAACGACCATTATGACATCATCATCGCCGTGACGACCATTATGACATCATCGTCGCCATGACGACCATTATGACATCACCGTCGCCATGACGACCATTATGACATCATCGTCGCCATGACGACCATTATGGCAACACCGTCGCCATGACGACCAGTATGACATCATCGTCGCCATGACGACCATTATGACATCACCGTCGCCATGACGACCATTATGACATCACCGTCGCCATGACGACCATTATGACATCACCAAAGCCATGACAACCATATTGACATCATCGTCGCCATGACGACCATTATGACATCATCGTCGCCATGACGACCATTATGACATCACCAAAGCCATGACCACCATACTGACATCATCTTCGCCATGACGACCATTATGACATCATCGTCGCCATGACGACCATTATGACATCACCAAAGCCATGACGACCATTATGACATCACCAAAGCCATGACCACCATACTGACATCATCGTCGCCATGGCGACCATTATGACATCATCGTCGCCATGACGACCATTATGACATCATCGTCGCCATGACGACCATTATGACATCACCAAAGCCATGACCACCATACTGACATCATCGTCGGCATGACGACCATTATGACATCACCGTCGCCATGACGACCATTATGACATCATCGTCGCCATGACGAACATTATGGCAACACCGTCGCCATGACGACCAGTATGACATCATCGTCGCCATGACGACCATTATGACATCATCGTCGCCATGACGACCATTATGACATCAAAAAAGCCATGACAACCATATTGACATCATCGTCGCCATGACGACCATTATGACATCAACGTCGCCATGACGACCATTATGACATCACCAAAGCCATGAACACCATACTGACATCATCGTCGCCATGACGACCATTCTGACATCACCATTGCCATGACGACCATTATGACATCACCGTCGCCATGACGACCATTATGACATCAAAAAAGCCATGACAACCATATTGACATCATCGTCGCCATGACGACCATTATGACATCAACGTCGCCATGACGACCATTATGACATCACCAAAGCCATGAACACCATACTGACATCATCGTCGCCATGACGACCATTCTGACATCACCATTGCCATGACGACCATTATGACATCACCGTCGCCATGACGACCATTATGACATCACCGTCGCCATGACGACCATTATGACATCACCAAAGCCATGACCACCATACTGACATCATCGTCGCCATGACGACCATTCTGACATCACCATTGCCATGATGACCATTATGACATCACCGTCGCCATGACGACCATTATGACATCACCAAAGCCATGACCACCATACTGACATCATCGTCGCCATGACGACCATTATGGCAACACCGTCGCCATGACGACCATTATGACATCATCGTCGGCATGACGACCATTATGACATCATCGTCGCCATGACGACCATTATGGCAACACCGTCGCCATGACGACCAGTATGACATCATCGTCGCCATGACGACCATTATGACATCATCGTCGCCATGACGACCATTATGACATCACCAAAGTCATGACCACCATACTGACATCATCATCGCCATGACGACCATTCTGACATCACCATTGCCATGACGACCATTATGACATCACCGTCGCCATGATGACCATTATGACATCACCAAAGCCATGACCACCATACTGACATCATCGTCGCCATGACGACCATTATGACATCGTCATGGCCATGACGACCATTTTGACATCATCGTCGCCATGACGGCCATTATGGCAACACCGTCGCCATGACATCCATTATGACATCATCGTCGGCATGACGACCATTATGACATTATCGTCGCCATGACGACTATTATGACATCACCGTCGCCATGACGACCATTATGACATCATCGTCGCCATGACGACCATTATGACGTCATCGTCGCCATGACGACCATTATGACATCATCGTCGCCATGACGACCATTATGACATCACCAAAGTCATGACCACCATACTGACATCATCATCGCCATGACGACCATTCTGACATCACCATTGCCATGACGACCATTATGACATCACCGTCGCCATGACGACCATTATGACATCACCAAAGCCATGACCACCATATTGACATCATCGTCGCCATGACGACCATTATGACATCGTCATGGCCATGACGACCATTTTGACATCATCATCGCCATGACGACCATTATGGCAACACCGTCGCCATGACGACCATTATGGCAACACCGTCGCCATGACGACCATTATGACATCATCGTCGGCATGACGACCATTATGACATTATCGTCGCCATGACGACTATTATGACATCACCGTCGACATGACGACCATTATGACATCATCGTCGCCATGACGACCAGTATGGCAACACCGTCGCCATGACGACCAGTATGACATCATCGTCGCCATGACGACCATTATGACATCACCGTCGCCATGACGACCATTATGACATCACCAAAGCCATGACCACCATACTGACATCATCGTCGCCATGACGACCATTATGACATCATCGTCGCCATGACGACCATTATGACATCATCGTCGCCATGACGACCATTATGACATCACCAAAGCCATGACCACCATACTGACATCATCGTCGGCATGACGACCATTATGACATCACCGTCGCCATGACGACCATTATGACATCATCGTCGCCATGACGACCATTATGGCAACACCGTCGCCATGACGACCAGTATGACATCATCGTCGCCATGACGACCATTATGACATCATCGTCGCCATGACGACCATTATGAAGTCATCTTCGCCATGACGACCATTATGATATCATCGTCGCCATGACGACCATTATGACATCATCGTCGCCATGACGACCATTATGGCAACACCGTCGCCATGACGACCAGTATGACATAATAGTCGCCATGACGACCATTATGACATCACCGTCGCCATGACGACCAGTATGACATCATCGTCGCCATGACGACCATTATGACATCACCGTCGCCGTGACGACCATTATGACATCATCGTCGCCGTGACGACCATTATGGCAACACCGTTGCCATGACGACCATTATGACATCATCGTCGGCATGACGACCATTATGACATCATCGTCGCCATGACGACCATTATGGCAACACCGTCGCCATGATGACCAGTATGACATCACCGTCGCCATGACGACCATTATGACATCATCGTCGCCATGACAACCATTATGGCAACACCGTCGCCATGACGACCATTATGACATCACCGTCGCCGTAACGACCATTATGACATCATCATCGCCGTGACGACCATTATGACATCATCGTCGCCATGACGACCATTATGACATCACCGTCGCCATGACGACCATTATGACATCATCGTCGCCATGACGACCATTATGGCAACACCGTCGCCATGACGACCAGTATGACATCATCATCGCCATGACGACCATTATGACATCACCGTCGCCATGACGACCATTATGACATCACCGTCGCCATGACGACCATTATGACATCACCAAAGCCATGACAACCATATTGACATCATCGTCGCCATGACGACCATTATGACATCATCGTCGCCATGACGACCATTATGACATCACCAAAGCCATGACCACCATACTGACATCATCGTCGCCATGACGACCATTATGACATCATCGTCGCCATGACGACCATTATGACATCACCAAAGCCATGACGACCATTATGACATCATCAAAGCCATGACCACCATACTGACATCATCGTCGCCATGGCGACCATTATGACATCATCGTCGCCATGACGACCATTATGACATCATCGTCGCCATGACGACCATTATGACATCACCAAAGCCATGACCACCATACTGACATCATCGTCGGCATGACGACCATTATGACATCACCGTCGCCATGACGACCATTATGACATCATCGTCGCCATGACGACCATTATGGCAACACCGTCGCCATGACGACCAGTATGACATCATCGTCGCCATGACGACCATTATGACATCATCGTCGCTATGACGACCATTATGACGTCATCTTCGCCATGACGACCATTATGACGTCATCGTCGCCATGACGACCATTATGACATCATCGTCGCCATGGCGACCATTTTGACATCATCGTCGCCATGACGACCATTATGGCAACACCGTCGCCATGACGACCAGTATGACATCATCGTCGCCATGACGACCATTATGACATCACCGTCGCCGTGACGACCATTATGACATCATCGTCGCCGTGACGACCATTATGACATCATCGTCGCCATGACGACCATTATGACATCACCGTCGCCATGACGACCATTATGACATCACCAAAGCCATGACAACCATATTGACATCATCGTCGCCATGACGACCATTATGACATCATCGTCGCCATGACGACCATTATGACATCACCAAAGCCATGACCACCATACTGACATCATCGTCGCCATGACGACCATTATGACATCACCAAAGCCATGACCACCATACTGACATCATCGTCGCCATGACGACCATTATGACATCATCGTCGCCATGACGACCATTATGACATCATCGTCACCATGACGACCATTATGGCAACACCGTCGCCATGACGAACATTATGACATCATCGTCGGCATGACGACCATTATGACATCACCGTCGCCATGACGACCATTATGACATCATCGTCGCCATGACGACCATTATGACATCATCGTCGCCATGACGACCATTATGACGTCATCGTCGCCATGACGACCATTATGACATCATCGTCGCCATGACGACCATTATGACATCATCGTCGGTATGACGACCATTATGACATCATCGTCACCATTATGACATCATCGTCGCCATGATGACCATTATGGCAACACCGGCGCCATGACGACCAGTATGACATCACCGTCGCCGTGACGACCATTATGACATCATCGTCGCCATGACAACCATTATGACATCATCGTCGCCATGACAACCATTATGGCAACACCGTCGCCATGACGACCAGTATGACATCATCGTCGCCATGACGACCATTATAACATCACCGTCGCCGTGACGACCATTTTGACATCATCGTCGCCGTGACGACCATTATGACATCACCAAAGCCATGACAACCATACTGACATCATCGTCGCCATGACGACCATTATGACATCATCGTCGCCATGACGACCATTATGACATCATCGTCGCCATGACGACTATTATGACATCACCAAAGCCATGACCACCATACTGACATCATCGTCGCCATGACGACCATTATGACATCATCGTCGCCATGACGACCATTATGGCAACACCGTCGCCATGACGACCATTATGACATCATCGTCGCCATGACGACTATTATGACATCACCGTCGCCATGACGACCATTATGACATCATCGTCGCCATGACGACCATTATGACATCATCGTCGCCATGACGACCATTATGACATCACCAAAGCCATGACCACCATACTGACATCATCGTCGCCATGACGACCATTATGACATCGTCGTCGCCATGACGACCATTAAGACATCATCGTCGCCATGACGACTATTATGGCAACACCGTCGCCATGACGACCATTATGACATCATCGTCGGCATGACGACCATTATGACATCATCGTCGCCATGACTATTATGACATCACCGTCGCCATGACGACCATTATGACGTCATCGTCGCCATGACGACCATTATGACGTCATCGTCGCCATGACGACCATTATGACATCATCGTCGCCATGACGACCATTATGGCAACACCGTCGCCATGACGAGCATTATGACATCATCGTCGGCATGACGACCATTATGACATCATCGTCGCCATGACGACCATTATGGCAACACCATCGCCATGACGACCATTATGACATCATCGTCGCCGTGACGACCATTATGACATCATCGTCGCCATGACAACCATTATGACATCACCGTCGCCATGACGACCATTATGACATCAAAAAAGCCATGACAACCATATTGACATCATCGTCGCCATGACGACCATTATGACATCAACGTCGCCATGACGACCATTATGACATCACCAAAGCCATGAACATCATACTGACATCATCGTCGCCATGACGACCATTCTGACATCACCATTGCCATGACGACCATTATGACATCACCGTCGCCATGACGACCATTATGACATCACCGTCGCCATGACGACCATTATGACATCACCAAAGCCATGACCACCATACTGACATCATCGTCGCCATGACGACCATTCTGACATCACCATTGCCATGACGACCATTATGACATCACCGTCGCCATGACGACCATTATGACATCACCAAAGCCATGACCACCATACTGACATCATCGTCGCCATGACGACCATTATGGCAACACCGTCGCCATGACGACCATTATGACATCATCGTCGGCATGACGACCATTATGACATCATCGTCGCCATGACGACCATTATGGCAACACCGTCGCCATGACGACCAGTATGACATCATCGTCGCCATGACGACCATTATGACATCATCGTCGCCATGACGACCATTATGACATCACCAAAGTCATGACCACCATACTGACATCATCATCGCCATGACGACCATTCTGACATCACCATTGCCATGACGACCATTATGACATCACCGTCGCCATGATGACCATTATGACATCACCAAAGCCATGACCACCATACTGACATCATCGTCGCCATGACGACCATTATGACATCGTCATGGCCATGACGACCATTTTGACATCATCGTCGCCATGACGGCCATTATGGCAACACCGTCGCCATGACGACCATTATGACATCATCGTCGGCATGACGACCATTATGACATTATCGTCGCCATGACGACTATTATGACAACACCGTCGCCATGACGACCATTATGACATCATCGTCGCCATGACGACCATTATGACGTCATCGTCGCCATGACGACCATTATGACATCACCAAAGTCATGACCACCATACTGACATCATCATCGCCATGACGACCATTCTGACATCACCATTGCCATGACGACCATTATGACATCACCGTCGCCATGACGACCATTATGACATCACCAAAGCCATGACCACCATACTGACATCATCGTCGCCATGACGACCATTATGACATCGTCATGGCCATGACGACCATTTTGACATCATCGTCGCCATGACGACCATTATGGCAACACCGTCGCCATGACGACCATTATGACATCATCGTCGGCATGACGGCCATTATGACATAATCGTCGCCATGACGACTATTATGACATCACCGTCGACATGACGACCATTATGACATCATCATCGCCATGACGACCAGTATGACGTCATCGTCGCCATGACGACCATTATGACATCATCGTCGTCATGACGACCATTATGGCAACACCGTCGCCATGACGACCATTATGGCAACACCGTCGCCATGACGACCATTATGACATCATCGTCGCCATGACGACCATTATGGCAACACCTTCGCCATGACGACCAGTATGACATCATCGTCGCCATGATGACCATTATGACATCATCGTCGCCATGACGACCATTATGACATCATCGTCGCCATGACGACCATTATGGCAACACCGTCGCCATGACGACCAGTATGACATCATCGTCGCCATGACGACCATTATGACATCACCGTCGCCGTGACGACCATTATGACATCATCGTCGCCGTGACGACCATTATGACATCATCGTCGCCATGACGACCATTATGACATCACCGTCGCCATGACGATCATTATGACATCACCGTCGCCATGACGACCATTATGACATCACCAAAGCCATGACAACCATATTGACATCATCGTCGCCATGACGACCATTATGACATCATCGTCGCCATGACGACCATTATGACATCACCAAAGCCATGACCACCATACTGACATCATTGTCGCCATGACGACCATTCTGACATCACCATTGCCATGACGACCATTATGACATCACCGTCGCCATGACGACCATTTTGACATCACCAAAGCCATGACCACCATACTGACATCATCGTCGCCATGACGACCATTATAACATCATCGTCACCATGACGACCATTATGACATCATCGTCGCCATGACGACCATTATGGCAACACCGTCGCCATGACGACCATTATGACATCATCGTCGGCATGACGACCATTATGACATCATCGTCGCCATGACGACCATTATGATGTCATCGTCGCCATGACGACCATTATGACATCATCGTCGCCATGACGACCATTATGGCAATACCGTCGCCATGACGACCAGTATGACATCATCGTCGCCATGACGACCATTATGACATCACCGTCGCCGTAACGACCATTATGACATCATCATCGCCGTGACGACCATTATGACATCATCGTCGCCATGACGACCATTATGACATCACCGTCGCCATGACGACCATTATAACATCACCAAAGCCATGACAACCATATTGACATCATCGTCGCCATGACGACCATTATGACATCTTCGTCGCCATGACGACCATTATGACATCACCAAAGCCATGACCACCATACTGACATCATGGTCGCCATGACGACCATTCTGACATCACCATTGCCATGACGACCATTATGACATCACCGTCGCCATGACGACCATTATGACATCACCAAAGCCATGACCACCATACTGACATCATCGTCGCCATGACGACCATTATGACATCATCGTCGCCATGACTACCATTATGACATCATCGTCGCCATGACGACCATTATGACATCACCAAAGCCATGACCACCATACTGACATCATCGACGGCATGACGACCATTATGACATCACCGTCGCCATGACGACCATTATGACATCATCTTCGCCATGACGACCATTATGGCAACACCGTCGCCATGACGACCAGTATGACATCATCGTCGCCATGACGACCATTATGACATCATCGTCGCCATGACGACCATTATGAAGTCATCTTTGCCATGACGACCATTATGACATCATCGTCGACATGACGACCATTATGACATCATCGTCGCCATGACGACCATTATGGCAACACCGTCGCCATGATGACCAGTATGACATCACCGTCGCCATGACGACCATTATGACATCATCGTCGCCATGACAACCATTATGGCAACACCGTCGCCATGACGACCATTATGACATCACCGTCGCCGTAACGACCATTATGACATCATCATCGCCGTGACGACCATTATGACATCATCGTCGCCATGACGACCATTATGACATCACTGTCGCCATGACGACCATTATGACATCATCGTCGCCATGACGACCATTATGGCAACACCGTCGCCATGACGACCAGTATGACATCATCGTCGCCATGACGACCATTATGACATCACCGTCGCCATGACGATCATTATGACATCACCGTCGCCATGACGACCATTATGACATCACCAAAGCCATGACAACCATATTGACATCATCGTCGCCATGACGACCATTATGACATCATCGTCGCCATGACGACCATTATGACATCACCAAAGCCATGACCACCATACTGACATCATCGTCGCCATGACGACCATTATGACATCATCGTCGCCATGACGACCGTTATGACATCACCGTCGCCATGACGACCATTATGACATCACCAAAGCCATGACCACCATACTGACATCATCGTCGCCATGGCGACCATTATGACATCATCGTCGCCATGACGACCATTATGACATCATCGTCGCCATGATGAACATTATGACATCACCAAAGCCATGACCACCATACTGACATCATCGTCGGCATGACGACCATTATGACATCACCGTCGCCATGACGACCATTATGACATCATCGTCGCCATGACGACCATTATGGCAACACCGTCGCCATGACGACCAGTATGACATCATCGTCGCCATGACGACCATTATGACATCATCGTCGCCATGACGACCATTATGACGTCATCTTCGCCATGACGACCATTATGACGTCATCGTCGCCATGACGACCATTATGACATCATCGTCGCCATGGCGACCATTTTGACATCATCGTCGCCATGACGACCATTATGGCAACACCGTCGCCATGACGACCAGTATGACATCATCGTCGCCATGACGACCATTATGACATCACCGTCGCCGTGACGACCATTATGACATCATCGTCGCCGTGACGACCATTATGACATCATCGTCGCCATGACGACCATTATGACATCACCGTCGCCATGACGACCATTATGACATCACCAAAGCCATGACAACCATATTGACATCATCGTCGCCATGACGACCATTATGACATCATCGTCGCCATGACGACCATTATGACATCACCAAAGCCATGACCACCATACTGACATCATCGTCGCCATGACGACCATTATGACATCACCAAAGCCATGACCACCATACTGACATCATCGTCGCCATGACGACCATTATGACATCATCGTCGCCATGACGACCATTATGACATCATCGTCACCATGACGACCATTATGGCAACACCGTCGCCATGACGACCATTATGACATCATCGTCGGCATGACGACCATTATGACATCACCGTCGCCATGACGACCATTATGACATCATCGTCGCCATGACGACCATTATGACATCATCGTCGCCATGACGACCATTATGACGTCATCGTCGCCATGACGACCATTATGACATCATCGTCGCCATGACGACCATTATGACGTCATCGTCGCCATGACGACCATTATGACATCATCGTCGCCATGACGACCATTATGACATCATCGTCGGCATGACGACCATTATGACATCATCGTCGCCATGACGACCATTATGACATCATCGTCGCCATGATGACCATTATTTCAACACCGGCGCCATGACGACCAGTATGACATCACCGTCGCCGTGACGACCATTATGACATCATCGTCGCTATGACAACCATTATGACATCATCGTCGCCATGACAACCATTATGGCAACACCGTCGCCATGACGACCAGTATGACATCACCGTCGCCATGACGACCATTATAACATCACCGTCGCCGTGACGACCATTATGACATCACCAAAGCCATGACAACCATACTGACATCATCGTCGCCATGACGACCATTATGACATCATCGTCGCCATGACGACCATTATGACATCATCGTCGCCATGACGACTATTATGACATCACCAAAGCCATGACCACCATACTGACATCATCGTCGCCATGACGACCATTATGACATCATCGTCGCCATGACGACCATTATGGCAACACCGTCGCCATGACGACCATTATGACATCATCGTCGCCATGACGACTATTATGACATCACCGTCGCCATGACGACCATTATGACATCATCGTCGCCATGACGACCATTATGACATCATCGTCGCCATGACGACCATTATGACATCATCGTCGCCATGACGACCATTATGACATCATCGTCGCCATGACGACCATTATGACGTCATCGTCGCCATGACGACCATTATGACGTCATCGTCGCCATGACGACCATTATGACATCATCGTCGGCATGACGACCATTATGACATCATCGTCGCCATGATGACCATTATGACATCATCGTCGCCATGACGACCATTATGGCAACACCGGCGCCATGACGACCATTATGACATCACCGTCGCCGTGACGACCATTATGACATCATCGTCGCTATGACAACCATTATGACATCATCGTCGCCATGACAACCATTATGGCAACACCGTCGCCATGACGACCAGTATGACATCATCGTCGCCATGACGACCATTATAACATCACCGTCGCCGTGACGACCATTTTGACATCATCGTCGCCGTGACGACCATTATGACATCACCAAAGCCATGACAACCATACTGACATCATCGTCGCCATGACGACCATTATGACATCATCGTCGCCATGACGACCATTATGACATCATCGTCGCCATGACGACTATTATGACATCACCAAAGCCATGACCACCATACTGACATCATCGTCGCCATGACGACCATTATGACATCATCGTCGCCATGACGACCATTATGGCAACACCGTCGCCATGACGACCATTATGACATCATCGTCGCCATGACGACTATTATGACATCACCGTCGCCATGACGACTATTATGACATCACCGTCGCCATGACGACCATTATGACATCATCGTCGCCATGACGACCATTATGACATCATCGTCGCCATGACGACCATTATGACATTATCGTCGCCATGACGACCATTATGACATCATCGTCGCCATGACGACCATTATGACGTCATCGTCGCCATGACGACCATTATGACATCATCGTCGCCATGACGACCATTATGACATCACCAAAGTCATGACCACCATACTGACATCATCATCGCCATGACGACCATTCTGACATCACCATTGCCATGACGACCATTATGACATCACCGTCGCCATGACGACCATTATGACATCACCAAAGCCATGACCACCATACTGACATCATCGTCGCCATGACGACCATTATGACATCGTCATGGCCATGACGACCATTTTGACATCATCGTCGCCATGACGACCATTATGGCAACACCGTCGCCATGACGACCATTATGACATCATCGTCGGCATGACGGCCATTATGACATTATCGTCGCCATGACGACTATTATGACATCACCGTCGACATGACGACCATTATGACATCATCGTCGCCATGACGACCAGTATGACGTCATCGTCGCCATGACGACCATTATGACATCATCGTCGCCATGACGACCATTATGGCAACACCGTCGCCATGACGACCATTATGGCAACACCGTCGCCATGACGACCATTATGACATCATCGTCGCCATGACGACCATTATGGCAACACCTTCGCCATGACGACCAGTATGACATCATCGTCGCCATGATGACCATTATGACATCATCGTCGCCATGACGACCATTATGACATCATCGTCGCCATGACGACCATTATGGCAACACCGTCGCCATGACGACCAGTATGACATCATCGTCGCCATGACGACCATTATGACATCACCGTCGCCGTGACGACCATTATGACATCATCGTCGCCGTGACGACCATTATGACATCATCGTCGCCATGACGACCATTATGACATCACCGTCGCCATGACGACCATTATGACATCACCGTCGCCATGACGACCATTATGACATCACCAAAGCCATGACAACCATATTGACATCATCGTCGCCATGACGACCATTATGACATCATCGTCGCCATGACGACCATTATGACATCACCAAAGCCATGACCACCATACTGACATCATCGTCGCCATGACGACCATTCTGACATCACCATTGCCATGACGACCATTATGACATCACCGTCGCCATGACGACCATTTTGACATCACCAAAGCCATGACCACCATACTGACATCATCGTCGCCATGACGACCATTATAACATCATCGTCACCATGACGACCATTATGACATCATCGTCGCCATGACGACCATTATGGCAACACCATCGCCATGACGACCATTATGACATCATCGTCGGCATGACGACCATTATGACATCATCGTCGCCATGACGACCATTATGATGTCATCGTCGCCATGACGACCATTATGACATCATCGTCGCCATGACGACCATTATGGCAATACCGTCGCCATGACGACCAGTATGACATCATCGTCGCCATGACGACCATTATGACATCACCGTCGCCGTAACGACCATTATGACATCATCATCGCCGTGACGACCATTATGACATCATCGTCGCCATGACGACCATTATGACATCACCGTCGCCATGACGACCATTATGACATCACCAAAGCCATGACCACCATACTGACATCATCGGCGCCATGACGACCATTCTGACATCACCATTGCCATGACGACCATTATGACATCACCGTCGCCATGACGACCATTATGACATCACCAAAGCCATGACCACCATACTGACATCATCGTCGCCATGACGACCATTATGACATCATCGTCGCCATGACGACCATTATGACATCATCGTCGCCATGACGACCATTATGACATCACCAAAGCCATGACCACCATACTGACATCATCGTCGGCATGACGACCATTATGACATCACCGTCGCCATGACGACCATTATGACATCATCGTCGCCATGACGACCATTATGGCAACACCGTCGCCATGACGACCAGTATGACATCATCGTCGCCATGACGACCATTATGACATCATCGTCGCCATGACGACCATTATGAAGTCATCTTTGCCATGACGACCATTATGATATCATCGTCGCCATGACGACCATTATGACATCATCGTCGCCATGACGACCATTATGGCAACACCGTCGCCATGACGACCAGTATGACATAATAGTCGCCATGACGACCATTATGACATCACCGTCGCCATGACGACCAGTATGACATCATCGTCGCCATGACGACCATTATGACATCACCGTCGCCGTGACGACCATTATGACATCATCGTCGCCGTGACGACCATTATGGCAACACCGTTGCCATGACGACCATTATGACATCATCGTCGGCATGACGACCATTATGACATCATCGTCGCCATGACGACCATTATGGCAACACCGTCGCCATGATGACCAGTATGACATCACCGTCGCCATGACGACCATTATGACATCATCGTCGCCATGACAACCATTATGGCAACACCGTCGCCATGACGACCATTATGACATCACCGTCGCCGTAACGACCATTATGACATCATCATCGCCGTGACGACCATTATGACATCATCGTCGCCATGACGACCATTATGACATCACCGTCGCCATGACGACCATTATGACATCATCGTCGCCATGACGACCATTATGGCAACACCGTCGCCATGACGACCAGTATGACATCATCGTCGCCATGACGACCATTATGACATCACCGTCGCCATGACGACCATTATGACATCACCGTCGCCATGACGACCATTATGACATCACCAAAGCCATGACAACCATATTGACATCATCGTCGCCATGACGACCATTATGACATCATCGTCGCCATGACGACCATTATGACATCACCAAAGCCATGACCACCATACTGACATCATCGTCGCCATGACGACCATTATGACATCATCGTCGCCATGACGACCATTATGACATCACCGTCGCCATGACGACCATTATGACATCACCAAAGCCATGACCACCATACTGACATCAACGTCGCCATGGCGACCATTATGACATCATCGTCGCCATGACGACCATTATGACATCATCGTCGCCATGACGACCATTATGACATCACCAAAGCCATGACCACCATACTGATATCATCGTCGGCATGACGACCATTATGACATCACCGTCGCCATGACGACCATTATGACATCATCGTCGCCATGACGACCATTATGGCAACACCGTCGCCATGACGACCAGTATGACATCATCGTCGCCATGACGACCATTATGACATCATCGTCGCCATGACGACCATTATGACGTCATCTTCGCCATGACGACCATTATGACGTCATCGTCGCCATGACGACCATTATGACATCATCGTCGCCATGGCAACCATTTTGACATCATCGTCGCCATGACGACCATTATGGCAACACCGTCGCCATGACGACCAGTATGACATCATCGTCGCCATGACGACCATTATGACATCATCGTCGCCATGACGACCATTATGACATCACCAAAGCCATGACCACCATACTGACATCATCGTCGCCATGACGACCATTATGACATCACCAAAGCCATGACCACCATACTGACATCATCGTCGCCATGACGACCATTATGACATCATCGTCGCCATGACGACCATTATGACATCATCGTCACCATGACGACCATTATGGCAACACCGTCGCCATGACGACCATTATGACATCATCGTCGGCATGACGACCATTATGACATCACCGTCGCCATGACGACCATTATGACATCATCGTCGCCATGACGACCATTATGACATCATCGTCGCCATGACGACCATTATGACGTCATCGTCGCCATGACGACCATTATGACATCATCGTCGCCATGACGACCATTATGACATCATCGTCGGCATGACGACCATTATGACATCATCGTCGCCATGATGACCATTATGACATCATCGTCGCCATGATGACCATTATTTCAACACCGGCGCCATGACGACCAGTATGACATCACCGTCGCCGTGACGACCATTATGACATCATCATCGCTATGACAACCATTATGACATCATCGTCGCCATGACAACCATTATGGCAACACCGTCGCCATGACGACCAGTATGACATCACCGTCGCCATGACGACCATTATAACATCACCGTCGCCGTGACGACCATTTTGACATCATCGTCGCCGTGACGACCATTATGACATCACCAAAGCCATGACAACCATACTGACATCATCGTCGCCATGACGACCATTATGACATCATCGTCGCCATGACGACCATTATGACATCATCGTCGCCATGACGACCATTATGACATCATCGTCGGCATGACGACCATTATGACATCATCGTCGCCATGATGACCATTATGACATCATCGTCGCCATGATGACCATTATTTCAACACCGGCGCCATGACGACCAGTATGACATCACCGTCGCCGTGACGACCATTGTGACATCATCATCGCTATGACAACCATTATGACATCATCGTCGCCATGACAACCATTATGGCAACACCGTCGCCATGACGACCAGTATGACATCACCGTCGCCATGACGACCATTATAACATCACCGTCGCCGTGACGACCATTTTGACATCATCGTCGCCGTGACGACCATTATGACATCACCAAAGCCATGACAACCATACTGACATCATCGTCGCCATGACGACCATTATGACATCATCGTCGCCATGACGACCATTATGACATCATCGTCGCCATGACGACTATTATGACATCACCAAAGCCATGACCACCATACTGACATCATCGTCGCCATGACGACCATTATGACATCATCGTCGCCATGACGACCATTATGGCAACACCGTCGCCATGACGACCATTATGACATCATCGTCGCCATGACGACTATTATGACATCACCG
The DNA here is from genome assembly GCF_046119375.1 of Phyllobates terribilis. Classification (NCBI taxonomy): domain Eukaryota; kingdom Metazoa; phylum Chordata; class Amphibia; order Anura; family Dendrobatidae; genus Phyllobates; species Phyllobates terribilis. The sequence continues at coordinate 4,320,035 of NW_027362819.1, forward strand.
TCGCCATGACGACCATTATGACATCATCGTCGCCATGACGACCATTATGACGTCATCGTCGCCATGACGACCATTATGACATCATCGTCGCCATGACGACCATTATGACATCATCGTCGGCATGACGACCATTATGACATCATCGTCGCCATGATGACCATTATGACATCATCGTCGCCATGACGACCATTATGGCAACACCGGCGCCATGACGACCATTATGACATCACCGTCGCCGTGACGACCATTATGGCATCATCGTCGCCATGACAACCATTATGACATCATCGTCGCCATGACAACCATTATGGCAACACCGTCGCCATGACGACCAGTATGACATCATCGTCGCCATGACGACCATTATAACATCACCGTCGCCGTGACGACCATTTTGACATCATCGTCGCCGTGACGACCATTATGACATCACCAAAGCCATGACAACCATACTGACATCATCGTCGCCATGACGACCATTATGACATCATCGTCGCCATGACGACCATTATGACATCATCGTCGCCATGACGACTATTATGACATCACCAAAGCCATGACCACCATACTGACATCATCGTCGCCATGACGACCATTATGACATCATCGTCGCCATGACGACCATTATGGCAACACCGTCGCCATGACGACCATTATGACATCATCGTCGCCATGACGACTATTATGACATCACCGTCGCCATGACGACTATTATGACATCACCGTCGCCATGACGACCATTATGACATCATCGTCGCCATGACGACCATTATGACATCATCGTCGCCATGACGACCATTATGACATCATCTTCGCCATGACGACCATTATGACATCATCGTCGCCATGACGACCATTATGACATCATCGTCGCCATGACGACCATTATGACATCATCATCGCCATGACGACCATTATGACATCATCGTCGCCATGACGACCATTATGACGTCATCGTCGCCATGACGACCATTATGACATCATCGTCGCCATGACGACCATTATGACATCATCGTCGCCATGACGACCATTATGACATCATCGTCGGCATGACGACCATTATGACATCATCGTCGCCATGATGACCATTATGACATCATCGTCGCCATGACGACCATTATGGCAACACCGGCGCCATGACGACCATTATGACATCACCGTCGCCGTGACGACCATTATGACATCATCGTCGCCATGACAATCATTATGACATCATCGTCGCCATGACAACCATTATGGCAACACCGTCGCCATGACGACCAGTATGACATCATCGTCGCCATGACGACCATTATAACATCACCGTCGCCGTGACGACCATTTTGACATCATCGTCGCCGTGACGACCATTATGACATCACCAAAGCCATGACAACCATACTGACATCATCGTCGCCATGACGACTATTATGACATCACCGTCGCCATGACGACTATTATGACATCACCGTCGCCATGACGACCATTATGACATCATCGTCGCCATGACGACCATTATGACATCATCGTCGCCATGACGACCATTATGACATCATCTTCGCCATGACGACCATTATGACATCATCGTCGGCATGACGACCATTATGACATCACCGTCGACATGACGACCATTATGACATCATCGTCGCCATGACGACCACTATGGCAACATAGTCGCCATGACGACCATTATGACATCATCGTCGGCATGACGACCATTATGACATCACCGTCGCCATGACGACCATTATGGCAACACCGTCGCCATGACAACCAGTATGACATCATCGTCCCATGACGACCATTATGACATCATCGTCGCCATGACGACCATTATGACGTCATCGTCGCCATGACGACCATTATGGCATCATCGTCGCCATGATGACCATTATGACATCATCGTCGCCATGAAGACCATTATGGCAACACCGTCGCCATGACGACCAGTATGACATCATCGTCGCCATGACGACCATTATGACATCACCGTCGCCGTGACGACCATTATGACATCATCCTCGCCGTGACGACCATTATGACATCATCGTCGCCATGACGACCATTATGACATCACCGTCGCCATGACGACCATTATGACATCACCAAAGCCATGACAACCATAATGACATCATCGTCGCCATGACGACCATTATGACATCACCAAAGCCATGACCACCATACTGACATCATCGTCGCCATGACGACCATTCTGACATCACCATTGCCATGACGACCATTATGACATCACCAAAGCCATGACCACCATACTGACATCATCGTCGCCATGACGATCATTATGACATCATCGTCACCATGACGACCATTATGACATCATCATCGCCATGACGACCATTATGGCAACACCGTCGCCATGACGACCATTATGACATCATCGTCGGCATGACGACCATTATGATATCATCGTCGCCATGACGAATATTACGACATCACCGTCGCCATGACGACCATTATGACATCATCGTCGCCATGACGACCATTATGACGTCATCGTCGGCATGACGACCATTATGACATCATCGTCGCCATGACGACCATTATGACATCATCTTCGCCATGACGACCATTATGACATCATCGTCGCCATGACGACCATTATGACATCACCAAAGCCATGACCACCATACTGACATCATCGTCGGCATGACGACCATTATGACATCACCGTCGCCATGACGACCATTATGACATCATCGTCGCCATGACGACCATTATGGCAACACCGTCGCCATGACGACCAGTATGACATCATCGTCGCTATGACGACCATTATGACATAATCGTCGCCATGACTACCATTATGACGTCATCGTCGCCATGACGACCATTATGACATCATCGTCGCCATGACGTACATTATGACATCATCGTCGCCATGACGACCATTATGACATCACCGTTGCCGTGACGACCATTATGACATCATCGTCGCCGTGATGACCATTATGGCAACACCGTCGCCATGAAGACCATTATGACATCATCGTCGCCATGACGACCATTATGGCAACACCGTCGCCATGACGACCAGTATGACGTCATCGTTGCCATGACGACCATTATGACGTCATCGTCGCCATGACGACCATTATGACGTTATCGTCGCCATGACGACCATTATGACATCATCGTCGCCATGACGACCATTATGACATCATCGTCGCCATGACGACCATTATGGCAACACCGTCGCCATGACGACCAGTATGACATCATCGTCGCCATGACGACCATTATGACATCACCGTCGCCGTGACGACCATTATGACATCATCGTCGCCGCGACGACCATTATGACATCATCGTCGCCATGACGACCATTATGACATCACCGTCGCCATGACGACCATTATGACATCACCAAAGCCATGACAACCATATTGACATCATCGTCGCCATGACGACCATTATGACATCATCGTCGCCATGACGACCATTATGACATCATCGTCGCCATGACGACTATTATGACATCACCAAAGCCATGACCACCATACTGACATCATCGTCGCCATGACGACCATTCCGACATCACCATTGCCATGACGACCATTATGACATCACCGTCGCCATGACGAACATTATGACATCACCAAAGCCATGACCACCATATTGACATCATCGTCGCCATGACCACCATTATGACATCATCGTCGCCATGACGACCATTATGACATCATCGTCGCCATGACGACCATTATGACGTCATCGTCGGCATGACGACCATTATGACATCATCGTCGCCATGACGACCATTATGACATCATCGTCGCCATGACGACCATTATGACATCACCAAAGCCATGACCCCCATACTGACATCATCGTCGGCATGACGACCATTATGACATCACCGTCGCCATGACGACCATTATGACATCATCGTCGCCATGACGACCATTATGGCAACACCGTCGCCATGACGACCAGTATGACATCATCGTCGCCATGACTACCATTATGACGTCATCGTCGCCATGACGACCATTATGACATCATCGTCGCCATGACGTCCATTATGACATCATCGTCGCCATGACGACCATTATGACATCACCGTTGCCGTGACGACAATTATGACATCGTCGTCGCCGTGATGACCATTATGGCAACACCATCGCCATGAAGACCATTATGACATCATCGTCGCCATGACGACCATTATGGCAACACCGTCGCCATGACGACCAGTATGACGTCATCGTTGCCATGTCGACCATTATGACGTCATCGTCGCCATGACGACCATTATGACGTTTTCGTCGCCATGACGACCATTATGACGTCATCGTCGCCATGACGACCATTATGACATCATCGTCGCCATGACGACCATTATGGCAACACCGTCGCCATGACGACCAGTATGACATCATCGTCGCCATGACGACCATTATGACATCATCGTCGCCATGACGACCATTATGACGTTATCGTCGCCATGACGACCATTATGACATCATCGTCGCCATGACGACCATTATGACATCACCGTCGCCATGACGACCATTATGACATCACCAAAGCCATGACCACCATACTGACATCATCGTCGCAATGACGACCATTATGACATGATCGTCGCCATGACGACCATTATGACATCACCAAATCCATGACCACCATACTGACATCATCGTCGGCATGACGACCATTATGACATCACCGTCGCCATGACGACCATTATGACATCATCGTCGCCATGACGACCATTATGGCAACACCGTCGCCATGACGACCAGTATGACATCATCGTCGCCATGACGACCATTATGACATCACCGTCGCCGTGATGACCATTATGACATCATCGTCGCCGCGACGACCATTATGACATCATCGTCGCCATGACGACCATTATGACATCACCGTCGCCATGACGACCATTATGACATCACCAAAGCCATGACAACCATATTGACATCATCGTCGCCATGACGACCATTATGACATCATCGTCGCCATGACGACCATTATGACATCATCGACGCCATGACGACTATTATGACATCACCAAAGCCATGACCACCATACTGACATCATCGTCGCCATGACGACCATTCCGACATCACCATTGCCATGACGACCATTATGACATCACCGTCGCCATGACGAACATTATGACATCACCAAAGCCATGACCACCATATTGACATCATCGTCGCCACGACCACCATTATAACATCATCGTCGCCATGACGACCATTATGACATCGTCGCCATGACGACCATTATGGCAACACCGTCGCCATGACGACCATTATGACATCATCGTCGGCATGACGACCATTAGGACATCATCGTCGCCATGACGACTATTATGACATCACCGTCGCCATGATGACCATTATGACATCATCGTCGCCATGACGACCATTATGACGTCATCGTCGCCATGACGACCATTATGACATCATCGTCGCCATGACGACCATTATGACATCATCTTCGCCATGACGACCATTATGACATCATCGTCGGCATGACGACCATTATGACATCACCGTCGCCATGACGACCATTATGACATCATCGTCGCCATGACGACCATTATGGCAACACCGTCGCCATGACGACCATTATGACATCATCGTCGGCATGACGACCATTATGACATCATCGTCGCCATGACGACCATTATGGCAACACCGTCGCCATGACGACCAGTATGACATCATCGTCGCCATGACGACCATTATGACATCACCGTCGCCGTGATGACCATTATGACATCATCGTCGCCATGACGACCATTATGACATCACCGTCGCCATGACGACCATTATGACATCACCAAAACCATGACAACCATTATGACATCATCGTCGCCATGACGACCATTATGACATCATCGTCGCCATGACGACCATTATGGCAACACCGTCGCCATGACGACCAGTATGACATCATCGTTGCCATGATGACCATTATGACATCACCGTCGCCATGACGACCATTATGACATCACCGTCGCCATGACGACCATTATGACATCACCAAAGCCATGACAACCATATTGACATCATCATCGCCATGACGACCATTATGACATCATCGTCGCCATGACGACCATTATGACATCACCAAAGCCATGACCACCATACTGACATCATCGTCGCCATGACGACCATTATGACATCATCGTCACCATGACGACCATTATGACATCACCGTCGCCATGACGACCATTATGACATCACCAAAGCCATGACCACCATACTGACATCATCATCGCAATGACGACCATTATGACATCATCGTCGCCAAGACGACCATTATGACATCACCAAATCCATGACCACCATTCTGACATCATCGTCGGCATGACGACCATTATGACATCACCGTCGCCATGACGACCATTATGACATCATCGTCGCCATGACGACCATTATGGCAACACCGTCGCCATGACGACCAGTATGACATCATCGTCGCCATGACGACCATTATGACATCATCGTCGCCATGACGACCATTATGACGTCATCTTCGCCATGACGACCATTATGACGTCATCGTCGCCATGACGACCATTATGACATCATCGTCGCCATGGCGACCATTTTGACATCATCGTCGCCATGACGACCATTATGGCAACACCGTCGCCATGACGACCATTATGACATCACCGTCGCCGTGACGACCATTATGACATCATCGTCGCCGTGACGACCATTATGACATCATCGTCGCCATGACGACCATTATGACATCACCGTCGCCATGACGACCATTATGACATCACCAAAGCCATGACAACCATATTGACATCATCGTCGCCATGACGACCATTATGACATCATCGTCGCCATGACGACCATTATGACATCACCAAAGCCATGACCACCATACTGACATCATCGTCGCCATGACGACCATTATGACATCACCAAAGCCATGACCACCATACTGAAATCATCGTCGCCATGACGACCATTATGACATCATCGTCGCCATGACGACCATTATGACATCATCGTCACCATGACGACCATTATGGCAACACCGTCGCCATGACGACCATTATGACATCATCGTCGGCATGACGACCATTATGACATCACCGTCGCCATGACGACCATTATGACATCTTCGTCGCCATGACGACCATTATGACATCATCGTCGCCATGACGACCATTATGACGTCATCGTCGCCATGACGACCATTATGACGTCATCGTCGCCATGACGACCATTATGACATCATCGTCGGCATGACGACCATTATGACATCATCGTCGCCATGATGACCATTATAACAACATCGTCGCCATGACGACCATTATGGCAACACCGGCGCCATGACGACCAGTATGACATCATCGTCGCCATGACGACCATTATGACATCACCGTCGCCGTGACGACCATTATGACATCATCGTCGCCATGACAACCATTATGACATCATCGTCGCCATGACAACCATTATGGCAACACCGTCGCCATGACGACCAGTATGACATCATCGTCGCCATGACGACCATTTTGACATCATCGTCGCCGTGACGACCATTATGACATCACCAAAGCCATGACAACCATACTGACATCATCGTCGCCATGACGACCATTATGACATCATCGTCGCCATGACGACCATTATGACATCACCAAAGCCATGACAACCATATTGACATCATCATCGCCATGACGACCATTATGACATCATCGTCGCCATGACGACCATTATGACATCACCAAAGCCATGACCACCATACTGACATCATCGTCGCCATGACGACCATTATGACATCATCGTCACCATGACGACCATTATGACATCACCGTCGCCATGACGACCATTATGACATCACCAAAGCCATGACCACCATACTGACATCATCATCGCAATGACGACCATTATGACATCATCGTCGCCAAGACGACCATTATGACATCACCAAATCCATGACCACCATTCTGACATCATCGTCGGCATGACGACCATTATGACATCACCGTCGCCATGACGACCATTATGACATCATCGTCGCCATGACGACCATTATGGCAACACCGTCGCCATGACGACCAGTATGACATCATCGTCGCCATGACGACCATTATGACATCATCGTCGCCATGACGACCATTATGACGTCATCTTCGCCATGACGACCATTATGACGTCATCGTCGCCATGACGACCATTATGACATCATCGTCGCCATGGCGACCATTTTGACATCATCGTCGCCATGACGACCATTATGGCAACACCGTCGCCATGACGACCATTATGACATCACCGTCGCCGTGACGACCATTATGACATCATCGTCGCCGTGACGACCATTATGACATCATCGTCGCCATGACGACCATTATGACATCACCGTCGCCATGACGACCATTATGACATCACCAAAGCCATGACAACCATATTGACATCATCGTCGCCATGACGACCATTATGACATCATCGTCGCCATGACGACCATTATGACATCACCAAAGCCATGACCACCATACTGACATCATCGTCGCCATGACGACCATTATGACATCACCAAAGCCATGACCACCATACTGAAATCATCGTCGCCATGACGACCATTATGACATCATCGTCGCCATGACGACCATTATGACATCATCGTCACCATGACGACCATTATGGCAACACCGTCGCCATGACGACCATTATGACATCATCGTCGGCATGACGACCATTATGACATCACCGTCGCCATGACGACCATTATGACATCTTCGTCGCCATGACGACCATTATGACATCATCGTCGCCATGACGACCATTATGACGTCATCGTCGCCATGACGACCATTATGACGTCATCGTCGCCATGACGACCATTATGACATCATCGTCGGCATGACGACCATTATGACATCATCGTCGCCATGATGACCATTATAACAACATCGTCGCCATGACGACCATTATGGCAACACCGGCGCCATGACGACCAGTATGACATCATCGTCGCCATGACGACCATTATGACATCACCGTCGCCGTGACGACCATTATGACATCATCGTCGCCATGACAACCATTATGACATCATCGTCGCCATGACAACCATTATGGCAACACCGTCGCCATGACGACCAGTATGACATCATCGTCGCCATGACGACCATTTTGACATCATCGTCGCCGTGACGACCATTATGACATCACCAAAGCCATGACAACCATACTGACATCATCGTCGCCATGACGACCATTATGACATCATCGTCGCCATGACGACCATTATGACATCATCGTCGCCATGACGACTATTATGACATCACCAAAGCCATGACCACCATACTGACATCATCGTCGCCATGACGACCATTATGACATCATCGTCGCCATGACGACCATTATGACATCATCGTCGCCATGACGACCATTATGACGTCATCGTCGCCATGACGACCATTATGGCATCATCGTCGCCATGACGACCATTATGACATCATCGTCGCCATGAAGACCATTATGACATCATCGTCTCCATGACGACCATTATGACATCATCGTCGCCATGACGACCATTATGAGATCATCGTCGCCATGACGACCATTATGACATCATCTTCGCCATGACGACCATTATGACATCATCGTCGGCATGACGACCATTATGACATCACCGTCGCCATGACGACCATTATGGCAACACCGTCGCCATGACAACCAGTATGACATCATCGTCCCATGACGACCATTATGACATCATCGTCGCCATGACGACCATTATGACGTCATCGTCGCCATGACGACCATTATGGCATCATCGTCGCCATGACGACCATTATGACATCATCGTCGCCATGAAGACCATTATGACATCACCGTCGCCGTGACGACCATTATGACATCATCCTCGCCGTGACGACCATTATGACATCATCGTCGCCATGACGACCATTATGACATCACCAAAGCCATGACAACCATAATGACATCATCGTCGCCATGACGACCATTATGACATCACCAAAGCCATGACCACCATACTGACATCATCGTCGCCATGACGACCATTCTGACATCACCATTGCCATGACGACCATTATGACATCACCGTCGCCATGACGACCATTATGACATCACCAAAGCCATGACAACCATATTGACATCATCGTCGCCATGACGACCATTATGACATCATCGTCGCCATGACGACCATTATGACATCATCGTCGCCATGACGACCATTATGACATCACCAAAGCCATGACAACCATATTGACATCATCGTCGCCATGACGACCATTATGACATCATCGTCGCCATGACGACCATTATGACATCATCGTCGCCATGACGACCATTATGACATCACCAAATCCATGACCACCATACTGACATCATCGTCGGCATGACGACCATTATGACATCACCGTCGCCATGACGACCATTATGACATCATCGTCGCCATGATGACCATTATGGCAACACCGTCGCCATGACGACCAGTATGACAACATCGTCGCCATGACGACCATTATGACATCATCGTCGCCATGACGACCATTATGACGTCATCTTCTCCATGACGACCATTATGACGTCATCGTCGCCATGACGACCATTATGACATCATCGTCGCCATGGCGACCATTTTGACATCATCGTCGCCATGACGACCATTATGGCAACACCGTCGCCATGACGACCAGTATGACATCATCGTCGCCATGACGACCATTATGACATCACCGTCGCCGTGACGACCATTATAAGATAAGATAAGATAAGATAAGATATACTTTATTTATCCCGGAGGAAATTACCGCAATTTCCTCCGGGATAAATAAAGTATATCTTATCTTATCTTATCTTATCTTATGACATCATCGTCGCCGTGACGACCATTATGACATCATCGTCGCCATGACGACCATTATGACATCACCGTCGCCATGACGACCATTATGACATCACCAAAGCCATGACAACCATATTGACATCATCGTCGCCATGACGACCATTATGACATCATCGTCGCCATGACGACCATTATGACATCACCAAAGCCATGACCACCATACTGACATCATCGTCGCCATGACGACCATTATGACATCACCAAAGCCATGACCACCATACTGAAATCATCGTCGCCATGACGACCATTATGACATCATCGTCGCCATGACGACCATTATGACATCATCGTCACCATGACGACCATTTTGGCAACACCGTCGCCATGACGACCATTATGACATCATCGTCGGCATGACGACCATTATGACATCACCGTCGCCATGACGACCATTATGACATCTTCGTCGCCATGACGACCATTATGACATCATCGTCGCCATGACGACCATTATGACGTCATTGTCGCCATGACGACCATTATGACGTCATCGTCGCCATGACAACCATTATGACATCATCGTCGCCATGACGACCATTATGACATCATCGTCGGCATGACGACCATTATGACATCATCGTCGCCATGATGACCATTATAACAACATCGTCGCCATGACGACCATTATGGCAACACCGGCGCCATGACGACCAGTATGACATCATCGTCGCCATGACGACCATTATGACATCACCGTCGCCGTGACGACCATTATGACATCATCGTCGCCATGACAACCATTATGACATCATCGTCGCCATGACAACCATTATGGCAACACCGTCGCCATGACGACCAGTATGACATCATCGTCGCCATGACGACCATTATAACATCACCGTCGCCGTGACGACCATTTTGACATCATCGTCGCCGTGACGACCATTATGACATCACCAAAGCCATGACAACCATACTGACATCATCGTCGCCATGACGACCATTATGACATCATCGTCGCCATGACGACCATTATGACATCATCGTCGCCATGACGACTATTATGACATCACCAAAGCCATGACCACCATACTGACATCATCGTCGCCATGACGACCATTATGACATCATCGTCGCCATGACGACCATTATGACATCATCGTCGCCATGACGACCATTATGACGTCATCGTCGCCATGACGACCATTATGGCATCATCGTCGCCATGACGACCATTATGACATCATCGTCGCCATGAAGACCATTATGACATCATCGTCTCCATGACGACCATTATGACATCATCGTCGCCATGACGACCATTATGAGATCATCGTCGCCATGACGACCATTATGACATCATCTTCGCCATGACGACCATTATGACATCATCGTCGGCATGACGACCATTATGACATCACCGTCGCCATAACGACCATTATGGCAACACCGTCGCCATGACAACCAGTATGACATCATCGTCCCATGACGACCATTATGACATCATCGTCGCCATGACGACCATTATGACGTCATCGTCGCCATGACGACCATTATGGCATCATCGTCGCCATGACGACCATTATGACATCATCGTCGCCATGAAGACCATTATGACATCACCGTCGCCGTGACGACCATTATGACATCATCCTCGCCGTGACGACCATTATGACATCATCGTCGCCATGACGACCATTATGACATCACCAAAGCCATGACAACCATAATGACATCATCGTCGCCATGACGACCATTATGACATCACCAAAGCCATGACCACCATACTGACATCATCGTCGCCATGACGACCATTCTGACATCACCATTGCCATGACGACCATTATGACATCACCGTCGCCATGACGACCATTATGACATCACCAAAGCCATGACAACCATATTGACATCATCGTCGCCATGACGACCATTATGACATCATCGTCGCCATGACGACCATTATGACATCATCGTCGCCATGACGACCATTATGACATCACCAAAGCCATGACAACCATATTGACATCATCGTCGCCATGACGACCATTATGACATCATCGTCGCCATGACGACCATTTTGACATCATCGTCGCCGTGACGACCATTATGACATCACCAAAGCCATGACAACCATATTGACATCATCGTCGCCATGACCACCATACTGACATCATCGTCGCCATGACGACCATTATGACATCATCGTCGCCATGACGACCATTATGACATCACCAAATCCATGACCACCATACTGACATCATCGTCGGCATGACGACCATTATGACATCACCGTCGCCATGACGACCATTATGACATCATCGTCGCCATGATGACCATTATGGCAACACCGTCGCCATGACGACCAGTATGACAACATCGTCGCCATGACGACCATTATGACATCATCGTCGCCATGACGACCATTATGACGTCATCTTCTCCATGACGACCATTATGACGTCATCGTCGCCATGACGACCATTATGACATCATCGTCGCCATGGCGACCATTTTGACATCATCGTCGCCATGACGACCATTATGGCAACACCGTCGCCATGACGACCAGTATGACATCATCGTCGCCATGACGACCATTATGACATCACCGTCGCCGTGACGACTATTATGACATCATCGTCGCCGTGACGACCATTATGACATCATCGTCGCCATGACGACCATTATGACATCACCGTCGCCATGACGACCATTATGACATCACCAAAGCCATGACAACCATATTGACATCATCGTCGCCATGACGACCATTATGACATCATCGTCGCCATGACGACCATTATGACATCACCAAAGCCATGACCACCATACTGACATCATCGTCGCCATGACGACCATTATGACATCACCAAAGCCATGACCACCATACTGACATCATCGTCGCCATGACGACCATTGTGACATCATCGTCGCCATGACGACCATTATGACATCATCGTCACCATGACGACCATTATGGCAACACCGTCGCCATGACGACCATTATGACATCATCGTCGCCATGAAGACCATTATGACATCACCGTCGCCGTGACGACCATTATGACATCATCCTCGCCGTGACGACCATTATGACATCATCGTCGCCATGACGACCATTATGACATCATCGTCGCCATGACGACCATTATGACATCATCGTCGCCATGACGACCATTATGACATCACCAAAGCCATGACAACCATATTGACATCATCGTCGCCATGACGACCATTATGACATCATCGTCGCCATGACGACCATTATGACATCATCGTCGCCATGACGACCATTATGACATCACCAAAGCCATGACCACCATACTGACATCATCGTCGCCATGACGACCATTATGACATCACCAAAGCCATGACCACCATACTGAAATCATCGTCGCCATGACGACCATTATGACATCATCGTCGCAATGACGACCATTATGACATCATCGTCACCATGACGACCATTATGGCAACACCGTCGCCATGACGACCATTATGACATCATCGTCGGCATGACGACCATTATGACATCACCGTCGCCATGACGACCATTATGACATCTTCGTCGCCATGACGACCATTATGACATCATCGTCGCCATGACGACCATTATGACGTCATCGTCGCCATGACGACCATTATGACGTCATCGTCGCCATGACGACCATTATGACATCATCGTCGGCATGACGACCATTATGACATCATCGTCGCCATGATGACCATTATAACAACATCGTCGCCATGACGACCATTATGGCAACACCGGCGCCATGACGACCAGTATGACATCATCGTCGCCATGACGACCATTATGACATCACCGTCGCCGTGACGACCATTATGACATCATCGTCGCCATGACAACCATTATGACATCATCGTCGCCATGACAACCATTATGGCAACACCGTCGCCATGACGACCAGTATGACATCATCGTCGCCATGACGACCATTTTGACATCATCGTCGCCGTGACGACCATTATGACATCACCAAAGCCATGACAACCATACTGACATCATCGTCGCCATGACGACCATTATGACATCATCGTCGCCATGACGACCATTATGACATCATCGTCGCCATGACGACTATTATGACATCACCAAAGCCATGACCACCATACTGACATCATCGTCGCCATGACGACCATTATGACATCATCGTCGCCATGACGACCATTATGACATCATCGTCGCCATGACGACCATTATGACGTCATCGTCGCCATGACGACCATTATGGCATCATCGTCGCCATGACGACCATTATGACATCATCGTCGCCATGAAGACCATTATGACATCATCGTCTCCATGACGACCATTATGACATCATCGTCGCCATGACGACCATTATGAGATCATCGTCGCCATGACGACCATTATGACATCATCTTCGCCATGACGACCATTATGACATCATCGTCGGCATGACGACCATTATGACATCACCGTCGCCATGACGACCATTATGGCAACACCGTCGCCATGACAACCAGTATGACATCATCGTCCCATGACGACCATTATGACATCATCGTCGCCATGACGACCATTATGACGTCATCGTCGCCATGACGACCATTATGGCATCATCGTCGCCATGACGACCATTATGACATCATCGTCGCCATGAAGACCATTATGACATCACCGTCGCCGTGACGACCATTATGACATCATCCTCGCCGTGACGACCATTATGACATCATCGTCGCCATGACGACCATTATGACATCACCAAAGCCATGACAACCATAATGACATCATCGTCGCCATGACGACCATTATGACATCACCAAAGCCATGACCACCATACTGACATCATCGTCGCCATGACGACCATTCTGACATCACCATTGCCATGACGACCATTATGACATCACCGTCGCCATGACGACCATTATGACATCACCAAAGCCATGACAACCATATTGACATCATCGTCGCCATGACGACCATTATGACATCATCGTCGCCATGACGACCATTATGACATCATCGTCGCCATGACGACCATTATGACATCACCAAAGCCATGACAACCATATTGACATCATCGTCGCCATGACGACCAATATGACATCATCGTCGCCATGACGACCATTATGACATCATCGTCGCCATGACGACCATTATGACATCACCAAATCCATGACCACCATACTGACATCATCGTCGGCATGACGACCATTATGACATCACCGTCGCCATGACGACCATTATGACATCATCGTCGCCATGATGACCATTATGGCAACACCGTCGCCATGACGACCAGTATGACAACATCGTCGCCATGACGACCATTATGACATCATCGTCGCCATGACGACCATTATGACGTCATCTTCTCCATGACGACCATTATGACGTCATCGTCGCCATGACGACCATTATGACATCATCGTCGCCATGGCGACCATTTTGACATCATCGTCGCCATGACGACCATTATGGCAACACCGTCGCCATGACGACCAGTATGACATCATCGTCGCCATGACGACCATTATGACATCACCGTCGCCGTGACGACCATTATAAGATAAGATAAGATAAGATAAGATAAGATATACTTTATTTATCCCGGAGGAAATTACCGCAATTTCCTCCGGGATAAATAAAGTATATCTTATCTTATCTTATCTTATCTTATGACATCATCGTCGCCGTGACGACCATTATGACATCATCGTCGCCATGACGACCATTATGACATCACCGTCGCCATGACGACCATTATGACATCACCAAAGCCATGACAACCATATTGACATCATCGTCGCCATGACGACCATTATGACATCATCGTCGCCATGACGACCATTATGACATCACCAAAGCCATGACCACCATACTGACATCATCGTCGCCATGACGACCATTTTGACATCACCAAAGCCATGACCACCATACTGAAATCATCGTCGCCATGACGACCATTATGACATCATCGTCGCCATGACGACCATTATGACATCATCGTCACCATGACGACCATTTTGGCAACACCGTCGCCATGACGACCATTATGACATCATCGTCGGCATGACGACCATTATGACATCACCGTCGCCATGACGACCATTATGACATCTTCGTCGCCATGACGACCATTATGACATCATCGTCGCCATGACGACCATTATGACGTCATTGTCGCCATGACGACCATTATGACGTCATCGTCGCCATGACAACCATTATGACATCATCGTCGCCATGACGACCATTATGACATCATCGTCGGCATGACGACCATTATGACATCATCGTCGCCATGATGACCATTATAACAACATCGTCGCCATGACGACCATTATGGCAACACCGGCGCCATGACGACCAGTATGACATCATCGTCGCCATGACGACCATTATGACATCACCGTCGCCGTGACGACCATTATGACATCATCGTCGCCATGACAACCATTATGACATCATCGTCGCCATGACAACCATTATGGCAACACCGTCGCCATGACGACCAGTATGACATCATCGTCGCCATGACGACCATTATAACATCACCGTCGCCGTGACGACCATTTTGACATCATCGTCGCCGTGACGACCATTATGACATCACCAAAGCCATGACAACCATACTGACATCATCGTCGCCATGACGACCATTATGACATCATCGTCGCCATGACGACCATTATGACATCATCGTCGCCATGACGACTATTATGACATCACCAAAGCCATGACCACCATACTGACATCATCGTCGCCATGACGACCATTATGACATCATCGTCGCCATGACGACCATTATGACATCATCGTCGCCATGACGACCATTATGACGTCATCGTCGCCATGACGACCATTATGGCATCATCGTCGCCATGACGACCATTATGACATCATCGTCGCCATGAAGACCATTATGACATCATCGTCTCCATGACGACCATTATGACATCATCGTCGCCATGACGACCATTATGAGATCATCGTCGCCATGACGACCATTATGACATCATCTTCGCCATGACGACCATTATGACATCATCGTCGGCATGACGACCATTATGACATCACCGTCGCCATAACGACCATTATGGCAACACCGTCGCCATGACAACCAGTATGACATCATCGTCCCATGACGACCATTATGACATCATCGTCGCCATGACGACCATTATGACGTCATCGTCGCCATGACGACCATTATGGCATCATCGTCGCCATGACGACCATTATGACATCATCGTCGCCATGAAGACCATTATGACATCACCGTCGCCGTGACGACCATTATGACATCATCCTCGCCGTGACGACCATTATGACATCATCGTCGCCATGACGACCATTATGACATCACCAAAGCCATGACAACCATAATGACATCATCGTCGCCATGACGACCATTATGACATCACCAAAGCCATGACCACCATACTGACATCATCGTCGCCATGACGACCATTCTGACATCACCATTGCCATGACGACCATTATGACATCACCGTCGCCATGACGACCATTATGACATCACCAAAGCCATGACAACCATATTGACATCATCGTCGCCATGACGACCATTATGACATCATCGTCGCCATGACGACCATTATGACATCATCGTCGCCATGACGACCATTATGACATCACCAAAGCCATGACAACCATATTGACATCATCGTCGCCATGACGACCATTATGACATCATCGTCGCCATGACGACCATTTTGACATCATCGTCGCCGTGACGACCATTATGACATCACCAAAGCCATGACAACCATATTGACATCATCGTCGCCATGACCACCATACTGACATCATCGTCGCCATGACGACCATTATGACATCATCGTCGCCATGACGACCATTATGACATCACCAAATCCATGACCACCATACTGACATCATCGTCGGCATGACGACCATTATGACATCACCGTCGCCATGACGACCATTATGACATCACCGTCGCCGTGACGACTATTATGACATCATCGTCGCCGTGACGACCATTATGACATCATCGTCGCCATGACGACCATTATGACATCACCGTCGCCATGACGACCATTATGACATCACCAAAGCCATGACAACCATATTGACATCATCGTCGCCATGACGACCATTATGACATCA
Organism: Phyllobates terribilis; assembly: GCF_046119375.1. Taxonomy (NCBI): domain Eukaryota; kingdom Metazoa; phylum Chordata; class Amphibia; order Anura; family Dendrobatidae; genus Phyllobates; species Phyllobates terribilis. The sequence goes on from NW_027362819.1 coordinate 4,338,981, forward strand.
TCGTCGCCATGACGACCATTATGACATCACCAAAGCCATGACCACCATACTGACATCATCGTCGCCATGACGACCATTATGACATCACCAAAGCCATGACCACCATACTGACATCATCGTCGCCATGACGACCATTATGACATCATCGTCGCCATGACGACCATTATGACATCATCGTCACCATGACGACCATTATGGCAACACCGTCGCCATGACGACCATTATGACATCATCGTCGCCATGAAGACCATTATGACATCACCGTCGCCGTGACGACCATTATGACATCATCCTCGCCGTGACGACCATTATGACATCATCGTCGCCATGACGACCATTATGACATCATCGTCGCCATGACGACCATTATGACATCATCGTCGCCATGACGACCATTATGACATCACCAAAGCCATGACAACCATATTGACATCATCGTCGCCATGACGACCATTATGACATCATCGTCGCCATGACGACCATTATGACATCATCGTCGCCATGACGACCATTATGACATCACCAAATCCATGACCACCATACTGACATCATCGTCGGCATGACGACCATTATGACATCACCGTCGCCATGACGACCATTATGACATCATCGTCGCCATGATGACCATTATGGCAACACCGTCGCCATGACGACCAGTATGACAACATCGTCGCCATGACGACCATTATGACATCATCGTCGCCATGACGACCATTATGACGTCATCTTCTCCATGACGACCATTATGACGTCATCGTCGCCATGACGACCATTATGACATCATCGTCGCCATGGCGACCATTTTGACATCATCGTCGCCATGACGACCATTATGGCAACACCGTCGCCATGACGACCAGTATGACATCATCGTCGCCATGACGACCATTATGACATCACCGTCGCCGTGACGACCATTATAAGATAAGATAAGATAAGATAAGATAAGATATACTTTATTTATCCCGGAGGAAATTACCGCAATTTCCTCCGGGATAAATAAAGTATATCTTATCTTATCTTATCTTATCTTATGACATCATCGTCGCCGTGACGACCATTATGACATCATCGTCGCCATGACGACCATTATGACATCACCGTCGCCATAACGACCATTATGACATCACCAAAGCCATGACAACCATATTGACATCATCGTCGCCATGACGACCATTATGACATCATCGTCGCCATGACGACCATTATGACATCACCAAAGCCATGACCACCATACTGACATCATCGTCGCCATGACGACCATTATGACATCACCAAAGCCATGACCACCATACTGAAATCATCGTCGCCATGACGACCATTATGACATCATCGTCGCCATGACGACCATTATGACATCATCGTCACCATGACGACCATTTTGGCAACACCGTCGCCATGACGACCATTATGACATCATCGTCGGCATGACGACCATTATGACATCACCGTCGCCATGACGACCATTATGACATCTTCGTCGCCATGACGACCATTATGACATCATCGTCGCCATGACGACCATTATGACGTCATTGTCGCCATGACGACCATTATGACGTCATCGTCGCCATGACGACCATTATGACATCATCGTCGCCATGACGACCATTATGACATCATCGTCGGCATGACGACCATTATGACATCATCGTCGCCATGATGACCATTATAACAACATCGTCGCCATGACGACCATTATGGCAACACCGGCGCCATGACGACCAGTATGACATCATCGTCGCCATGACGACCATTATGACATCACCGTCGCCGTGACGACCATTATGACATCATCGTCGCCATGACAACCATTATGACATCATCGTCGCCATGACAACCATTATGGCAACACCGTCGCCATGACGACCAGTATGACATCATCGTCGCCATGACGACCATTATAACATCACCGTCGCCGTGACGACCATTTTGACATCATCGTCGCCGTGACGACCATTATGACATCACCAAAGCCATGACAACCATACTGACATCATCGTCGCCATGACGACCATTATGACATCATCGTCGCCATGACGACCATTATGACATCATCGTCGCCATGACGACTATTATGACATCACCAAAGCCATGACCACCATACTGACATCATCGTCGCCATGACGACCATTATGACATCATCGTCGCCATGACGACCATTATGACGTCATCGTCGCCATGACGACCATTATGGCATCATCGTCGCCATGACGACCATTATGACATCACCAAAGCCATGACAACCATACTGACATCATCGTCGCCATGACGACCATTATGACATCATCGTCGCCATGACGACCATTATGACATCATCGTCGCCATGACGACTATTATGACATCACCAAAGCCATGACCACCATACTGACATCATCGTCGCCATGACGACCATTATGACATCATCGTCGCCATGACGACCATTATGACGTCATCGTCGCCATGACGACCATTATGGCATCATCGTCGCCATGACGACCATTATGACATCATCGTCGCCATGAAGACCATTATGACATCATCGTCTCCATGACGACCATTATGACATCATCGTCGCCATGACGACCATTATGAGATCATCGTCGCCATGACGACCATTATGACATCATCTTCGCCATGACGACCATTATGACATCATCGTCGGCATGACGACCATTATGACATCACCGTCGCCATAACGACCATTATGGCAACACCGTCGCCATGACAACCAGTATGACATCATCGTCCCATGACGACCATTATGACATCATCGTCGCCATGACGACCATTATGACGTCATCGTCGCCATGACGACCATTATGGCATCATCGTCGCCATGACGACCATTATGACATCATCGTCGCCATGAAGACCATTATGACATCACCGTCGCCGTGACGACCATTATGACATCATCCTCGCCGTGACGACCATTATGACATCATCGTCGCCATGACGACCATTATGACATCACCAAAGCCATGACAACCATAATGACATCATCGTCGCCATGACGACCATTATGACATCACCAAAGCCATGACCACCATACTGACATCATCGTCGCCATGACGACCATTCTGACATCACCATTGCCATGACGACCATTATGACATCACCGTCGCCATGACGACCATTATGACATCACCAAAGCCATGACAACCATATTGACATCATCGTCGCCATGACGACCATTATGACATCATCGTCGCCATGACGACCATTATGACATCATCGTCGCCATGACGACCATTATGACATCACCAAAGCCATGACAACCATATTGACATCATCGTCGCCATGACGACCATTATGACATCATCGTCGCCATGACGACCATTTTGACATCATCGTCGCCGTGACGACCATTATGACATCACCAAAGCCATGACAACCATATTGATATCATCGTCGCCATGACCACCATACTGACATCATCGTCGCCATGACGACCATTATGACATCATCGTCGCCATGACGACCATTATGACATCACCAAATCCATGACCACCATACTGACATCATCGTCGCCATGACGACCATTATGACATCACCGTCGCCATGACGACCATTATGACATCATCGTCGCCATGATGACCATTATGGCAACACCGTCGCCATGACGACCAGTATGACAACATCGTCGCCATGACGACCAGTATGACAACATCGTCGCCATGACGACCATTATGACATCATCGTCGCCATGACGACCATTATGACGTCATCTTCTCCATGACGACCATTATGACGTCATCGTCGCCATGACGACCATTATGACATCATCGTCGCCATGGCGACCATTTTGACATCATCGTCGCCATGACGACCATTATGGCAACACCGTCGCCATGACGACCAGTATGACATCATCGTCGCCATGACGACCATTATGACATCACCGTCGCCGTGACGACCATTATGACATCATCGTCGCCGTGACGACCATTATGACATCATCGTCGCCATGACGACCATTATGACATCACCGTCGCCATGACGACCATTATGACATCACCAAAGCCATGACAACCATATTGACATCATCGTCGCCATGACGACCATTATGACATCATCGTCGCCATGACGACCATTATGACATCACCAAAGCCATGACCACCATACTGACATCATCGTCGCCATGACGACCATTATGACATCACCAAAGCCATGACCACCATACTGACATCATCGTCGCCATGACGACCATTATGACATCATCGTCGCCATGACGACCATTATGACATCATCGTCACCATGACGACCATTATGGCAACACCGTCGCCATGACGACCATTATGACATCATCGTCGGTATGACGACCATTATGACATCACCGTCGCCATGACGACCATTATGACATCATCGTCGCCATGACGACCATTATGACGTCATCGTCGCCATGACGACCATTATGACGTCATCGTCGCCATGACGACGATTATGACGTCATCGTCGCCATGACGACCATTATGACATCATCGTCGCCATGATGACCATTATGACATCATCGTCGCCATGACGACCATTATGACATCATCGTCGCCATGACGATCATTATGACATCATCGTCGCCATGACGACCATTATGGCAACACCGTCGCCATGACGACCATTATGACATCATCATCGGCATGACGACCATAATGACATCATCATCGCCATGACGACTATTACGACATCACCGTCGCCATGACGACCATTATGACGTCATCGTCGCCATGACGACCAATATGACATCATCGTCGCCATGACGACCATTATGACATCATCTTCGCCATGACGACCATTATGACATCATCGTCGGTATGACGACCATTATGACATCACCGTCGCCATGACGACCATTATGACATCATCGTCGCCATGACGACCATTATGGCAACACCGTCGCCATGACGACCATTATGACATCATCGTCTGCATGACGACCATTATGACATCATCGTCGCCATGACGACCATTATGGCAACACCGTCGCCATGACGACCAGTATGACATCATCGCCGCCATGACGACCATTATGACATCATCATCGCCATGACGACCATTATGACGTCATCGTCGCCATGACCACCATTATGGCAACACCGTCGCCATGACGACCAGTATGACATCATCGTCGCCATGACGACCATTATGACATCACCGTCGCCGTGACGACTATTATGACATCATCGTCGCCGTGACGACCATTATGACATCATCGTCGACATAACGACCATTATGACATCACCGTCGCCATGACGACTATTATGACATCACCAAAGCCATGACCACCATACTGACATCATCGTCGCCATGACGACCATTATGACATCATCGTCGCCATGACGACCATTATGACATCATCGTCACCATGACGACCATTATGGCAACACCGTCGCTATGACGACCATTATGACATCATCGTCGGCATGACGACCATTATGACATCATCGTCGCCATGACGAATATTATGACATCACCGTCCCCATGACGACCATTATGACATCATCGTCGCCATGACGACCATTATGGCAACACCGTCGCCATGATGACCAGTATGACATCATCGTCGCCATGACGACCATTATGACATCACCGTCGCCGTGACGACCATTATGACATCATCGTCGCCGTGACGACCAGTATGACATCATCGTCGCCATGACGATCATTATGACATCACCGTCGCCATGATGACCATAATGACATCACCAAAGCCATGACAACCATAATGACATCACCAAAGCCATGACAACCATATTGACATCATCGTCGCCATGACGACCATTATGGCAACACCGTCACCATGACGACCAGTATGACATCACCAAAGCCATGACCACCATACTGACATCATCGTCGCCATGACGAGCATACTGACATCACCATTGCCATGACGACCATTATGACATCACCGTCGCCATGACGACCATTATGACATCACCAAAGCCATGACCACCATATTGACATCATCGTCGCCATGACGACCATTATGACATCATCGTCGCCATGACGACCATTATGACATCATCGTCGCCATGACGACCATTATGGCAACACCGTCGCCATGACGACCATTATGACATCATCATCGGCATGACGACCATAATGACATCATCATCGCCATGACGACTATTACGACATCACCGTCGCCATGACGACCATTATGACGTCATCGTCGCCATGACGACCAATATGACATCATCGTCGCCATGACGACCATTATGACATCATCTTCGCCATGACGACCATTATGACATCATCGTCGGCATGACGACTATTATGACATCACCGTCGCCATGACGACCATTATGACATCATCGTCGCCATGACGACCATTATGGCAACACCGTCGCCATGACGACCATTATGACATCATCGTCTGCATGACGACCATTATGACATCATCGTCGCCATGACGACCATTATGGCAACACCGTCGCCATGACGACCAGTATGACATCATCGCCGCCATGACGACCATTATGACATCATCGTCGCCATGACGACCATTATGACGTCATCGTCGCCATGACCACCATTATGGCAACACCGTCGCCATGACGACCATTATGACATCACCGTCGCCGTGACGACTATTATGACATCATCGTCGCCGTGACGACCATTATGACATCATCGTCGACATAACGACCATTATGACATCACCGTCGCCATGACGACCATTATGACATCACCAAAGCCATGACAACCATAATGACATCATCGTCACCATGACGACCATTATGACATCACCAAAGCCATGACCACCATACTGACATCAACGTCGCCATGACGACCATTCTGACATCACCATTGCCATGACGACCATTATGACATCACCGTCGCCATGACGACCATTATGACATCACCAAAGCCATGACCACCATACTGACATCATCGTCGCCATGACGACCATTATGACATCATCGTCGCCATGACGACCATTATGACATCATCGTCACCATGACGACCATTATGGCATCACCGTCGCCATGACGACCATTATGACATCATCGTCGGCATGACGACCATTATGACATCATCGTCGACATGACGAATATTATGACATCACCGTCCCCATGACGACCATTATGACATCATCGTCGCCATAACGACCATTATGACGTCATCATCGCCATGACGACCATTATGACATCATCGTCGCCATGACGACCATTATGACATCACCAAAGCCATGACCACCATACTGACATCATCGTCGGCATGACGACCATTATGACATCACCGTTGCCATGACGACCATTATGACATCATCATCGCCATGACGACCATTATGGCAACACCGTCGCCATGACGACCAGTATGACATCATCGTCGCCATGACGACCATTATGACGTCATCATCGCCATGACAACCATTATGACGTCATCGTCGCCATGACGACCATTATGACATCATCGTCGTCATGACGACCATTATGACATCATCGTCGCCATGACAAACCATTATGGCAACACCGTCGCCATGACGACCAGTATGTCATCATCGTCGCCATGACGACCATTATGACATCACCGTCGCCGTGACGACCATTATGACATCATCGTCGCCGTGACGACCATTATGGCAACACCGTCGCCATGACGACCATTATGACATCATCGTCGGCATGACAACCATTATGACATCATCGTCGGCATGACGACCATTATGACATCATCTTCGCCATGACGACCATTATGGCAACACCGTCGCCATGACGACCAGTATGACATCATCGTCGCCATGACGACCATTATGACATCATCGTCGCCATAACGACCTTTATGACGTCATCGTCGCCATGACGACCATTATGATATCATCGTCGCCATGACGACCATTATGACGTCATCGTCGCCATGACGACCATTATGGCAACACCGTCGCCATGACGACCAGTATGACATCATCTTCGCCATGACGACCATTATGACATCACCGTCGCCGTGACGACCATTATGACATCATCGTCGCCATGACGACCATTATGACATCATCGTTGCCATGACGACTATTATGACATCACCAAAGCCATAACCACCATACTGACATCATCGTCGCCATGACGAGCATTCTGACATCACCATTGCCATGACGACCATTATGACATCACCGTCGCCATGACGACCATTATGACATCACCAAAGCCATGACCACCATATTGACATCATCGTCGCCATGACGACCATTATGACATCATCGTCGCCATGACGACCATTATGACATCATCGTCGCCATGACGACCATTATGGCAATACCGTCGCCATGACGACCATTATGACATCATCGTCGCCATGACGACCATTATGACATCATCGTCGCCATGACGACTATTATGGAAACACCGTCGCCATGACGACCAGTATGACATCATCGTCGCCATGACGACCATTATGACAACATCGTCGCCATGACGACCATTATGACATCATCTTCGCCATGACGACCAGTATGACATCATCGTCGCCGTGACGACCATTATGACATCATCGTCGCCATGACGACCATTATGACATCACCGTCGCCATGACGACCATTATGACATCATCGTCGCCATGACGACCATTATGACGTCATCGTCGCCATGACGACCATTATGACGTCATCGTCGCCATGACGACGATTATGACGTCATCGTCGCCATGACGACCATTATGACATCATCGTCGCCATGATGACCATTATGACATCATCGTCGCCATGACGACCATTATGACATCATCGTCGCCATGACGATCATTATGACATCATCGTCGCCATGACGACCATTATGGCAACACCGTCGCCATGACGACCATTATGACATCATCATCGGCATGACGACCATAATGACATCATCATCGCCATGACGACTATTACGACATCACCGTCGCCATGACGACCATTATGACGTCATCGTCGCCATGACGACCAATATGACATCATCGTCGCCATGACGACCATTATGACATCATCTTCGCCATGACGACCATTATGACATCATCGTCGGTATGACGACCATTATGACATCACCGTCGCCATGACGACCATTATGACATCATCGTCGCCATGACGACCATTATGGCAACACCGTCGCCATGACGACCATTATGACATCATCGTCTGCATGACGACCATTATGACATCATCGTCGCCATGACGACCATTATGGCAACACCGTCGCCATGACGACCAGTATGACATCATCGCCGCCATGACGACCATTATGACATCATCATCGCCATGACGACCATTATGACGTCATCGTCGCCATGACCACCATTATGGCAACACCGTCGCCATGACGACCAGTATGACATCATCGTCGCCATGACGACCATTATGACATCACCGTCGCCGTGACGACTATTATGACATCATCGTCGCCGTGACGACCATTATGACATCATCGTCGACATAACGACCATTATGACATCACCGTCGCCATGACGACTATTATGACATCACCAAAGCCATGACCACCATACTGACATCATCGTCGCCATGACGACCATTATGACATCATCGTCGCCATGACGACCATTATGACATCATCGTCACCATGACGACCATTATGGCAACACCGTCGCTATGACGACCATTATGACATCATCGTCGGCATGACGACCATTATGACATCATCGTCGCCATGACGAATATTATGACATCACCGTCCCCATGACGACCATTATGACATCATCGTCGCCATGACGACCATTATGGCAACACCGTCGCCATGATGACCAGTATGACATCATCGTCGCCATGACGACCATTATGACATCACCGTCGCCGTGACGACCATTATGACATCATCGTCGCCGTGACGACCAGTATGACATCATCGTCGCCATGACGATCATTATGACATCACCGTCGCCATGATGACCATAATGACATCACCAAAGCCATGACAACCATAATGACATCACCAAAGCCATGACAACCATATTGACATCATCGTCGCCATGACGACCATTATGGCAACACCGTCACCATGACGACCAGTATGACATCACCAAAGCCATGACCACCATACTGACATCATCGTCGCCATGACGAGCATACTGACATCACCATTGCCATGACGACCATTATGACATCACCGTCGCCATGACGACCATTATGACATCACCAAAGCCATGACCACCATATTGACATCATCGTCGCCATGACGACCATTATGACATCATCGTCGCCATGACGACCATTATGACATCATCGTCGCCATGACGACCATTATGGCAACACTGTCGCCATGACGACCATTATGACATCATCATCGGCATGACGACCATAATGACATCATCATCGCCATGACGACTATTACGACATCACCGTCGCCATGACGACCATTATGACGTCATCGTCGCCATGACGACCAATATGACATCATCGTCGCCATGACGACCATTATGACATCATCTTCGCCATGACGACCATTATGACATCATCGTCGGCATGACGACTATTATGACATCACCGTCGCCATGACGACCATTATGACATCATCGTCGCCATGACGACCATTATGGCAACACCGTCGCCATGACGACCATTATGACATCATCGTCTGCATGACGACCATTATGACATCATCGTCGCCATGACGACCATTATGGCAACACCGTCGCCATGACGACCAATATGACATCATCGCCGCCATGACGACCATTATGACATCATCGTCGCCATGACGACCATTATGACGTCATCGTCGCCATGACCACCATTATGGCAACACCGTCGCCATGACGACCATTATGACATCACCGTCGCCGTGACGACTATTATGACATCATCGTCGCCGTGACGACCATTATGACATCATCGTCGACATAACGACCATTATGACATCACCGTCGCCATGACGACCATTATGACATCACCAAAGCCATGACAACCATAATGACATCATCGTCACCATGACGACCATTATGACATCACCAAAGCCATGACCACCATACTGACATCAACGTCGCCATGACGACCATTCTGACATCACCATTGCCATGACGACCATTATGACATCACCGTCGCCATGACGACCATTATGACATCACCAAAGCCATGACCACCATACTGACATCATCGTCGCCATGACGACCATTATGACATCATCGTCGCCATGACGACCATTATGACATCATCGTCACCATGACGACCATTATGGCAACACCGTCGCCATGACGACCATTATGACATCATCGTCGGCATGACGACCATTATGACATCATCGTCGACATGACGAATATTATGACATCACCGTCCCCATGACGACCATTATGACATCATCGTCGCCATAACGACCATTATGACGTCATCATCGCCATGACGACCATTATGACATCATCGTCGCCATGACGACCATTATGACATCACCAAAGCCATGACCACCATACTGACATCATCGTCGGCATGACGACCATTATGACATCACCGTTGCCATGACGACCATTATGACATCATCATCGCCATGACGACCATTATGGCAACACCGTCGCCATGACGACCAGTATGACATCATCGTCGCCATGACGACCATTATGACGTCATCATCGCCATGACAACCATTATGACGTCATCGTCGCCATGACGACCATTATGACATCATCGTCGTCATGACGACCATTATGACATCATCGTCGCCATGACAAACCATTATGGCAACACCGTCGCCATGACGACCAGTATGTCATCATCGTCGCCATGACGACCATTATGACATCACCGTCGCCGTGACGACCATTATGACATCATCGTCGCCGTGACGACCATTATGGCAACACCGTCGCCATGACGACCATTATGACATCATCGTCGGCATGACAACCATTATGACATCATCGTCGGCATGACGACCATTATGACATCATCGTCGCCATGACGACCATTATGGCAACACCGTCGCCATGACGACCAGTATGACATCATCGTCGCCATGACGACCATTATGACATCATCGTCGCCATAACGACCTTTATGACGTCATCGTCGCCATGACGACCATTATGATATCATCGTCGCCATGACGACCATTATGACGTCATCGTCGCCATGACGACCATTATGGCAACACCGTCGCCATGACGACCAGTATGACATCATCTTCGCCATGACGACCATTATGACATCACCGTCGCCGTGACGACCATTATGACATCATCGTCGCCATGACGACCATTATGACATCATCGTTGCCATGACGACTATTATGACATCACCAAAGCCATAACCACCATACTGACATCATCGTCGCCATGACGAGCATTCTGACATCACCATTGCCATGACGACCATTATGACATCACCGTCGCCATGACGACCATTATGACATCACCAAAGCCATGACCACCATATTGACATCATCGTCGCCATGACGACCATTATGACATCATCGTCGCCATGACGACCATTATGACATCATCGTCGCCATGACGACCATTATGGCAATACCGTCGCCATGACGACCATTATGACATCATCGTCGCCATGACGACCATTATGACATCATCGTCGCCATGACGACTATTATGGAAACACCGTCGCCATGACGACCAGTATGACATCATCGTCACCATGACGACCATTATGACAACATCGTCGCCATGACGACCATTATGACATCATCTTCGCCATGACGACCAGTATGACATCATCGTCGCCGTGACGACCATTATGACATCATCGTCGCCATGACGACCATTATGACATCACCGTCGCCATGAAGACCATTATGACATCACCAAAGCCATGACAACCATACTGACATCATCGTCGCCATGACGACCATTATGACATCATCGTCGCCATGACGACCATTATGACATCATCGTCGCCATGACGACTATTATGACATCACCAAAGCCATGACCACCATACTGACATCATCGTCGCCATGACGACCATTCTGTCATCACCATTGCCATGACGACCATTATGACTTCATCGTCGCCATGACGACCATTATGACATCAACAAAGCCATGACCACCATATTGACATCATCGTCGCCATGACGACCATTATGACATCATCGTCGCCATGACGACCATTATGACATCATCGTCGCCATGACGACTATTATGGCAACACCGTCGCCATGACGACCATTATGACATCATCGTCGGCATGACGACCATTATGACATCATCGTCGCCATGACGACTATTATGACATCACCGTCGCCATGACGACCATTATGACATCATCGTCGCCATGACGACCATTATGACGTCATCGTCGCCATGACGACCATTATGACATCATCGTCGCCATGACGACCATTATGACGTCATCTTCGCCATGACAACCATTATGACATCATCGTCGGCATGACGACCAATATGACATCACCGTCGCCATGACGACCATTATGACATCATCGTCGCCACGACGACCATTATGGCAACACCGTCGCCATGACGACCATTATGACATCATCGTCGGCATGACGACCATTATGACATCATCGTCGCCATGACGACCATTATGACATCACCAAAGCCATGACCACCATACTGACATCATCGTCGCCATGACGACCATTATGACATCATCTTCGCCATGACGACCATTATGACATCATCGTCGGCATGACGACCATTATGACATCATCGTCGCCATGACGACCATTATGACATCATCGTCGCCATGACGACCATTATGGCAACACCGTCGCCATGACGACCAGTATGACATCATCGTCGCCATGACGACCATTATGACATCACCGTCGCCGTGACGACCATTATGACATCATCGTCGCCGTGACGACCATTATGACATCATCGTCGCCATGACGACCATTATGACATCACCGTCGCCATGATGACCATTATGACATCACCAAAGCCATGACAACCATATTGACATCATCGTCGCCATGACGACCATTATGACATCATCGTCGCCATGACGACCATTATGACATCACCAAAGCTATGACCACCATACTGACATCATCGTCACCATGACGACCACTCTGACATCACCATTGCCATTACGACCATTATGACATCACCGTCGCCATGACGACCATTATGACATCACCAAAGCCATGACCACCATACTGACATCATCGTCGCCATGACGACCATTATGACATCATCGTCGCCATGACGACCATTATGACATCATCGTCGCCATGACGACCATTATGGCAACACCGTCGCCATGACGACCATTATGACATCATCGTCGGCATGACGACCATTATGACATCATCGTCGCCATGACGACTATTATGACATCACCGTCGCCATGACGACCATTATGACGTCATCGTCACCATGACGACCATTATGACATCATCGTCGGCATGACGACCATTATGACATCATCGTCGCCATGACGACCATTATGACATCATCGTCGCCATGACGACCATTATGGCAACACCGTCGCCATGACGACCAGTATGACATCACCGTCGCCATGACGACCATTATGACATCATCGTCGCCATGACGACCATTATGACGTCATCATCGCCATGACGACCATTATGACATCATCGTCGCCATGACGACCATTATGACGTCACCTTCGCCATGACAACCATTATGACATCATCGTCGGCATGATGACCAATATGACATCACCGTCGCCATGACGACCATTATGACATCATCGTCGCCACGACGACCATTATGGCAACACCGTCGCCATGACGACCATTATGACATCATCGTCGGCATTACGACCATTATGACATCATCGTCGCCATGACGACCATTATGACATCACCAAAGCCATGACCACCATACTGACATCATCGTCGCCATGACGACCATTATGACATCATCTTCGCCATGACGACCATTATGACATCATCGTCGGCATGACGACCATTATGACATCATCGTCGCCATGACGACCATTATGACATCATCGTCGCCATGACGACCATTATGGCAACACCGTCGCCATGACGACCAGTATGACATCATCGTCGCCATGACGACCATTATGACATCACCGTCGTCGTGACGACCATTATGACATCATCGTCGCCGTGACGACCATTATGACATCACCGTCGCCATGATGACTATTATGACATCACCGTCGCCATGACGACCATCATGACGTCATCGTCTCCATGACGACCATTATGACATCATCGTCGCCATGACGACCATTATGACACCGTCGTCGGCATGACGACTATTATGACATCACCAAAGCCATGACCACCATACTGACATCATCGTCGCCATGACGAGCATTTTGACATCACCATTGCCATGACGACCATTATGACATCACCGTCGCCATGACGACCATTATGACATCACCAAAGCCATGACCACCATATTGACATCATCGTCGCCATGACGACCATTATGACATCATCGTCGCCATGACGACCATTATGGCAACACCGTCGCCATGACGACCATTATGACATCATCGTCGGCATGACGACCATTATGACATCATCGTCGCCATGACGACCATTATGGCAACACCGTCGCCATGACGACCAGTATGACATCATCGTCGCCATGACGACCATTATGACATCACCGTCGCCGTGACGACCATTATGACATCATCGTCGCCGTGACGACCATTATGACATCATCGTCGCCATGACGACCATTATGACATCACCGTCGCCATGATGACCATTATGACATCACCAAAGCCATGACAACCATATTGACATCATCGTCGCCATGACGACCATTATGACATCATCGTCGCCATGACGACCATTATGACATCACCAAAGCTATGACCACCATACTGACATCATCGTCACCATGACGACCACTCTGACATCACCATTGCCATTACGACCATTATGACATCACCGTCGCCATGACGACCATTATGACATCACCAAAGCCATGACCACCATACTGACATCATCGTCGCCATGACGACCATTATGACATCATCGTCGCCATGACGACCATTATGACATCATCGTCGCCATGACGACCATTATGGCAACACCGTCGCCATGACGACCATTATGACATCATCGTCGGCATGACGACCATTATGACATCATCGTCGCCATGACGACTATTATGACATCACCGTCGCCATGACGACCATTATGACGTCATCGTCACCATGACGACCATTATGACATCATCGTCGGCATGACGACCATTATGACATCATCGTCGCCATGACGACCATTATGACATCATCGTCGCCATGACGACCATTATGGCAACACCGTCGCCATGACGACCAGTATGACATCACCGTCGCCATGACGACCATTATGACATCATCGTCGCCATGACGACCATTATGACGTCATCATCGCCATGACGACCATTATGACATCATCGTCGCCATGACGACCATTATGACGTCACCTTCGCCATGACCACCATATTGACATCATCGTCGCCATGACGACCATTATGACATCATCGTCGCCATGACGACCATTATGACATCATCGTCGCCATGACGACCATTATGGCAACACCGTCGCCATGACGACCATTATGACATCATCGTCGGCATGACGACCATAATGACATCATCGTCGCCATGACGACTATTATGACATCACCGTCGCCATGACGACCATTATGACATCATCGTCGCCATGACGACCATTATGACGTCATCGTCGCCATGACGACCATTATGACATCATCGTCGCCATGACGACCATTATGACATCATCTTCGCCATGACGACCATTATGACATCATCGTCGGCATGACGACCATTATGACATCACCGTCGCCATGACGACCATTATGACATCAACGTCGCCATGACGACCATTATGGCAACACCGTCGCCATGACGACCACTATGACATCATCGTCTGCATGACGACCATTATGACATCATCGTCGCCATGACGACCATTATGGCAACACCGTCGCCATGACGACCAGTATGACATCATCGCCGCCATGACGACCATTATGACATCATCGTCGCCATGACGACCATTATGACGTCATCGTCACCATGACCACCATTATGCCATCATCGTCGCCATGACCACCATTATGGCATCATCGTCGCCATGACGACCATTATGACATCATCGTCGCCATGACGACCATTATGGCAACACCGTCGCCATGACAACCAGTATGACATCATCGTCGCCATGACGACCATTATGGCAACACCGTCGCCATGACGACCAGTATGACATCATCGTCGCCATGACGACTATTATGACATCACCGTCGCCGTGACGACTATTATGACATCATCGTCGCCGTGACGACCATTATGACATCATCGTCGACATAACGACCATTATGACATCACCGTCGCCATGACGACCATTATGACATCACCAAAGCCATGACAACCATAATGACATCATCGTCGCCATGACGACCATTATGACATCACCAAAGCCATGACCACCATACTGACATCATCTTCGCCATGACGACCATTCTGACATCACCATTGCCATGACGACCATTATGACATCACCATTGCCATGACGACCATTATGACATCACCGTCGCCATGACGACCATTATGACATCACCAAAGCCATGACCACCATACTGACATCATCGTCGCCATGACGACCATTATGACATCATCGTCGCCATGACGACCATTATGACATCATCGTCGCCATGACGACCATTATGGCAACACCGTCGCCATAACGACCATTATGACATCATCGTCGGCATGACGACCATTATGACATCATCGTCGCCATGACGACTATTATGACATCACCGTCGCCATGACGACCATTATGACGTCATCGTCACCATGACGACCATTATGACATCATCGTCGGCATGACGACCATTATGACATCATCGTCGCCATGACGACCATTATGGCAACACCGTCGCCATGACGACCAGTATGGCAACACCGTCGCCATGACGACCAGTATGACATCACCATCGCCATGACGACCATTATGACATCATCGTCGCCATGACGACCATTATGACGTCATCATCGCCATGACGACCATTATGACATCACCGTCGCCATGACGACCATTATGACGTCATCGTCACCATGACGACCATTATGACATCATCGTCGGCATGACGACCATTATGACATCATCGTCGCCATGACGACCATTATGACATCATCGTCGCCATGACGACCTTTATGGCAACACCATCGCCATGACGACCAGTATGACATCACCGTCGCCATGACGACCATTATGACATCATCGTCGGCATGACGACCATTATGACATCATCGTCGCCATGACGACCATTATGACATCACCAAAGCCATGACCACCATACTGACATCATCGTCGCCATGACGACCATTATGACATCATCTTCGCCATGACGACCATTATGACATCATCTTCGCCATGACGACCATTATGACATCATCGTCGGCATGAAGACCATTATGACATCATCGTCGCCATGACGACCATTATGACATCATCGTCGGCATGACGACCATAATGACATCATCGTCGCCATGAGGACTATTATGACATCACCGTCGCCATGACGACCATTATGACATCACCGTCGCCATGACGACCATTATGACGTCATCGTCGCCATGACGACCATTATGACGTCATCGTCGCCATGACGACCATTATGACATCATCGTCGCCATGACGACCATTATGACATCATCTTCGCCATGACGACCATTATGACATCATCGTCGGCATGACGACCATTATGACATCACCGTCGCCATGACGACCATTATGACGTCATCGTCGCCATGACCACCATTATGCCATCATCGTCGCCATGACCACCATTATGGCATCATCGTCGCCATGACGACCATTATGACATCATCGTCGCCATGACGACCATTATGGCAACACCGTCGCCATGACGACCAGTATGACATCATCGTCTCCATGACGACTATTATGACATCACCGTCGCCGTGACAACTATTATGACATCATCGTCGCCGTGACGACCATTATGACATCATCGTCGACATAACGACCATTATGACATCACCGTCGCCATGACGACCATTATGACATCACCAAAGCCATGACAACCATAATGACATCATCGTCGCCATGACGACCATTATGACATCACCAAAGCCATGACCACCATACTGACATCATCTTCGCCATGACGACCATTCTGACATCACCATTGCCATGACGACCATTATGACATCACCGTCGGTATGACGACCATTATGACATCATCGTCGCCATGACGACCATTATGGAAACACCGTCGCCATGGCGACCAGTATGACATCATCGTCGCCATGACGACCATTATAACGTCATCGTCGCCATGGCAACCATTATGACGTCATCGTCGCCATGACGTCCATTATGACATCATCGTCGCCCTGACGACCATTATGACGTCATCGTCGCCATGACGACCATTATGGCAACACCGTCGCCATGACGACCAGTATGTCATCATCGTCGCCATGACGACCGTTATGACATCACCGTCGCCGTGACGACCATTATGACATCATCGACGCCGTGACGACCATTATGGCAACACCGTCGCCATGACGACCATTATGACATCATCATCGGCATGACGACCATTATGACATCATCGTCGGCATGTCGACCATTATGACATCATCGTCGCCATGACGACCATTATGGCAACACCGTCGCCATGACGACCAGTATGACATCATCGTCGCCATGACGACCATTATGACATCATCGTCGGCATGTCGACCATTATGACATCATCGTCGCCATGACGACCATTATGGCAACACAGTCGCCATGACGACCAGTATGACATCATCGTCGCCATGACGACCATTATGACATCACCGTCGCCGTGACGACCATTATGACATCATCGTCGCCATGACGACCATTATGACATCATCGTCGCCATGACGACTATTATGACATCACCAAAGCCATGACCACCATACTGACATCATCGTCGCCATGACGAGCATACAGACATCACCATTGCCATGACGACCATTATGACATCACCGTCGCCATGACGACCATTATGACATCACCAAAGCCATGACCACCATATTGACATCATCATCGCCATGACGACCATTATGACATCATCGTCGCCATGACGATCATTATGACATCATCGTCGCCATGACGACCATTATGGCAACACCGTCGCCATGACGACCATTATGACATCATCATCGGCATGACGACCATAATGACATCATCATCGCCATGACGAATATTACGACATCACCGTCGCCATGACGACCATTATGACGTCATCGTCGCCATGACGACCAATATGACATCATCGTCGCCATGACGACCATTATGACATCATCTTCGCCATGACGACCATTATGACATCATCGTCGGTATGACGACCATTATGACATCACCGTCGCCATGACGACCATTATGACATCATCGTCGCCATGACGACCATTATGGCAACACCGTCGCCATGACGACCATTATGACATCATCGTCTGCATGACGACCATTATGACATCATCGTCGCCATGACGACCATTATGGCAACACCGTCGCCATGACGACCAGTATGACATCATCGCCGCCATGACGACCATTATGACATCATCATCGCCATGACCACCATTATGGCAACACCGTCGCCATGACGACCAGTATGACATCATCGTCGCCATGACGACCATTATGACATCACCGTCGCCGTGACGACTATTATGACATCATCGTCGCCGTGACGACCATTATGACATCATCGTCGACATAACGACCATTATGACATCACCGTCGCTATGACGACTATTATGACATCACCAAAGCCATGACCACCATACTGACATCATCGTCGCCATGACGACCATTATGACATCATCGTCGCCATGACGACCATTATGACATCTTCGTCACCATGACGACCATTATGGCAACACCGTCGCTATGACGACCATTATGACATCATCGTCGGCATGACGACCATTATGACATCATCGTCGCCATGACGAATATTATGACATCACCGTCCCCATGACGACCATTATGACATCATCGTCGCCATGACGACCATTATGGCAACACCGTCGCCATGATGACCAGTATGACATCATCGTCGCCATGACGACCATTATGACATCACCGTCGCCGTGACGACCATTATGACATCATCGTCGCCGTGACGACCAGTATGACATCATCGTCGCCATGACGATCATTATGACATCACCGTCGCCATGATGACCATAATGACATCACCAAAGCCATGACAACCATAATGACATCACCAAAGCCATGACAACCATATTGACATCATCGTCGCCATGACGACCATTATGGCAACACCGTCACCATGACGACCAGTATGACATCACCGTCGCCATGACGACCATTATGACATCACCAAAGCCATGACCACCATACTGACATCTCGTCGCCATGACGAGCATACTGACATCACCATTGCCATGACGACCATTATGACATCACCGTCGCCATGACGACCATTATGACATCACCAAAGCCATGACCACCATATTGACATCATCGTCGCCATGACGACCATTATGACATCATCGTCGCCATGACGACCATTATGACATCATCGTCGCCATGACGACCATTATGGCAACACCGTCGCCATGACGACCATTATGACATCATCATCGGCATGACGACCATAATGACATCATCATCGCCATGACGACTATTACGACATCACCGTCGCCATGACGACCATTATGACGTCATCGTCGCCATGACGACCAATATGACATCATCGTCGCCATGACGACCATTATGACATCATCTTCGCCATGACGACCATTATGACATCATCGTCGGCATGACGACTATTATGACATCACCGTCGCCATGACGACCATTATGACATCATCGTCGCCATGACGACCATTATGGCAACACCGTCGCCATGACGACCATTATGACATCATCGTCTGCATGACGACCATTATGACATCATCGTCGCCATGACGACCATTATGGCAACACCGTCGCCATGACGACCAGTATGACATCATCGCCGCCATGACGACCATTATGACATCATCGTCGCCATGACGACCATTATGACGTCATCGTCGCCATGACCACCATTATGGCAACACCGTCGCCATGACGACCATTATGACATCACCGTCGCCGTGACGACTATTATGACATCATCGTCGCCGTGACGACCATTATGACATCATCGTCGACATAACGACCATTATGACATCACCGTCGCCATGACGACCATTATGACATCACCAAAGCCATGACAACCATAATGACATCATCGTCACCATGACGACCATTATGACATCACCAAAGCCATGACCACCATACTGACATCAACGTCGCCATGACGACCATTCTGACATCACCATTGCCATGACGACCATTATGACATCACCGTCGCCATGACGACCATTATGACATCACCAAAGCCATGACCACCATACTGACATCATCGTCGCCATGACGACCATTATGACATCATCGTCGCCATGACGACCATTATGACATCATCGTCACCATGACGACCATTATGGCAACACCGTCGCCATGACGACCATTATGACATCATCGTCGGCATGACGACCATTATGACATCATCGTCGCCATGACGAATATTATGACATCACCGTCCCCATGACGACCATTATGACATCATCGTCGCCATAACGACCATTATGACGTCATCATCGCCATGACGACCATTATGACATCATCGTCGCCATGACGACCATTATGACATCACCAAAGCCATGACCACCATACTGACATCATCGTCGGCATGACGACCATTATGACATCACCGTCGCCATGACGACCATTATGACATCATCATCGCCATGACGACCATTATGGCAACACCGTCGCCATGACGACCAGTATGACATCATCGTCGCCATGACGACCATTATGACGTCATCATCGCCATGACAACCATTATGACGTCATCGTCGCCATGACGACCATTATGACATCATCGTCGCCATGACGACCATTATGACATCATCGTCGCCATGACAAACCATTATGGCAACACCGTCGCCATGACGACCAGTATGTCATCATCGTCGCCATGACGACCATTATGACATCACCGTCGCCGTGACGACCATTATGACATCATCGTCGCCGTGACGACCATTATGGCAACACCGTCGCCATGACGACCATTATGACATCATCGTCGGCATGACAACCATTATGACATCATCGTCGGCATGACGACCATTATGACATCATCGTCGCCATGACGACCATTATGGCAACACCGTCGCCATGACGACCAGTATGACATCATCGTCGCCATGACGACCATTATGACATCATCGTCGCCATAACGACCTTTATGACGTCATCGTCGCCATGACGACCATTATGATATCATCGTCGCCATGACGACCATTATGACGTCATCGTCGCCATGACGACCATTATGGCAACACCGTCGCCATGACGACCAGTATGACATCATCTTCGCCATGACGACCATTATGACATCACCGTCGCCGTGACGACCATTATGACATCATCGTCGCCATGACGACCATTATGACATCATCGTTGCCATGACGACTATTATGACATCACCAAAGCCATAACCACCATACTGACATCATCGTCGCCATGACGAGCATTCTGACATCACCATTGCCATGACGACCATTATGACATCACCGTCGCCATGACGACCATTATGACATCACCAAAGCCATGACCACCATATTGACATCATCGTCGCCATGACGACCATTATGACATCATCGTCGCCATGACGACCATTATGACATCATCGTCGCCATGACGACCATTATGGCAATACCGTCGCCATGACGACCATTATGACATCATCGTCGCCATGACGACCATTATGACATCATCGTCGCCATGACGACTATTATGGAAACACCGTCGCCATGACGACCAGTATGACATCATCGTCGCCATGACGACCATTATGACAACATCGTCGCCATGACGACCATTATGACATCATCTTCGCCATGACGACCAGTATGACATCATCGTCGCCGTGACGACCATTATGACATCATCGTCGCCATGACGACCATTATGACATCACCGTCGCCATGAAGACCATTATGACATCACCAAAGCCATGACAACCATACTGACATCATCGTCGCCATGACGACCATTATGACATCATCGTCGCCATGACGACCATTATGACATCATCGTCGCCATGACGACTATTATGACATCACCAAAGCCATGACCACCATACTGACATCATCGTCGCCATGACGACCATTCTGTCATCACCATTGCCATGACGACCATTATGACTTCACCGTCGCCATGACGACCATTATGACATCAACAAAGCCATGACCACCATATTGACATCATCGTCGCCATGACGACCATTATGACATCATCGTCGCCATGACGACCATTATGACATCATCGTCGCCATGACGACTATTATGGCAACACCGTCGCCATGACGACCATTATGACATCATCGTCGGCATGACGACCATTATGACATCATCGTCGCCATGACGACTATTATGACATCACCGTCGCCATGACGACCATTATGACATCATCGTCGCCATGACGACCATTATGACGTCATCATCGCCATGACGACCATTATGACATCATCGTCGCCATGACGACCATTATGACGTCATCTTCGCCATGACAACCATTATGACATCATCGTCGGCATGACGACCAATATGACATCACCGTCGCCATGACGACCATTATGACATCATCGTCGCCACGACGACCATTATGGCAACACCGTCGCCATGACGACCATTATGACATCATCGTCGGCATGACGACCATTATGACATCATCGTCACCATGACGACCATTATGACATCACCAAAGCCATGACCACCATACTGACATCATCGTCGCCATGACGACCATTATGACATCATCTTCGCCATGACGACCATTATGACATCATCGTCGGCATGACGACCATTATGACATCATCGTCGCCATGACGACCATTATGACATCATCGTCGCCATGACGACCATTATGGCAACACCGTCGCCATGACAACCAGTATGACATCATCGTCGCCATGACGACCATTATGACATCACCGTCGCCGTGACGACCATTATGACATCATCGTCGCCGTGACGACCATTATGACATCATCGTCGCCATGACGACCATTATGACATCACCGTCGCCATGATGACCATTATGACATCACCAAAGCCATGACAACCATATTGACATCATCGTCGCCATGACGACCATTATGACATCATCGTCGCCATGACGACCATTATGACATCACCAAAGCTATGACCACCATACTGACATCATCGTCACCATGACGACCACTCTGACATCACCATTGCCATGACGACCAGTATGACATCACCGTCGCCATGACGACCATTATGACATCACCAAAGCCATGACCACCATACTGACATCATCGTCGCCATGACGACCATTATGACATCATCGTCGCCATGACGACCATTATGACATCATCGTCGCCATGACGACCATTATGGCAACACCGTCGCCATGACGACCATTATGACATCATCGTCGGCATGACGACCATTATGACATCATCGTCGCCATGACGACTATTATGACATCACCGTCGCCATGACGACCATTATGACGTCATCGTCACCATGACGACCATTATGACATCATCGTCGGCATGACGACCATTATGACATCATCGTAGCCATGACGACCATTATGACATCATCGTCGCCATGACGACCATTATGGCAACACCGTCGCCATGACGACCAGTATGACATCACCGTCGCCATGACGACCATTATGACATCATCGTCGCCATGACGACCATTATGACGTCATCATCGCCATGACGACCATTATGACATCATCGTCGCCATGACGACCATTATGACGTCACCTTCGCCATGACAACCATTATGACATCATCGTCGGCATGATGACCAATATGACATCACCGTCGCCATGACGACCATTATGACATCATCGTCGCCACGACGACCATTATGGCAACACCGTCGCCATGACGACCATTATGACATCATCGTCGGCATGACGACCATTATGACATCATCGTCGCCATGACGACCATTATGACATCACCAAAGCCATGACCACCATACTGACATCATCGTCGCCATGACGACCATTATGACATCATCTTCGCCATGACGACCATTATGACATCATCGTCGGCATGACGACCATTATGACATCATCGTCGCCATGACGACCATTATGACATCATCGTCGCCATGACGACCATTATGGCAACACCGTCGCCATGACGACCAGTATGACATCATCGTCGCCATGACGACCATTATGGCAACACCGTCGCCATGACGGCCATTATGACATCATCGTCGGCATGACGACCATTATGACATCATCTTCGCCATGACGACTATTATGACATCACCGTCGCCATGACGACCATTATGACGTCATCGTCACCATGACGACCATTATGACATCATCGTCGCCATGACGACCATTATGACACCATCGTCGGCATGACGACCATTATGACATCATCGTCGCCATGACGACCATTATGACATCATCGTCGCCATGACGACCATTATGGCAACACCGTCGCCATGACGACCAGTATGACATCATCGTCGCCATGACGACCATTATGACATCACCGTCGCCGTGACGACCATTATGACATCATCGTCGCAATGACGACCATTATGACATCATCGTCGCCATGACGACTATTATGACATCACCAAAGCCATGACCACCATACTGACATCATCGTCGCCATGACGAGCATTTTGACATCACCATTGCCATGACGACCATTATGACATCACCGTCGCCATGACGACCATTATGACATCACCAAAGCCATGACCACCATTATGCCATCATCGTCGCCATGACCACCATTATGGCATCATCGTCGCCATGACGACCATTATGACATCATCGTCGCCATGACGACCATTATGGCAACACCGTCGCCATGACGACCAGTATGACATCATCGTCGCCATGACGACCATTATGGCAACACCGTCGCCATGACGACCAGTATGACATCATCGTCGCCATGACGACTATTATGACATCACCGTCGCCGTGACGACCATTATGACATCATCGTCGACATAACGACCATTATGACATCACCGTCGCCATGATGACCATTATGACATCACCAAAGCCATGACAACCATAATGACATCATCGTCGCCATGACGACCATTATGACATCACCAAAGCCATGACCACCATACTGACATCATCTTCGCCATGACGACCATTCTGACATCACCATTGCCATGACGACCATTATGACATCACCATTGCCATGACGACCATTATGACATCACCGTCGCCATGACGACCATTATGACATCACCAAAGCCATGACCACCATACTGACATCATCGTCGCCATGACGACCATTATGACATCACCGTCGCCATGACGACCATTATGACATCATCGTCGGCATGACGACCATTATGACATCATCGTCGCCATGACGACTATTATGACATCACCGTCGCCATGACGACCATTATGACGTCATCGTCACCATGACGACCATTATGACATCATCGTCGGCATGACGACCATTATGACATCATCGTCGCCATGACGACCATTATGACATCATCGTCGCCATGACGACCATTATGGCAACACCGTCGCCATGACGACCAGTATGACATCACCGTCGCCATGACGACCATTATGACATCATCGTCGCCATGACGACCATTATGACGTCATCATCGCCATGACGACCATTATGACATCACCGTCGCCATGACGACCATTATGACGTCATCGTCACCATGACGACCATTATGACATCATCGTCGGCATGACGACCATTATGACATCATCGTCGCCATGACGACCATTATGACATCATCGTCGCCATGACGACCATTATGGCAACACCGTCGCCATGACGACCAGTATGACATCACCGTCGCCATGACGACCATTATGACATCATCGTCGGCATGACGACCATTATGACATCATCGTCGCCATGACGACCATTATGACATCACCAAAGCCATGACCACCATACTGACATCATCGTCGCCATGACGACCATTATGACATCATCTTCGCCATGACGACCATTATGACATCATCGTCGGCATGACGACCATTATGACATCATCGTCGCCATGACGACCATTATGACATCATCGTCGGCATGACGACCATAATGACATCATCGTCGCCATGAGGACTATTATGACATCACCGTCGCCATGACGACCATTATGACATCATCGTCGCCATGACGACCATTATGACGTCATCGTCGCCATGACGACCATTATGACATCATCGTCGCCATGACGACCATTATGACATCATCTTCGCCATGACGACCATTATGACATCATCGTCGGCATGACGACCATTATGACATCACCGTCGCCATGACGACCATTATGACATCATCGTTGCCATGACGAACATTATGGCAACACCGTCGCCATGACGACCACTATGACATCATCGTCTGCATGACGACCATTATGACATCATCGTCGCCATGACGACCATTATGGCAACACCGTCGCCATGACGACCAGTATGACATCATCGCCGCCATGACGACCATTATGACATCATCGTCGCCATGACGACCATTATGACGTCATCGTCGCCATGACCACCATTATGCCATCATCGTCGCCATGACCACCATTATGGCATCATCGTCGCCATGACGACCATTATGACATCATCGTCGCCATGACGACCATTATGGCAACACCGTCGCCATGACGACCAGTATGACATCATCGTCTCCATGACGACCATTATGGCAACACCGTCGCCATGACGACCAGTATGACATCATCGTCTCCATGACGACTATTATGACATCACCGTCGCCGTGACGACTATTATGACATCATCGTCGCCGTGACGACCATTATGACATCATCGTCGACATAACGACCATTATGACATCACCGTCGCCATGACGACCATTATGACATCACCAAAGCCATGACAACCATAATGACATCATCGTCGCCATGACGACCATTATGACATCACCAAAGCCATGACCACCATACTGACATCATCTTCGCCATGACGACCATTCTGACATCACCATTGCCATGACGACCATTATGACATCACCGTCGCCATGACGACCATTATGACATCACCAAAGCCATGACCACCATACTGACA
Organism: Phyllobates terribilis; assembly: GCF_046119375.1. NCBI lineage: Eukaryota > Metazoa > Chordata > Amphibia > Anura > Dendrobatidae > Phyllobates > Phyllobates terribilis. The sequence continues at coordinate 4,368,064 of NW_027362819.1, forward strand.
TCATCGTCGCCATGACGACCATTATGACATCATCGTCGCCATGACGACCATTATGACATCATCGTCGCCATGACGACCATTATGGAAACACCGTTGCCATGGCGACCAGTATGACATCATCGTCGCCATGACGACCATTATAACGTCATCGCCGCCATGGCAACCATTATGACGTCATCGTCGCCATGACGTCCATTATGACATCATCGTCGCCCTGACGACCATTATGACGTCATCGTCGCCATGACGACCATTATGGCAACACCGTCGCCATGACGACCAGTATGTCATCATCGTCGCCATGACGACCGTTATGACATCACCGTCGCCGTGACGACCATTATGACATCATCGACGCCGTGACGACCATTATGGCAACACCGTCGCCATGACGACCATTATGACATCATCATCGGCATGACGACCATTATGACATCATCGTCGGCATGTCGACCATTATGACATCATCGTCGCCATGACGACCATTATGGCAACACCGTCGCCATGACGACCAGTATGACATCATCGTCGCCATGACGACCATTATGACATCATCGTCGGCATGTCGACCATTATGACATCATCGTCGCCATGACGACCATTATGGCAACACCGTCGCCATGACGACCAGTATGACATCATCGTCGCCATGACGACCATTATGACGTCATCGTCGCCATGACGACCATTATGACGTCATCGTCGCCATGACGACCATTATGACGTCATCGTCGCCATGACGACCATTATGACGTCATCGTCGCCATGACGACCATTATGGCAACACAGTCGCCATGACGACCAGTATGACATCATCGTCGCCATGACGACCATTATGACATCACCGTCGCCGTGACGACCATTATGACATCATCGTCGCCATGACGACCATTATGACATCATCGTCGCCATGACGACTATTATGACATCACCAAAGCCATGACCACCATACTGAAATCATCGTCGCCATGACGAGCATACTGACATCACCATTGCCATGACGACCATTATGACATCACCGTCGCCATGACGACCATTATGACATCACCAAAGCCATGACCACCATATTGACATCATCGTCGCCATGACGACCATTATGACATCATCGTCGCCATGACGATCATTATGACATCATCGTCGCCATGACGACCATTATGGCATCATCGTCGCCATGACGACCATTATGACATCATCTTCGCCATGACGACCATTATGACATCATCGTCGGCATGACGACCATTATGACATCACCGTCGCCATGACGACCATTATGACATCATCGTCGCCATGACGACCATTATGGCAACACCGTCGCCATGACGACCATTATGACATCATCGTCTGCATGACGACCATTATGACATCATCGTCGCCATGACGACCATTATGGCAACACCGTCACCATGACGACCAGTATGACATCATCGCCGCCATGACGACCATTATGACATCATCATCGCCATGACGACCATTATGACGTCATCGTCGCCATGACCACCATTATGGCAACACCGTCGCCATGACGACCAGTATGACATCATCGTCGCCATGACGACCATTATGACATCACCGTCGCCGTGACGACTATTATGACATCATCGTCGCCGTGACGACCATTATGACATCATCGTCGACATAACGACCATTATGACATCACCGTCGCCATGACGACTATTATGACATCACCAAAGCCATGACCACCATACTGACATCATCGTCGCCATGACGACCATTATGACATCATCGTCGCCATGACGACCATTATGACATCATCGTCGCCATGACGACTATTATGACATCACCGTCACCATGACGACCATTATGACGTCATCGTCACCATGACGACCATTATGACATCATCGTCGGCATGACGACCATTATGACATCATCGTCGCCATGACGACCATTATGACATCATCGTCGCCATGACGACCATTATGGCAACACCGTCGACATGACGACCAGTATGACATCACCGTCGCCATGACGACCATTATGACATCATCGTCGCCATGACGACCATTATGACGTCATCATCGCCATGACGACCATTATGACATCACCGTCGCCATGACGACCATTATGACATCACCGTCGCCATGACGACCATTATGACGTCATCGTCACCATGACGACCATTATGACATCATCGTCGGCATGGCGACCATTATGACATCATCGTCGCCATGACGACCATTATGACATCATCGTCGCCATGACGACCATTATGGCAACACCGTCGCCATGACGACCAGTATGACATCACCGTCGCCATGACGACCATTATGACTATCATCGTCGGCATGACGACCATTATGACATCATCGTCGCCATGACGACCATTATGACATCACCAAAGCCATGACCACCATACTGACATCATCGTCGCCATGACGACCATTATGACATCATCTTCGCCATGACGACCATTATGACATCATCGTCGGCATGACGACCATTATGACATCATCGTCGCCATGACGACCATTATGACATCATCGTCGGCATGACGACCATAATGACATCATCGTCGCCATGAGGACTATTATGACATCACCGTCGCCATGACGACCATTATGACATCATCGTCGCCATGACGACCATTATGACGTCATCGTCGCCATGACGACCATTATCACATCATCGTCGCCATGAGGACCATTATGACATCATCTTCGCCATGACGACCATTATGACATCATCGTCGGCATGACGACCATTATGACATCACCGTCGCCATGACGACCATTATGACATCATCGTCGCCATGACGACCATTATGGCAACACCGTCGCCATGACGACCACTATGACATCATCGTCTGCATGACGACCATTATGACATCATCGTCGCCATGACGACCATTATGGCAACACCGTCGCCATGACGACCAGTATGACATCATCGCCGCCATGACGACCATTATGACATCATCGTCGCCATGACGACCATTATGACGTCATCGTCGCCATGACCACCATTATGCCATCATCGTCGCCATGACCACCATTATGGCATCATCGTCGCCATGACGACCATTATGACATCATCGTCGCCATGACGACCATTATGGCAACACCGTCGCCATGACGACCAGTATGACATCATCGTCTCTATGACGACTATTATGACATCACCGTCGCCGTGACGACTATTATGACATCATCGTCGCCGTGACGACCATTATGACATCATCGTCGACATAACGACCATTATGACATCACCGTCGCCATGACGACCATTATGACATCACCAAAGCCATGACAACCATAATGACATCATCGTCGCCATGACGACCATTATGACATCACCAAAGCCATGACCACCATACTGACATCATCTTCGCCATGACGACCATTCTGACATCACCATTGCCATGACGACCATTATGACATCACCGTCGCCATGACGACCATTATGACATCACCAAAGCCATGACCACCATACTGACATCATCGTCGCCATGACGACCATTATGACATCATCGTCGCCATGACGACCATTATGACATCATCGTCGCCATGACGACCATTATGGAAACACCGTCGCCATGGCGACCAGTATGACATCATCGTCGCCATGACGACCATTATAACGTCATCGTCGCCATGGCAACCATTATGACATCACCGTCGCCGTGACGACCATTATGACATCATCGACGCCGTGACGACCATTATGGCAACACCGTCGCCATGACGACCATTATGACATCATCATCGGCATGACGACCATTATGACATCATCGTCGGCATGTCGACCATTATGACATCATCGTCGCCATTACGACCATTATGGCAACACCGTCGCCATGACGACCAGTATGACATCATCGTCGCCATGACGACCATTATGACATCATCGTCGGCATGTCGACCATTATGACATCATCGTCGCCATGACGACCATTATGGCAACACCGTCGCCATGACGACCAGTATGACATCATCGTCGCCATGACGACCATTATGACGTCATCGTCGCCATGACGACCATTATGACGTCATCGTCGCCATGACGACCATTATGACGTCATCGTCGCCATGACGACCATTATGACGTCATCGTCGCCATGACGACCATTATGGCAACACAGTCGCCATGACGACCATTATGGCAACACAGTCGCCATGACGACCAGTATGACATCATCGTCGCCATGACGACCATTATGACATCACCGTCGCCGTGACGACCATTATGACATCATCGTCGCCATGACGACCATTATGACATCATCGTCGCCATGACGACTATTATGACATCACCAAAGCCATGACCACCATACTGAAATCATCGTCGCCATGACGAGCATACTGACATCACCATTGCCATGACGACCATTATGACATCACCGTCGCCATGACGACCATTATGACATCACCAAAGCCATGACCACCATATTGACATCATCGTCGCCATGACGACCATTATGACATCATCGTCGCCATGACGATCATTATGACATCATCGTCGCCATGACGACCATTATGGCAACACCGTCGCCATGACGACCATTATGACATCATCATCGGCATGACGACCATAATGACATCATCATCGCCATGACGACTATTACGACATCACCGTCGCCATGACGACCATTATGACGTCATCGTCGCCATGACGACCAATATGACATCATCGTCGCCATGACGTAAAATTATGACATCATCTTCGCCATGACGACCATTATGACATCATCGTCGGCATGACGACCATTATGACATCACCGTCGCCATGACGACCATTATGACATCATCGTCGCCATGACGACCATTATGGCAACACCGTCGCCATGACGACCATTATGACATCATCGTCTGCATGACGACCATTATGACATCATCGTCGCCATGACGACCATTATGGCAACACCGTCGCCATGACGACCAGTATGACATCATCGCCACCATGACGACCATTATGACATCATCATCGCCATGACGACCATTATGACGTCATCGTCGCCATGACCACCATTATGGCAACACCGTCGCCATGACGACCAGTATGACATCATCGTCGCCATGACGACCATTATGACATCACCGTCGCCGTGACGACTATTATGACATCATCGTCGCCGTGACGACCATTATGACATCATCGTCGACATAACGACCATTATGACATCACCGTCGCCATGACGACTATTATGACATCACCAAAGCCATGACCACCATACTGACATCATCGTCGCCATGACGACCATTATGACATCATCGTCGCCATGACGACCATTATGACATCATCGTCACCATGACGACCATTATGGCAACACCGTCGCCATGACGACCATTATGACATCATCGTCGGCATGACGACCATTATGACATCATCGTCGCCATGACGAATATTATGACATCACCGTCCCCATGACGACCATTATGACATCATCGTCGCCATGACGACCAGTATGACATCATCGTCGCCATGACGACCATTATGACATCACCGTCGCCGTGACGACCATTATGACATCATCGTCGCCGTGACGACCAGTATGACATCATCGTCGCCATGACGATCATTATGACATCACCGTCGCCATGATGACCATAATGACATCACCAAAGCCATGACAACCATAATGACATCACCAAAGCCATGACAACCATATTGACATCATCGTCGCCATGACGACCATTATGGCAACACCGTCACCATGACGACCAGTATGACATCACCGTCGCCATGACGACCATTATGACATCACCAAAGCCATGACAACCATATTGACATCAACGTCGCCATGACGACCATTATGACATCATCGTCGCCATGACGACCATTATGGCAACACCGTCGCAATGACGACCAGTATGACATCATCGTCACCATGACGACCATTATGGCAACACCGTCGCCATGACGACCGGTATGACTTCATCGTCGCCATGACGACCATTATGACATCATCGTCGCCATGACGACCATTATGACATCATCGTCGCCAGGACGACCATTATGACATCATCGTCGCCATGACGACCATTATGGCAACACCGTCGCCATGACGACCAGTATGACATCATCGTCGCCATGACGACCATTATGACATCACCGTCGCCATGACGACCATTATGACATCACCGTCGCCATGACAACCATATTGACATCATCGTCGCCATGACGACCATTATGACATCATCGTCGCCATGACCACCATACTGACATCATCGTCGCCATGACGACCATTCTGACATTACCATTGCCATGACGACCATTATGACATCACCGTCGTCATGACGACCATTATGACATCACCAAAGCCATGACCATCATACTGACATCATCGTCGCCATGACGACCATTATGACATCATCGTCGCCATGACGACCATTATGACATCATCGTCGCCATGATGACCATTATGACATCACTAAAGCCATGACCACCATACTGACATCACCAAAGCCATGACGACCATTATGACATCACCGTCGCCATGACGACCATTCTGACATCATCGTCGCCATGACGACCATTATGGCAACACCGTCGCCATGACGACCAGTATGACATCATCGTCGCCATGACGACCATTATGGCAACACCGTCGCCATGACGACCAGTATGACATCACCGTCGCCGTGACGACCATTATGACATCATCTTCGCCGTGACGACCATTATGGCAACACCGTCGCCATGACGACCATTATGACATCATCGTCGGCATGACGACCATTATGACATCATCGTCGGCATGACGACCATTATGACATCATCGTCGCCATGACGACCATTATGGCAACAGCGTCGCCATGACGACCATTATGACATCATAGTCGCCATGACGACCATTATGACATCATCGTCGCCATGACGACCATTATGACGTCATCGTCGCCATGACGACCATTATGACGTCATCGTCGCCATGACGACCATTATGGCAACACCGTCGCCATGACGACCAGTATGACATCATCGTCGCCATGACGACCATTATGACATCACCGTCGCCGTGACGACCATTATGACATCATCGTAGCCGTGACGACCATTATGACATCATCGTCGCCATGACGACCATTATGACATCACCGTCGCCATGACGACCATTATGACATCACCAAAGCCATGACAACCATACTGACATCATCGTCGCCATGACGACCATTATGACATCATCGTCGCCATGACGACCATTATGACATCATCGTCGCCATGACGACTATTATGACATCACCAAAGCCATGACCACCATACTGACATCATCGTCGCCATGACGACCATTCTGTCATCACCATTGCCATGATGACCATTATGACATCATCGTCGCCATGACGACCATTATGGCAACACCGTCGCCATGACGACCATTATGACGTCATCGTCGCTATGACGACCATTATGACATCATCGTCGCCATGACGACCATTATGACATCATCGTCGCCATGAAGACCATTATGACATCACCGTCGCCATGACGACCATTATGACATCATCGTCGCCATGACGACCATTATGACATCATCGTCGCCATGACGACCATTATGACATCATCGTCGCCATGAAGACCATTATGACATCATCGTCGCCATGACGACCATTATGACATCACCAAAGCCATGACAACCATATTGACATCATCGTCGCCATGACGACCATTATGACATCATCGTCGCCATGACGACCATTATGACATCACCAAAGCCATGACCACCATACTGACATCATCGTCGCCATGACGACCATTGTGACATCACCATTGCCATGACGACCATTATGACATCACCGTCGCCATGACGACCATTATGAAAACACCAAAGCCATGACCACCATAATGACATCATCGTCGCCATGACGACCATTATGACATCATCGTCGCCATGACGACCATTATGACATCATCGTCGCCATGACGACCATTATGACATCACCAAAGCCATGACCACCATACTGACATCATCGTCGGTATGACGACCATTATGACATCACCGTCGCCATGACGACCATTATGACATCATCGTCGCCATGACGACCATTATGGCAACACCGTCGCCATGACGACCAGTATGACATCATCGTCGCCATGACGACCATTATGACGTCATCGTCGCCATGACAACCATTATGACGTCATCGTCGCCATGACGACCATTATGACATCATCGTCGCCATGACGACCATTATGACGTCATCGTCGCCATGACGACCATTATGGCAACACCGTCGCCATGACGACCATTATGACGTCATCGTCGCCATGACGACCATTATGGCAACACCGTCGCCATGACGACCAGTATGTCATCATCGTCGCCATGACGACCATTATGACATCACCGTCGCCGTGACGACCATTATGACATCATCGTCGCCGTGACGACCATTATGGCAACACCGTCGCCATGACGACCATTATGACATCATCATCGGCATTACGACCATTATGACATCATCGTCGGCATGTCGACCATTATGACATCATCGTCGCCATGACGACCATTATGGCAACACCGTCGCCATGACGACCAGTATGACATAATCGTCGCCATGACGACCATTATGACGTCATCGTCGCCATGACGACCATTATGACGTCATCGTCGCCATGACGACCATTATGACGTCATCGTCGCCATGACGACCATTATGACGTCATCGTCGCCATGACGACCATTATGGCAACACCGTCGCCATGACGACCAGTATGACATCATCGTCGCCATGACGACCATTATGACGTCATCGTCGCCATGACGACCAGTATGACATCATCGTCGCCATGCCGACCATTATGACATCACCGTCGCCGTGACGACCATTATGACATCATCGTAGCCGTGACGACCATTATGACATCATCTTCGCCATGATGACCATTATGACATCACCGTCGCCATGACGACCATTATGACATCACCAAAGCCATGACAACCATACTGACATCATCGTCGCCATGACGACCATTATGACATCATCGTCGCCATGACGACCATTATGACATCATCGTCGCCATGACGACTATTATGACATCACCAAAGCCATGACCACCATACTGACATCATCGTCGCCATGACGACCATTCTGTCATCACCATTGCCATGACGACCATTATGACATCATCGTCGCCATGACGACCATTATGACATCATCGTCGCCATGAAGACCATTATGACATCACCGTCGCCATGACGACCATTATGACATCATCGTCGCCATGACGACCATTATGACATCATCGTCGCCATGACGACCATTATGACATCATCGTCGCCATGAAGACCATTATGACATCATCGTCGCCATGACGACGATTATGACATCACCAAAGCCATGACAACCATATTGACATCATCGTCGCCATGACGACCATTATGACATCATCGTCGCCATGACGACCATTATGACATCACCAAAGCCATTACCACCATACTGACATCATCGTCGGCATGACGACCATTCTGAAATCACCATTGCCATGACGACCATTATGACATCACCGTCGCCATGACGACCATTATGACAACACCAAAGCCATGACCAACATAATGACATCATCGTCGCCATGACGACCATTATGACATCATTGTCTCCATGACGACCATTATGACATCATCGTCGCCATGACGACCATTATGACATCACGAAAGCCATGACCACCATACTGACATTATCGTCGGTATGACGACCATTATGACATCACCGTCACCATGACGACCATTATGACATCATCGTCGCCATGACGACCATTATGGCAACACCGTCGCCATGACGACCAGTATGACATCATCGTCGCCATGACGACCATTATGACGTCATCGTCGCCATGACAACCATTATGACGTCATCGTCGCCATGACGACCGTTATGACATCATCGTCGCCATGACGACCATTATGACGTCATCGTCGCCATGACGACCATTATGGCAACACCGTCGCCATGACGACCAGTATGTCATCATCGTCGCCATGACGACCATTATGACATCATCGTCGGCATGACGACCATAATGACATCATCGTCGCCATGACGACTATTATGACATCACCGTCGCCATGACGACCATTATGACATCATCGTCGCCATGACGACCATTATGACGTCATCGTCGCCATGACGACCATTATGACATCATCGTCGCCATGACGACCATTATGACATCATCTTCGCCATGACGACCAGTATGACATCATCGTCGCCGTGACGACCATTATGACATCATCGTCGCCATGACGACCATTATGACATCACCGTCGCCATGACGACCATTATGACATCACCAAAGCCATGACAACCATACTGACATCATCGTCGCCATGACGACCATTATGACATCACCGTCGCCATGACGACCATTATGACATCACCAAAGCCATGACAACCATACTGACATCATCGTCGCCATGACGACCATTATGACATCATCGTCGCCATGACGACCATTATGACATCATCGTCGCCATGACGACTATTATGACATCACCAAAGCCATGACCACCATACTGACATCATCGTCGCCATGACGACCATTCTGTCATCACCATTGCCATGACGACCATTATGACTTCACCGTCGCCATGACGACCATTATGACATCAACAAAGCCATGACCACCATATTGACATCATCGTCGCCATGACGACCATTATGACATCATCGTCGCCATGACGACCATTATGACATCATCGTCGCCATGACGACCATTATGACATCATCGTCGCCATGACGACTATTATGGCAACACCGTCGCCATGACGACCATTATGACATCATTGTCGGCATGATGACCATTATGACATCATCGTCGCCATGACGACTATTATGACATCACCGTCGCCATGACGACCATTATGACATCATCGTCGCCATGACGACCATTATGACGTCATCTTCGCCATGACAACCATTATGACATCATCGTCGGCATGACGACAAATATGACATCACCGTCGCCACGACGACCATTATGGCAACACCGTCGCCATGACGACCATTATGACATCATCGTCGGCATGACGACCATTATGACATCATCGTCGCCATGACGACCATTATGGCAACACCGTCGCCATGACGACCAGTATGACATCATCATCGTCGCCATGACGACCATTATGACATCATCGTCGCCATGACGACCATTATGACGTCATCGTCGCCATGACGACCATTATGGCATCATCGTCGCCATGACGACCATTATGACATCATCGTCGCCATGACGACCATTATGGCAACACCGTCGCCATGACGACCAGTATGTCATCATCGTCGCCATGACCACCATTATGACATCACCGTCGCCGTGACGACCATTATGACATCATCGTCGCCGTGACGACCATTATGGCAACACCGTCGCCATGACGACCATTATGACATCATCGTCGGCATGACGACCATTATGACATCATCGTCGGCATGACGACCATTATGACATCATCGTCGCCAGGACGACCATTATGGCAACACCGTCGCCATGACGACCAGTATGACATCATCGTCGCCATGACGACCATTATGACGTCATCGTCGCCATGACGACCATTATGACGTCATCGTCGCCATGACGACCATTATGACGTCATCGTCGCCATGACGACCATTATGACGTCATCGTCGCCATGACGACCATTATGGCAACACCGTCGCCATGACGACCAGTATGACATCATCGTCGCCATGATGACCATTATGACATCACCGTCGCCGTCACGACCATTATGACATCATCGTCGCCGTGACGACCATTATGACATCATCGTCGCCATGACGACTATTATGACATCACCAAAGCCATGACCACCATACTGACATCATCGTCGCCATGACGAGCATTCTGACATCACCATTGCCATGACGACCATTATGACATCACCGTCGCCATGACCACCATATTGACATCATCGTCGCCATGACGACCATTATGACATCATCGTCGCCATGACGACCATTATGACATCATCGTCACCATGACGACCATTATGGCAACACGGTCGCCATGACGACCATTATGACATCATCGTCGGCATGACGACCATAATGACATCATCGTCGCCATGACGACTATTATGACATCACCGTCGCCATGACGACCATTATGACATCATCGTCGCCATGACGACCATTATGACGTCATCATCGCCATGACGACCATTATGACATCATCGTCGCCATGACGACCATTATGACATCATCTTCGCCATGACGACCAGTATGACATCATCGTCGCCGTGACGACCATTATGACATCATCGTCGCCATGACGACCATTATGACATCATCGTCGCCATGACGACCATTATGACGTCATCGTCGCCATGACGACCATTATGGCAACACCGTCGCCATGACGACCAGTATGTCATCATCGTCGCCATGACGACCATTATGACATCATCGTCGGCATGACGACCATAATGACATCATCGTCGCCATGACGACTATTATGACATCACCGTCGCCATGACGACCATTATGACATCATCGTCGCCATGACGACCATTATGACGTCATCGTCGCCATGACGACCATTATGACATCATCGTCGCCATGACGACCATTATGACATCATCTTCGCCTTGACGACCAGTATGACATCATCGTCGCCGTGACGACCATTATGACATCATCGTCGCCATGACGACCATTATGACATCACCGTCGCCATGACGACCATTATGACATCACCAAAGCCATGACAACCATACTGACATCATCGTCGCCATGACGACCATTATGACATCACCGTCGCCATGACGACCATTATGACATCACCAAAGCCATGACAACCATACTGACATCATCGTCGCCATGACGACCATTATGACATCATCGTCGCCATGACGACCATTATGACATCATCGTCGCCATGACGACTATTATGACATCACCAAAGCCATGACCACCATACTGACATCATCGTCGCCATGACGACCATTCTGTCATCACCATTGCCATGACGACCATTATGACTTCACCGTCGCCATGACGACCATTATGACATCAACAAAGCCATGACCACCATATTGACATCATCGTCGCCATGACGACCATTATGACATCATCGTCGCCATGACGACCATTATGACATCATCGTCGCCATGACGACCATTATGACATCATCGTCGCCATGACGACTATTATGGCAACACCGTCGCCATGACGACCATTATGACATCATTGTCGGCATGATGACCATTATGACATCATCGTCGCCATGACGACTATTATGACATCACCGTCGCCATGACGACCATTATGACATCATCGTCGCCATGACGACCATTATGACGTCATCTTCGCCATGACAACCATTATGACATCATCGTCGGCATGACGACAAATATGACATCACCGTCGCCACGACGACCATTATGGCAACACCGTCGCCATGACGACCATTATGACATCATCGTCGGCATGACGACCATTATGACATCATCGTCGCCATGACGACCATTATGGCAACACCGTCGCCATGACGACCAGTATGACATCATCATCGTCGCCATGACGACCATTATGACATCATCGTCGCCATGACGACCATTATGACGTCATCGTCGCCATGACGACCATTATGGCATCATCGTCGCCATGACGACCATTATGACATCATCGTCGCCATGACGACCATTATGGCAACACCGTCGCCATGACGACCAGTATGTCATCATCGTCGCCATGACCACCATTATGACATCACCGTCGCCGTGACGACCATTATGACATCATCGTCGCCGTGACGACCATTATGGCAACACCGTCGCCATGACGACCATTATGACATCATCGTCGGCATGACGACCATTATGACATCATCGTCGGCATGACGACCATTATGACATCATCGTCGCCAGGACGACCATTATGGCAACACCGTCGCCATGACGACCAGTATGACATCATCGTCGCCATGACGACCATTATGACGTCATCGTCGCCATGACGACCATTATGACGTCATCGTCGCCATGACGACCATTATGACGTCATCGTCGCCATGACGACCATTATGACGTCATCGTCGCCATGACGACCATTATGGCAACACCGTCGCCATGACGACCAGTATGACATCATCGTCGCCATGATGACCATTATGACATCACCGTCGCCGTCACGACCATTATGACATCATCGTCGCCGTGACGACCATTATGACATCATCGTCGCCATGACGACTATTATGACATCACCAAAGCCATGACCACCATACTGACATCATCGTCGCCATGACGAGCATTCTGACATCACCATTGCCATGACGACCATTATGACATCACCGTCGCCATGACCACCATATTGACATCATCGTCGCCATGACGACCATTATGACATCATCGTCGCCATGACGACCATTATGACATCATCGTCACCATGACGACCATTATGGCAACACGGTCGCCATGACGACCATTATGACATCATCGTCGGCATGACGACCATAATGACATCATCGTCGCCATGACGACTATTATGACATCACCGTCGCCATGACGACCATTATGACATCATCGTCGCCATGACGACCATTATGACGTCATCGTCGCCATGACGACCATTATGACATCATCGTCGCCATGACGACCATTATGACATCATCTTCGCCATGACGACCAGTATGACATCATCGTCGCCGTGACGACCATTATGACATCATCGTCGCCATGACGACCATTATGACATCACCGTCGCCATGACGACCATTATGACATCACCAAAGCCATGACAACCATACTGACATCATCGTCGCCATGACGACCATTATGACATCATCGTCGCCATGACGACCAGTATGACATCATCGTCGCCATGACGACTATTATGACATCACCAAAGCCATGACCACCATACTGACATCATCGTCGCCATGACGACCATTCTGTCATCACCATTGCCATGACGACCATTATGACTTCACCGTCGCCATGACGACCATTATGACATCAACAAAGCCATGACAACCATATTGACATCATCGTCGCCATGACGACCATTATGACGTCATCGTCGCCATGACGACCATTATGACGTCATCGTCGCCATGACGACCATTATGGCAACACCGTCGCCATGACGACCAGTATGACATCATCGTCGCCATGACGACCATTATGACATCACCGTCGCCGTGACGACCATTATGACATCATCGTAGCCGTGACGACCATTATGACATCATCGTCGCCATGACGACCATTATGACATCACCGTCGCCATGACGACCATTATGACATCACCAAAGCCATGACAACCATACTGACATCATCGTCGCCATGACGACCATTATGACATCATCGTCGCCATGACGACCATTATGACATCATCGTCGCCATGACGACTATTATGACATAACCAAAGCCATGACCACCATACTGACATCATCGTCGCCATGACGACCATTCTGTCATCACCATTGCCATGACGACCATTATGACATCATCGTCGCCATGACGACCATTATGGCAACACCGTCGCCATGACGACCATTATGGCAACACCGTCGCCATGACGACCATTATGACGTCATCGTCGCTATGACGACCATTATGACATCATCGTCGCCATGACGACCATTATGACATCATCGTCGCCATGAAGACCATTATGACATCACCGTCGCCATGACGACCATTATGACATCATCGTCGCCATGACGACCATTATGACATCATCGTCGCCATGACGACCATTATGACATCATCGTCGCCATGAAGACCATTATGACATCATCGTCGCCATGACGACCATTATGACAACACCAAGGCCATGACCACCATAATGACATCATCGTCGCCATGACGACCATTATGACATCATCGTCGCCATGACGACCATTATGACATCATCGTCGCCATGACGACCATTATGACATCACCAAAGCCATGACCACCATACTGACATCATCGTCGGTATGACGACCATTATGACATCACCGTCGCCATGACGACCATTATGACATCATCGTCGCCATGACGACCATTATGGCAACAGCGTCGCCATGACGACCATTATGACATCATAGTCGCCATGACGACCATTATGACATCATCGTCGCCATGACGACCATTATGACGTCATCGTCGCCATGACGACCATTATGACGTCATCGTCGCCATGACGACCATTATGGCAACACCGTCGCCATGACGACCAGTATGACATCATCGTCGCCATGACGACCATTATGACATCACCGTCGCCGTGACGACCATTATGACATCATCGTAGCCGTGACGACCATTATGACATCATCGTCGCCATGACGACCATTATGACATCACCGTCGCCATGACGACCATTATGACATCACCAAAGCCATGACAACCATACTGACATCATCGTCGCCATGACGACCATTATGACATCATCGTCGCCATGACGACCATTATGACATCATCGTCGCCATGACGACTATTATGACATCACCAAAGCCATGACCACCATACTGACATCATCGTCGCCATGACGACCATTCTGTCATCACCATTGCCATGACGACCATTATGACATCATCGTCGCCATGACGACCATTATGGCAACACCGTCGCCATGACGACCATTATGACGTCATCGTCGCTATGACGACCATTATGACATCATCGTCGCCATGACGACCATTATGACATCATCGTCGCCATGAAGACCATTATGACATCACCGTCGCCATGACGACCATTATGACATCATCGTCGCCATGACGACCATTATGACATCATCGTCGCCATGACGACCATTATGACATCATCGTCGCCATGAAGACCATTATGACATCATCGTCGCCATGACGACCATTATGACATCACCAAAGCCATGACAACCATATTGACATCATCGTCGCCATGACGACCATTATGACATCATCGTCGCCATGACGACCATTATGACATCACCAAAGCCATGACCACCATACTGACATCATCGTCGCCATGACGACCATTGTGACATCACCATTGCCATGACGACCATTATGACATCACCGTCGCCATGACGACCATTATGAAAACACCAAAGCCATGACCACCATAATGACATCATCGTCGCCATGACGACCATTATGACATCATCGTCGCCATGACGACCATTATGACATCATCGTCGCCATGACGACCATTATGACATCACCAAAGCCATGACCACCATACTGACATCATCGTCGGTATGACGACCATTATGACATCACCGTCGCCATGACGACCATTATGACATCATCGTCGCCATGACGACCATTATGGCAACACCGTCGCCATGACGACCAGTATGACATCATCGTCGCCATGACGACCATTATGACGTCATCGTCGCCATGACAACCATTATGACGTCATCGTCGCCATGACGACCATTATGACATCATCGTCGCCATGACGACCATTATGACGTCATCGTCGCCATGACGACCATTATGGCAACACCGTCGCCATGACGACCAGTATGTCATCATCGTCGCCATGACGACCATTATGACATCACCGTCGCCGTGACGACCATTATGACATCATCGTCGCCGTGACGACCATTATGGCAACACCGTCGCCATGACGACCATTATGACATCATCATCGGCATTACGACCATTATGACATCATCGTCGGCATGTCGACCATTATGACATCATCGTCGCCATGACGACCATTATGGCAACACCGTCGCCATGACGACCAGTATGACATAATCGTCGCCATGACGACCATTATGACGTCATCGTCGCCATGACGACCATTATGACGTCATCGTCGCCATGACGACCATTATGACGTCATCGTCGCCATGACGACCATTATGACGTCATCGTCGCCATGACGACCATTATGGCAACACCGTCGCCATGACGACCAGTATGACATCATCGTCGCCATGACGACCATTATGACGTCATCGTCGCCATGACGACCAGTATGACATCATCGTCGCCATGCCGACCATTATGACATCACCGTCGCCGTGACGACCATTATGACATCATCGTAGCCGTGACGACCATTATGACATCATCTTCGCCATGACGACCATTATGACATCACCGTCGCCATGACGACCATTATGACATCACCATTGCCATGACGACCATTATGACATCATCGTCGCCATGACGACCATTATGGCAACACCGTCGCCATGACGACCATTATGGCAACACCGTCGCCATGACGACCATTATGACGTCATCGTCGCTATGACGACCATTATGACATCATCGTCGCCATGACGACCATTATGACATCATCGTCGCCATGATGACCATTATGACATCATCGTCGCCATGATGACCATTATGACATCATCGTCGCCATGACGACTATTATGACATCACCAAAGCCATGACCACCATACTGACATCATCGTCGCCATGACGACCATTCTGTCATCACCATTGCCATGACGACCATTATGACATCATCGTCGCCATGACGACCATTATTGCAACACCGTCGCCATGACGACCATTATGGCAACACCGTCGCCATGACGACCATTATGACGTCATCGTCGCTATGACGACCATTATGACATCATCGTCGCCATGACGACCATTATGACATCATCGTCGCCATGAAGACCATTATGACATCACCGTCGCCATGACGACCATTATGACATCATCGTCGCCATGACGACCATTATGACATCATCGTCGCCATGACGACCATTATGACATCATCGTCGCCATGAAGACCATTATGACATCATCGTCGCCATGACGACGATTATGACATCACCAAAGCCATGACAACCATATTGACATCATCGTCGCCATGACGACCATTATGACATCATCGTCGCCATGACGACCATTATGACATCACCAAAGCCATGACCACCATACTGACATCATCGTCGGCATGACGACCATTCTGAAATCACCATTGCCATGACGACCATTATGACATCACCGTCGCCATGACGACCATTATGACAACACCAAAGCCATGACCAACATAATGACATCATCGTCGCCATGACGACCATTATGACATCATCGTCGCCATGACGACCATTATGACATCATCGTCGCCATGACGACCATTATGACATCACGAAAGCCATGACCACCATACTGACATTATCGTCGGTATGACGACCATTATGACATCACCGTCACCATGACGACCATTATGACATCATCGTCGCCATGACGACCATTATGGCAACACCGTCGCCATGACGACCAGTATGACATCATCGTCGCCATGACGACCATTATGACGTCATCGTCGCCATGACAACCATTATGACGTCATCGTCGCCATGACGACCATTATGACATCATCGTCGCCATGACGACCATTATGACGTCATCGTCGCCATGACGACCATTATGGCAACACCGTCGCCATGACGACCAGTATGTCATCATCGTCGCCATGACGACCATTATGACATCATCGTCGCCATGACGACCATTATGGCAACACCGTCGCCATGACGACCATTATGACATCATCGTCGGCATGACGACCATAATGACATCATCGTCGCCATGACGACTATTATGACATCACCGTCGCCATGACGACCATTATGACATCATCGTCGCCATGACGACCATTATGACGTCATCGTCGCCATGACGACCATTATGACATCATCGTCGCCATGACGACCATTATGACATCATCTTCGCCATGACGACCAGTATGACATCATCGTCGCCATGACGACCATTATGACATCATCGTCGCCATGACGACCATTATGACATCACCGTCGCCATGACGACCATTATGACATCACCAAAGCCATGACAACCATACTGACATCATCGTCGCCATGACGACCATTATGACATCACCGTCGCCATGACGACCATTATGACATCACCGTCGCCATGACGACCATTATGACATCACCAAAGCCATGACAACCATACTGACATCATCGTCGCCATGACGACCATTATGACATCATCGTCGCCATGACGACCATTATGACATCATCGTCGCCATGACGACTATTATGACATCACCAAAGCCATGACCACCATACTGACATCATCGTCGCCATGACGACCATTCTGTCATCACCATTGCCATGACGACCATTATGACTTCACCGTCGCCATGACGACCATTATGACATCAACAAAGCCATGACCACCATATTGACATCATCGTCGCCATGACGACCATTATGACATCATCGTCGCCATGACGACCATTATGACATCATCGTCGCCATGACGATTATTATGGCAACACCGTCGCCATGACGACCATTATGACATCATTGTCGGCATGATGACCATTATGACATCATCGTCGCCATGACGACTATTATGACATCACCGTCGCCATGACGACCATTATGACATCATCGTCGCCATGACGACCATTATGACGTCATCTTCGCCATGACAACCATTATGACATCATCGTCGGCATGACGACAAATATGACATCACCGTCGCCACGACGACCATTATGGCAACACCGTCGCCATGACGACCATTATGACATCATCGTCGGCATGACGACCATTATGACATCATCGTCGCCATGACGACCATTATGGCAACACCGTCGCCATGACGACCAGTATGACATCATCATCGTCGCCATGACGACCATTATGACATCATCGTCGCCATGACGACCATTATGACGTCATCGTCGCCATGACGACCATTATGGCATCATCGTCGCCATGACGACCATTATGACATCATCGTCGCCATGACGACCATTATGGCAACACCGTCGCCATGACGACCAGTATGTCATCATCGTCGCCATGACCACCATTATGACATCACCGTCGCCGTGACGACCATTATGACATCATCGTCGCCGTGACGACCATTATGGCAACACCGTCGCCATGACGACCATTATGACATCATCGTCGGCATGACGACCATTATGACATCATCGTCGGCATGACGACCATTATGACATCATCGTCGCCAGGACGACCATTATGGCAACACCGTCGCCATGACGACCAGTATGACATCATCGTCGCCATGACGACCATTATGACGTCATCGTCGCCATGACGACCATTATGACGTCATCGTCGCCATGACGACCATTATGACGTCATCGTCGCCATGACGACCATTATGACGTCATCGTCGCCATGACGACCATTATGGCAACACCGTCGCCATGACGACCAGTATGACATCATCGTCGCCATGATGACCATTATGACATCACCGTCGCCGTCACGACCATTATGACATCATCGTCGCCGTGACGACCATTATGACATCATCGTCGCCATGACGACTATTATGACATCACCAAAGCCATGACCACCATACTGACATCATCGTCGCCATGACGAGCATTCTGACATCACCATTGCCATGACGACCATTATGACATCACCGTCGCCATGACCACCATATTGACATCATCGTCGCCATGACGACCATTATGACATCATCGTCGCCATGACGACCATTATGACATCATCGTCACCATGACGACCATTATGGCAACACGGTCGCCATGACGACCATTATGACATCATCGTCGGCATGACGACCATAATGACATCATCGTCGCCATGACGACTATTATGACATCACCGTCGCCATGACGACCATTATGACATCATCGTCGCCATGACGACCATTATGACGTCATCGTCGCCATGACGACCATTATGACATCATCGTCGCCATGACGACCATTATGACATCATCTTCGCCATGACGACCAGTATGACATCATCGTCGCCGTGACGACCATTATGACATCATCGTCGCCATGATGACCATTATGACATCACCGTCGCCATGACGACCATTATGACATCACCAAAGCCATGACAACCATACTGACATCATCGTCGCCATGACGACCATTATGACATCATCGTCGCCATGACGACCATTATGACATCATCGTCGCCATGACGACTATTATGACATCACCAAAGCCATGACCACCATACTGACATCATCGTCGCCATGACGACCATTCTGTCATCACCATTGCCATGACGACCATTATGACTTCACCGTCGCCATGACGACCATTATGACATCAACAAAGCCATGACAACCATATTGACATCATCGTCGCCATGACGACCATTATGACGTCATCGTCGCCATGACGACCATTATGACGTCATCGTCGCCATGACGACCATTATGGCAACACCGTCGCCATGACGACCAGTATGACATCATCGTCGCCATGACGACCATTATGACATCACCGTCGCCGTGACGACCATTATGACATCATCGTAGCCGTGACGACCATTATGACATCATCGTCGCCATGACGACCATTATGACATCACCGTCGCCATGACGACCATTATGACATCACCAAAGCCATGACAACCATACTGACATCATCGTCGCCATGACGACCATTATGACATCATCGTCGCCATGACGACCATTATGACATCATCGTCGCCATGACGACTATTATGACATAACCAAAGCCATGACCACCATACTGACATCATCGTCGCCATGACGACCATTCTGTCATCACCATTGCCATGACGACCATTATGACATCATCGTCGCCATGACGACCATTATGGCAACACCGTCGCCATGACGACCATTATGGCAACACCGTCGCCATGACGACCATTATGACGTCATCGTCGCTATGACGACCATTATGACATCATCGTCGCCATGACGACCATTATGACATCATCGTCGCCATGAAGACCATTATGACATCACCGTCGCCATGACGACCATTATGACATCATCGTCGCCATGACGACCATTATGACATCATCGTCGCCATGACGACCATTATGACATCATCGTCGCCATGAAGACCATTATGACATCATCGTCGCCATGACGACCATTATGACAACACCAAAGCCATGACCACCATAATGACATCATCGTCGCCATGACGACCATTATGACATCATCGTCGCCATGACGACCATTATGACATCATCGTCGCCATGACGACCATTATGACATCACCAAAGCCATGACCACCATACTGACATCATCGTCGGTATGACGACCATTATGACATCACCGTCGCCATGACGACCATTATGACATCATCGTCGCCATGACGACCATTATGGCAACACCGTCGCCATGACGACCAGTATGACATCATCGTCGCCATGACGACCATTATGACATCATCGTCGCCATGACGACCATTATGACGTCATCGTCGCCATGACGACCATTATGGCAACACCGTCGCCATGACGACTAGTATGTCATCATCATCGCCGTGACGACCATTATGACATCACCGTCGCCGTGATGACCATTATGACATCATCGTCGCCGTGACGACCATTATGGCAACACCGTCGCCATGACGACCATTATGACATCATCATCGGCATGACGACCATTATGACATCATCGTCGGCATGTCGACCATTATGACATCATCGTCGCCATGACGACCATTATGGCAACACCGTCGCCATGACGACCAGTATGACATAATCGTCGCCATGACGACCATTATGACGTCATCGTCGCCATGACGACCATTATGACGTCATCGTCGCCATGACGACCATTATGACGTCATCGTCGCCATGACGACCATTATGACGTCATCGTCGCCATGACGACCATTATGGCAACACCGTCGCCATGACGACCAGTATGACATCATCGTCGCCATGACGACCATTATGACGTCATCGTCGCCATGACGACCAGTATGACATCATCGTCACCATGACGACCATTATGACATCACCGTCGCCGTGACGACCATTATGACATCATCGTAGCCGTGACGACCATTATGACATCATCGTCGCCATGACGACCATTATGACATCACCAAAGCCATGACAACCATACTGACATCATCGTCGCCATGACGACCATTATGACATCATCGTCGCCATGACGACCATTATGACATCATCGTCGCCATGACGACTATTATGACATCACCAAAGCCATGACCACCATACTGACATCATCGTCGCCATGACGACCATTCTGTCATCACCATTGCCATGACGACCATTATGACATCATCGTCGCCATGACGACCATTATGGCAACACCGTCGCCATGACGACCATTATGGCAACACCGTCGCCATGACGACCATTATGACGTCATCGTCGCTATGACGACCATTATGACATCATCGTCGCCATGACGACCATTATGACATCATCGTCGCCATGAAGACCATTATGACATCACCGTCGCCATGACGACCATTATGACATCATCGTCGCCATGACGACCATTATGACATCATCGTCGCCATGACGACCATTATGACATCATCGTCGCCATGAAGACCATTATGACATCATCGTCGCCATGACGACCATTATGACATCACCAAAGCCATGACAACCATATTGACATCATCGTCGCCATGACGACCATTATGACATCATCGTCGCCATGACGACCATTATGACATCACCAAAGCCATGACCACCATACTGACATCATCGTCGGCATGACGACCATTCTGAAATCACCATTGCCATGACGACCATTATGACATCACCGTCGCCATGACGACCATTATGACAACACCAAAGCCATGACCAACATAATGACATCATCGTCGCCATGACGACCATTATGACATCATCGTCGCCATGACGACCATTATGACATCATCGTCGCCATGACGACCATTATGACATCACCAAAGCCATGACCACCATACTGACATCATCGTCGGTATGACGACCATTATGACATCACCGTCGCCATGACGACCATTATGACATCATCGTCGCCATGACGACCATTATGGGAACACCGTCGCCATGACGACCAGTATGACATCATCGTCGCCATGACGACCATTATGACGTCATCGTCGCCATGACAACCATTATGACGTCATCGTCGCCATGACGACCATTATGACATCATCGTCGCCATGACGACCATTATGACGTCATCGTCGCCATGACGACCATTATGGCAACACCGTCGCCATGACGACCAGTATGTCATCATCGTCGCCATGACGACCATTATGACATCACCGTCGCCGTGACGACCATTATGACATCATCGTCGCCGTGACGACCATTATGGCAACACCGTCGCCATGACGACCATTATGACATCATCATCGGCATGACGACCATTATGACATCATCGTCGGCATGTCGACCATTATGACATCATCGTCGCCATGACGACCATTATGGCAACACCGTCGCCATGACGACCAGTATGACATAATCGTCGCCATGACGACCATTATGACGTCATCGTCGCCATGACGACCATTATGACGTCATCGTCGCCATGACGACCATTATGACGTCATCGTCGCCATGACGACCATTATGACGTCATCGTCGCCATGACGACCATTATGGCAACACCGTCGCCATGACGACCAGTATGACATCATCGTCGCCATGACGACCATTATGACATCATCGTCGCCATGACGACCATTATGACATCACCGTCGCCATGACGACCATTATGACATCACCGTCGCCGTGACGACCATTATGACATCATCGTCGCCATGACGACGATTATGACATCATCGTCGCCATGACGACTATTATGACATCACCAAAGCCATGACCACCATACTGACATCATCGTCGCCATGACGAGCATACTGACATCACCATTGCCATGACGACCATTTTGACATCACCGTCGCCATGACGACCATTATGACATCGCCGTCGCCATGACAACCATATTGACATCATCGTCGCCATGACGACCATTATGACATCATCGTCACCATGACCACCATACTGACATCATCGTCGCCATGATGACCATTCTGACATTACCATTGCCATGACGACCATTATGACATCACCGTCGTCATGACGACCATTATGACATCACCAAAGCCATGACCATCATACTGACATCATCGTCGCCATGACGACCATTATGACATCATCGTCGCCATGACGACCATTATGACATCACCAAAGCCATGACCACCATACTGACATCACCAAAGCCATGACGACCATTATGACATCACCGTCGCCATGACGACCATTCTGACATCATCGTCGCCATGACGACCATTATGGCAACACCGTCGCCATGACGACCAGTATGACATCATCGTCGCCATGATGACCATTATGACGTCATCGTCGCCATGACGACCATTATGACATCATCGTCGCCATGACGACCATTATGACATCATCGTCGCCATGACGACCATTATGGCAACACCGTCGCCATGACGACCATTATGACATCATCATCGGCATGACGACCATTATGACATCATCGTCGGCATGTCGACCATTATGACATCATCGTCGCCATGACGACCATTATGGCAACACCGTCGCCATGACGACCAGTATGACATAATCGTCGCCATGACGACCATTATGACGTCATCGTCGCCATGACGACCATTATGACGTCATCGTCGCCATGACGACCATTATGACGTCATCGTCGCCATGACGACCATTATGACATCACCGTCGCCATGACGACCATTATGACATCATCGTCGCCATGACGACCATTATGGCAACACCGTCGCCATGACGACCAGTATGACATCATCGTCGCCATGACGACCATTATGACGTCATCGTCGCCATGACAACCATTATGACGTCATTGTCGCCATGACGACCATTATGACATCATCGTCGCCATGACGACCATTATGACGTCATCGTCGCCATGACGATCGGCATGACGACCATTATGACATCATCGTCGGCATGTCGACCATTATGACATCATCGTCGCCATGACGACCATTATGGCAACACCGTCGCCATGACGACCAGTATGACATAATCGTCGCCATGACGACCATTATGACGTCATCGTCGCCATGACGACCATTATGACGTCATCGTCGCCATGACGACCATTATGACGTCATCGTCGCCATGACGACCATTATGACATCACCGTCGCCATGACGACCATTATGACATCATCGTCGCCATGACGACCATTATGGCAACACCGTCGCCATGACGACCAGTATGACATCATCGTCGCCATGACGACCATTATGACGTCATCGTCGCCATGACAACCATTATGACGTCATCGTCGCCATGACGACCATTATGACATCATCGTCGCCATGACGACCATTATGACGTCATCGTCGCCATGACGACCATTATGGCAACACCGTCGCCATGACGACCAGTATGTCATCATCGTCGCCATGACGACCATTATGACATCACCGTCGCCGTGACGACCATTATGACATCATCGTCGCCGTGACGACCATTATGGCAACACCGTCGCCATGACGACCATTGTGACATCATCATCGGCATGACGACCATTATGACATCATCGTCGGCATGTCGACCATTATGACATCATCGTCGCCATGACGACCATTATGGCAACACCGTCGCCATGACGACCAGTATGACATAATCGTCGCCATGACGACCATTATGACGTCATCGTCGCCATGACGACCATTATGACATCATCGTCGCCATGACGACCATTATGACATCATCGTCGCCATGACGACCATTATGGCAACACCGTCGCCATGACGACCAGTATGACATCACCGTCGCCGTGACGACCATTATGACATCATCTTCGCCGTGACGACCATTATGGCAACACCGTCGCCATGACGACCATTATGACATCATCGTCGGCATGACGACCATTATGACATCATCGTCGGCATGACGACCATTATGACATCATCGTCGCCATGACAACCATTATGGCAACACCGTCGCCATGACGACCATTATGACATCATCGTCGCCATGACGACCATTATGACGTCATCGTCGCCATGACGACCATTATGACGTCATCGTCGCCATGACGACCATTATGGCAACACCGTCGCCATGACGACCAGTATGACATCATCGTCGCCATGACGACCATTATGACATCACCGTCGCCGTGACGACCATTATGACATCATCGTAGCCGTGACGACCATTATGACATCATCGTCGCCATGACGACCATTATGACGTCATCGTCGCCATGACGACCATTATGGCAACACCGTCGCCATGACGACCAGTATGTCATCATCGTCGCCATGACGACCATTATGACATCATCGTCGCCATGACGACCATTATGGCAACACCGTCGCCATGACGACCATTATGACATCATCGTCGGCATGACGACCATAATGACATCATCGTCGCCATGACGACTATTATGACATCACCGTCGCCATGACGACCATTATGACATCATCGTCGCCATGACGACCATTATGACGTCATCGTCGCCATGACGACCATTATGACATCATCGTCGCCATGACGACCATTATGACATCATCTTCGCCATGACGACCAGTATGACATCATCGTCGCCGTGACGACCATTATGACGTCATCGTCGCCATGACGACCAGTATGACATCATCGTCACCATGACGACCATTATGACATCACCGTCGCCGTGACGACCATTATGACATCATCGTAGCCGTGACGACCATTATGACATCATCGTCGCCATGACGACCATTATGACATCACCAAAGCCATGACAACCATACTGACATCATCGTCGCCATGACGACCATTATGACATCATCGTCGCCATGACGACCATTATGACATCATCGTCGCCATGACGACTATTATGACATCACCAAAGCCATGACCACCATACTGACATCATCGTCGCCATGACGACCATTCTGTCATCACCATTGCCATGACGACCATTATGACATCATCGTCGCCATGACGACCATTATGGCAACACCGTCGCCATGACGACCATTATGGCAACACCGTCGCCATGACGACCATTATGACGTCATCGTCGCTATGACGACCATTATGACATCATCGTCGCCATGACGACCATTATGACATCATCGTCGCCATGAAGACCATTATGACATCACCGTCGCCATGACGACCATTATGACATCATCGTCGCCATGACGACCATTATGACATCATCGTCGCCATGACGACCATTATGACATCATCGTCGCCATGAAGACCATTATGACATCATCGTCGCCATGACGACCATTATGACATCACCAAAGCCATGACAACCATATTGACATCATCGTCGCCATGACGACCATTATGACATCATCGTCGCCATGACGACCATTATGACATCACCAAAGCCATGACCACCATACTGACATCATCGTCGGCATGACGACCATTCTGAAATCACCATTGCCATGACGACCATTATGACATCACCGTCGCCATGACGACCATTATGACAACACCAAAGCCATGACCAACATAATGACATCATCGTCGCCATGACGACCATTATGACATCATCGTCGCCATGACGACCATAATGACATCATCGTCGCCATGACGACCATTATGACATCACCAAAGCCATGACCACCATACTGACATCATCGTCGGTATGACGACCATTATGACATCACCGTCGCCATGACGACCATTATGACATCATCGTCGCCATGACGACCATTATGGGAACACCGTCGCCATGACGACCAGTATGACATCATCGTCGCCATGACGACCATTATGACGTCATCGTCGCCATGACAACCATTATGACGTCATCGTCGCCATGACGACCATTATGACATCATCGTCGCCATGACGACCATTATGACGTCATCGTCGCCATGACGACCATTATGGCAACACCGTCGCCATGACGACCAGTATGTCATCATCGTCGCCATGACGACCATTATGACATCACCGTCGCCGTGACGACCATTATGACATCATCGTCGCCGTGACGACCATTATGGCAACACCGTCGCCATGACGACCATTATGACATCATCATCGGCATGACGACCATTATGACATCATCGTCGGCATGTCGACCATTATGACATCATCGTCGCCATGACGACCATTATGGCAACACCGTCGCCATGACGACCAGTATGACATAATCGTCGCCATGACGACCATTATGACGTCATCGTCGCCATGACGACCATTATGACGTCATCGTCGCCATGACGACCATTATGACGTCATCGTCGCCATGACGACCATTATGACGTCATCGTCGCCATGACGACCATTATGGCAACACCGTCGCCATGACGACCAGTATGACATCATCGTCGCCATGACGACCATTATGACATCATCGTCGCCATGACGACCATTATGACATCACCGTCGCCATGACGACCATTATGACATCACCGTCGCCGTGACGACCATTATGACATCATCGTCGCCATGACGACGATTATGACATCATCGTCGCCATGACGACTATTATGACATCACCAAAGCCATGACCACCATACTGACATCATCGTCGCCATGACGAGCATACTGACATCACCATTGCCATGACGACCATTTTGACATCACCGTCGCCATGACGACCATTATGACATCGCCGTCGCCATGACAACCATATTGACATCATCGTCGCCATGACGACCATTATGACATCATCGTCACCATGACCACCATACTGACATCATCGTCGCCATGATGACCATTCTGACATTACCATTGCCATGACGACCATTATGACATCACCGTCGTCATGACGACCATTATGACATCACCAAAGCCATGACCATCATACTGACATCATCGTCGCCATGACGACCATTATGACATCATCGTCGCCATGACGACCATTATGACATCACCAAAGCCATGACCACCATACTGACATCACCAAAGCCATGACGACCATTATGACATCACCGTCGCCATGACGACCATTCTGACATCATCGTCGCCATGACGACCATTATGGCAACACCGTCGCCATGACGACCAGTATGACATCATCGTCGCCATGATGACCATTATGACGTCATCGTCG
The DNA here is from genome assembly GCF_046119375.1 of Phyllobates terribilis. Taxonomy (NCBI): domain Eukaryota; kingdom Metazoa; phylum Chordata; class Amphibia; order Anura; family Dendrobatidae; genus Phyllobates; species Phyllobates terribilis. The sequence continues at coordinate 4,398,778 of NW_027362819.1, forward strand.
CCATGACGACCATTATGACATCATCGTCGCCATGACGACCATTATGACATCATCGTCGCCATGACGACCATTATGGCAACACCGTCGCCATGACGACCATTATGACATCATCATCGGCATGACGACCATTATGACATCATCGTCGGCATGTCGACCATTATGACATCATCGTCGCCATGACGACCATTATGGCAACACCGTCGCCATGACGACCAGTATGACATAATCGTCGCCATGACGACCATTATGACGTCATCGTCGCCATGACGACCATTATGACGTCATCGTCGCCATGACGACCATTATGACGTCATCGTCGCCATGACGACCATTATGACATCACCGTCGCCATGACGACCATTATGACATCATCGTCGCCATGACGACCATTATGGCAACACCGTCGCCATGACGACCAGTATGACATCATCGTCGCCATGACGACCATTATGACGTCATCGTCGCCATGACAACCATTATGACGTCATTGTCGCCATGACGACCATTATGACATCATCGTCGCCATGACGACCATTATGACGTCATCGTCGCCATGACGATCGGCATGACGACCATTATGACATCATCGTCGGCATGTCGACCATTATGACATCATCGTCGCCATGACGACCATTATGGCAACACCGTCGCCATGACGACCAGTATGACATAATCGTCGCCATGACGACCATTATGACGTCATCGTCGCCATGACGACCATTATGACGTCATCGTCGCCATGACGACCATTATGACGTCATCGTCGCCATGACGACCATTATGACATCACCGTCGCCATGACGACCATTATGACATCATCGTCGCCATGACGACCATTATGGCAACACCGTCGCCATGACGACCAGTATGACATCATCGTCGCCATGACGACCATTATGACGTCATCGTCGCCATGACAACCATTATGACGTCATCGTCGCCATGACGACCATTATGACATCATCGTCGCCATGACGACCATTATGACGTCATCGTCGCCATGACGACCATTATGGCAACACCGTCGCCATGACGACCAGTATGTCATCATCGTCGCCATGACGACCATTATGACATCACCGTCGCCGTGACGACCATTATGACATCATCGTCGCCGTGACGACCATTATGGCAACACCGTCGCCATGACGACCATTGTGACATCATCATCGGCATGACGACCATTATGACATCATCGTCGGCATGTCGACCATTATGACATCATCGTCGCCATGACGACCATTATGGCAACACCGTCGCCATGACGACCAGTATGACATAATCGTCGCCATGACGACCATTATGACGTCATCGTCGCCATGACGACCATTATGACATCATCGTCGCCATGACGACCATTATGACATCATCGTCGCCATGACGACCATTATGGCAACACCGTCGCCATGACGACCAGTATGACATCACCGTCGCCGTGACGACCATTATGACATCATCTTCGCCGTGACGACCATTATGGCAACACCGTCGCCATGACGACCATTATGACATCATCGTCGGCATGACGACCATTATGACATCATCGTCGGCATGACGACCATTATGACATCATCGTCGCCATGACGACCATTATGGCAACACCGTCGCCATGACGACCATTATGACATCATCGTCGCCATGACGACCATTATGACGTCATCGTCGCCATGACGACCATTATGACGTCATCGTCGCCATGACGACCATTATGGCAACACCGTCGCCATGACGACCAGTATGACATCATCGTCGCCATGACGACCATTATGACATCACCGTCGCCGTGACGACCATTATGACATCATCGTAGCCGTGACGACCATTATGACATCATCGTCGCCATGACGACCATTATGACGTCATCGTCGCCATGACGACCATTATGGCAACACCGTCGCCATGACGACCAGTATGTCATCATCGTCGCCATGACGACCATTATGACATCATCGTCGCCATGACGACCATTATGGCAACACCGTCGCCATGACGACCATTATGACATCATCGTCGGCATGACGACCATAATGACATCATCGTCGCCATGACGACTATTATGACATCACCGTCGCCATGACGACCATTATGACATCATCGTCGCCATGACGACCATTATGACGTCATCGTCGCCATGACGACCATTATGACATCATCGTCGCCATGACGACCATTATGACATCATCTTCGCCATGACGACCAGTATGACATCATCGTCGCCGTGACGACCATTATGACATCATCGTCGCCATGACGACCATTATGACATCACCGTCGCCATGACGACCATTATGACATCACCAAAGCCATGACAACCATACTGACATCATCGTCGCCATGACGACCATTATGACATCACCGTCGCCATGACGACCATTATGACATCACCGTCGCCATGACGACCATTATGACATCACCAAAGCCATGATAACCATACTGACATCATCGTCGCCATGACGACCATTATGACATCATCGTCGCCATGACGACCATTATGACATCATCGTCGCCATGACGACTATTATGACATCACCAAAGCCATGACCACCATACTGACATCATCGTCGCCATGACGACCATTCTGTCATCACCATTGCCATGACGACCATTATGACTTCACCGTCGCCATGACGACCATTATGACATCAACAAAGCCATGACCACCATATTGACATCTTCGTCGCCATGACGACCATTATGACATCATCGTCGCCATGACGACCATTATGACATCATCGTCGCCATTACGACTATTATGGCAACACCGTCGCCATGACGACCATTATGACATCATTGTCGGCATGATGACCATTATGACATCATCGTCGCCATGACGACTATTATGACATCACCGTCGCCATGACGACCATTATGACATCATCGTCGCCATGACGACCATTATGACGTCATCTTCGCCATGACGACCATTATGACATCATCGTCGGCATGACGACAAATATGACATCACCGTCGCCACGACGACCATTATGGCAACACCGTCGCCATGACGACCATTATGGCATCATCGTCGCCATGACGACCATTATGACATCATCGTCGCCATGACGACCATTATGGCAACACCGTCGCCATGACGACCAGTATGTCATCATCGTCGCCATGACGACCATTATGACATCACCGTCGCCGTGACGACCATTATGACATCATCGTCGCCGTGACGACCATTATGGCAACACCGTCGCCATGACGACCATTATGACATCATCGTCGGCATGACGACCATTATGACATCATCGTCGGCATGACGACCATTATGACATCATCGTCGCCAGGACGACCATTATGGCAACACCGTCGCCATGACGACCAGTATGACATCATCGTCGCCATGACGACCATTATGACGTCATCGTCGCCATGACGACCATTATGACGTCATCGTCGCCATGACGACCATTATGACGTCATCGTCGCCATGACGACCATTATGACGTCATCGTCGCCGTGACGACCATTATGGCAACACCGTCGCCATGACGACCAGTATGACATCATCGTCGCCATGATGACCATTATGACATCACCGTCGCCGTCACGACCATTATGACATCATCGTCGCCGTGACGACCATTATGACATCATCGTCGCCATGACGACTATTATGACATCACCAAAGCCATGACCACCATACTGACATCATCGTCGCCATGACGAGCATTCTGACATCACCATTGCCATGACGACCATTATGACATCACCGTCGCCATGACCACCATATTGACATCATCGTCGCCATGGCGACCATTATGACATCATCGTCGCCATGACGACCATTATGACATCATCGTCACCATGACGACCATTATGGCAACACGGTCGCCATGACGACCATTATGACATCATCGTCGGCATGACGACCATAATGACATCATCGTCGCCATGACGACTATTATGACATCACCGTCGCCATGACGACCATTATGACATCATCGTCGCCATGACGACCATTATGACGTCATCGTCGCCATGACGACCATTATGACATCATCGTCGCCATGACGACCATTATGACATCATCTTCGCCATGACGACCAGTATGACATCATCGTCGCCGTGACGACCATTATGACATCATCGTCGCCATGACGACCATTATGACATCACCAAAGCCATGACAACCATACTGACATCATCGTCGCCATGACGACCATTATGACATCATCGTCGCCATGACGACCATTATGACATCATCGTCGCCATGACGACTATTATGACATCACCAAAGCCATGACCACCATAATGACATCATCGTCGCCATGACGACCATTCTGTCATCACCATTGCCATGACGACCATTATGACTTCACCGTCGCCATGACGACCATTATGACATCAACAAAGCCATGACAACCATATTGACATCATCGTCGCCATGACGACCATTATGACGTCATCGTCGCCATGACGACCATTATGACGTCATCGTCGCCATGACGACCATTATGGCAACACCGTCGCCATGACGACCAGCATGACATCATCGTCGCCATGACGACCATTATGACATCACCGTCGCCGTGACGACCATTATGACATCATCGTAGCCGTGACGACCATTATGACATCATCGTCGCCATGACGACCATTATGACATCACCGTCGCCATGACGACCATTATGACATCACCAAAGCCATGACAACCATACTGACATCATCGTCGCCATGACGACCATTATGACATCATCGTCGCCATGACGACCATTATGACATCATCGTCGCCATGACGACTATTATGACATAACCAAAGCCATGACCACCATACTGACATCATCGTCGCCATGACGACCATTCTGTCATCACCATTGCCATGACGACCATTATGACATCATCGTCGCCATGACGACCATTATGGCAACACCGTCGCCATGACGACCATTATGGCAACACCGTCGCCATGACGACCATTATGACGTCATCGTCGCTATGACGACCATTATGACATCATCGTCGCCATGACGACCATTATGACATCATCGTCGCCATGAAGACCATTATGACATCACCGTCGCCATGACGACCATTATGACATCATCGTCGCCATGACGACCATTATGACATCATCGTCGCCATGACGACCATTATGACATCATCGTCGCCATGAAGACCATTATGACATCATCGTCGCCATGACGACCATTATGACAACACCAAAGCCATGACCACCATAATGACATCATCGTCGCCATGACGACCATTATGACATCATCGTCGCCATGACGACCATTATGACATCATCGTCGCCATGACGACCATTATGACATCACCAAAGCCATGACCACCATACTGACATCATCGTCGGTATGACGACCATTATGACATCACCGTCGCCATGACGACCATTATGACATCATCGTCGCCATGACGACCATTATGGCAACACTGTCGCCATGACGACCAGTATGACATCATCGTCGCCATGACGACCATTATGACGTCATCGTCGCCATGACAACCATTGTGACGTCATCGTCGCCATGACGACCATTATGACATCATCGTCGCCATGACGACCATTATGACGTCATCGTCGCCATGACGACCATTATGGCAACACCGTCGCCATGACGACCAGTATGTCATCATCGTCGCCATGACGACCATTATGACATCACCGTCGCCGTGATGACCATTATGACATCATCGTCGCCGTGACGACCATTATGGCAACACCGTCGCCATGACGACCATTATGACATCATCATCGGCATGACGACCATTATGACATCATCGTCGGCATGTCGACCATTATGACATCATCGTCGCCATGACGACCATTATGGCAACACCGTCGCCATGACGACCAGTATGACATAATCGTCGCCATGACGACCATTATGACGTCATCGTCGCCATGACGACCATTATGACGTCATCGTCGCCATGACGACCATTATGACGTCATCGTCGCCATGACGACCATTATGACGTCATCGTCGCCATGACGACCATTATGACGTCATCGTCGCCATGACGACCATTATGGCAACACCGTCGCCATGACGACCAGTATGACATCATCGTCGCCATGACGACCATTATGACGTCATCGTCGCCATGACGACCAGTATGACATCATCGTCACCATGACGACCATTATGACATCACCGTCGCCGTGACGACCATTATGACATCATCGTAGCCGTGACGACCATTATGACATCATCGTCGCCATGACGACCATTATGACATCACCAAAGCCATGACAACCATACTGACATCATCGTCGCCATGACGACCATTATGACATCATCGTCGCCATGACGACCATTATGACATCATCGTCGCCATGACGACTATTATGACATCACCAAAGCCATGACCACCATACTGACATCATCGTCGCCATGACGACCATTCTGTCATCACCATTGCCATGACGACCATTATGACATCACCGTCGCCATGACGACCATTATGGCAACACCGTCGCCATGACGACCATTATGACGTCATCGTCGCTATGACGACCATTATGACATCATCGTCGCCATGACGACCATTATGACATCATCGTCGCCATGAAGACCATTATGACATCACCGTCGCCATGACGACCATTATGACATCATCGTCGCCATGACGACCATTATGACATCATCGTCGCCATGACGACCATTATGACATCATCGTCGCCATGAAGACCATTATGACATCATCGTCGCCATGACGACCATTATGACAACACCAAAGCCATGACCACCATAATGACATCATCGTCGCCATGACGACCATTATGACATCATCGTCGCCATGACGACCATTATGACATCATCGTCGCCATGACGACCATTATGACATCACCAAAGCCATGACCACCATACTGACATCATCGTCGGCATGACGACCATTCTGAAATCACCATTGCCATGACGACCATTATGACATCACCGTCGCCATGACGACCATTATGACAACACCAAAGCCATGACCAACATAATGACATCATCGTCGCCATGACGACCATTATGACATCATCGTCGCCATGACGACCATTATGACATCATCGTCGCCATGACGACCATTATGACATCACCAAAGCCATGACCACCATACTGACATCATCGTCGGTATGACGACCATTATGACATCACCGTCGGCATGTCGACCATTATGACATCATCGTCGCCATGACGACCATTATGGCAACACCGTCGCCATGACGACCAGTATGACATAATCGTCGCCTTGACGACCATTATGACGTCATCGTCGCCATGACGACCATTATGACGTCATCGTCGCCATGACGACCATTATGACGTCATCGTCGCCATGACGACCATTATGACGTCATCGTCGCCATGACGACCATTATGGCAACACCGTCGCCATGACGACCAGTATGACATCATCGTCGCCATGACGACCATTATGACGTCATCGTCGCCATGACGACCAGTATGACATCATCGTCACCATGACGACCATTATGACATCACCGTCGCCGTGACGACCATTATGACATCATCGTAGCCGTGACGACCATTATGACATCATCGTCGCCATGACGACCATTATGACATCACCAAAGCCATGACAACCATACTGACATCATCGTCGCCATGACGACCATTATGACATCATCGTCGCCATGACGACCATTATGACATCATCGTCGCCATGACGACTATTATGACATCACCAAAGCCATGACCACCATACTGACATCATCGTCGCCATGACGACCATTCTGTCATCACCATTGCCATGACGACCATTATGACATCACCGTCGCCATGACGACCATTATGGCAACACCGTCGCCATGACGACCATTATGGCAACACCGTCGCCATGACGACCATTATGACGTCATCGTCGCTATGACGACCATTATGACATCATCGTCGCCATGACGACCATTATGACATCATCGTCGCCATGAAGACCATTATGACATCACCGTCACCATGACGACCATTATGACATCATCGTCGCCATGACGACCATTATGACATCATCGTCGCCATGACGACCATTATGACATCATCGTCGCCATGAAGACCATTATGACATCATCGTCGCCATGACGACCATTATGACATCACCAAAGCCATGACAACCATATTGACATCATCGTCGCCATGACGACCATTATGACATCATCGTCGCCATGACGACCATTATGACATCACCAAAGCCATGACCACCATACTGACATCATCGTCGGCATGACGACCATTCTGAAATCACCATTGCCATGATGACCATTCTGAAATCACCATTGCCATGACGACCATTATGACATCACCGTCGCCATGACGACCATTATGACAACACCAAAGCCATGACCAACATAATGACATCATCGTCGCCATGACGACCATTATGACATCATCGTCGCCATGACGACCATTATGACATCATCGTCGCCATGACGACCATTATGACATCACCAAAGCCATGACCACCATACTGACATCATCGTCGGTATGACGACCATTATGACATCACCGTCGCCATGACGACCATTATGACATCATCGTCGCCATGACGACCATTATGGGAACACCGTCGCCATGACGACCAGTATGACATCATCGTCGCCATGACGACCATTATGACGTCATCGTCGCCATGACAACCATTATGACGTCATCGTCGCCATGACGACCATTATGACATCATCGTCGCCATGACGACCATTATGACGTCATCGTCGCCATGACGACCATTATGGCAACACCGTCGCCATGACGACCAGTATGTCATCATCGTCGCCATGACGACCATTATGACATCACCGTCGCCGTGACGACCATTATGACATCATCGTCGCCGTGACGACCATTATGGCAACACCGTCGCCATGACGACCATTATGACATCATCATCGGCATGACGACCATTATGACATCATCGTCGGCATGTCGACCATTATGACATCATCGTCGCCATGACGACCATTATGGCAACACCGTCGCCATGACGACCAGTATGACGTCATCGTCGCCATGACGACCATTATGACGTCATCGTCGCCATGACGACCATTATGACGTCATCGTCGCCATGACGACCATTATGACGTCATCGTCGCCATGACGACCATTATGACGTCATCGTCGCCATGACGACCATTATGACGTCATCGTCGCCATGACGACCATTATGGCAACACCGTCGCCATGACGACCAGTATGACATCATCGTCGCCATGACGACCATTATGACATCATCGTCGCCATGACGACCATTATGACATCACCGTCGCCGTGACGACCATTATGACATCATCGTCGCCATGACGACGATTATGACATCATCGTCGCCATGACGACTATTATGACATCACCAAAGCCATGACCACCATACTGACATCATCGTCGCCATGACGAGCATACTGACATCACCATTGCCATGACGACCATTTTGACATCACCGTCGCCATGACGACCATTATGACATCACCGTCGCCATGACAACCATATTGACATCATCGTCGCCATGACGACCATTATGACATCATCGTCGCCATGACCACCATACTGACATCATCGTCGCCATGATGACCATTCTGACATTACCATTGCCATGACGACCATTATGACATCACCGTCGTCATGACGACCATTATGACATCACCAAAGCCATGACCATCATACTGACATCATCGTCGCCATGACGACCATTATGACATCATCTTCGCCATGACGACCATTATGACATCACCAAAGCCATGACCACCATACTGACATCACCAAAGCCATGACGACCATTATGACATCACCGTCGCCATGACGACCATTCTGACATCATCGTCGCCATGACGACCATTATGGCAACACCGTCGCCATGACGACCAGTATGACATCATCGTCGCCATGACGACCATTATGACGTCATCGTCGCCATGACGACCACTATGACATCATCGTCGCCATGACGACCATTATGACATCACCGTCGCCATGACGACCATTATGACAACACCAAAGCCATGACCAACATAATGACATCATCGTCGCCATGACGACCATTATGACATCATCGTCGCCATGACGACCATTATGACATCATCGTCGCCATGACGACCATTATGACATCACCAAAGCCATGACCACCATACTGACATCATCGTCGGTATGACGACCATTATGACATCACCGTCGCCATGACGACCATTATGACATCATCGTCGCCATGACGACCATTATGGGAACACCGTCGCCATGACGACCAGTATGACATCATCGTCGCCATGACGACCATTATGACGTCATCGTCGCCATGACAACCATTATGACGTCATCGTCGCCATGACGACCATTATGACATCATCGTCGCCATGACGACCATTATGACGTCATCGTCGCCATGACGACCATTATGGCAACACCGTCGCCATGACGACCAGTATGTCATCATCGTCGCCATGACGACCATTATGACATCACCGTCGCCGTGACGACCATTATGACATCATCGTCGCCGTGACGACCATTATGGCAACACCGTCGCCATGACGACCATTATGACATCATCATCGGCATGACGACCATTATGACATCATCGTCGGCATGTCGACCATTATGACATCATCGTCGCCATGACGACCATTATGGCAACACCGTCGCCATGACGACCAGTATGACGTCATCGTCGCCATGACGACCATTATGACGTCATCGTCGCCATGACGACCATTATGACGTCATCGTCGCCATGACGACCATTATGACGTCATCGTCGCCATGACGACCATTATGACGTCATCGTCGCCATGACGACCATTATGACGTCATCGTCGCCATGACGACCATTATGGCAACACCGTCGCCATGACGACCAGTATGACATCATCGTCGCCATGACGACCATTATGACATCATCGTCGCCATGACGACCATTATGACATCACCGTCGCCGTGACGACCATTATGACATCATCGTCGCCATGACGACGATTATGACATCATCGTCGCCATGACGACTATTATGACATCACCAAAGCCATGACCACCATACTGACATCATCGTCGCCATGACGAGCATACTGACATCACCATTGCCATGACGACCATTTTGACATCACCGTCGCCATGACGACCATTATGACATCACCGTCGCCATGACAACCATATTGACATCATCGTCGCCATGACGACCATTATGACATCATCGTCGCCATGACCACCATACTGACATCATCGTCGCCATGATGACCATTCTGACATTACCATTGCCATGACGACCATTATGACATCACCGTCGTCATGACGACCATTATGACATCACCAAAGCCATGACCATCATACTGACATCATCGTCGCCATGACGACCATTATGACATCATCGTCGCCATGACGACCATTATGACATCACCAAAGCCATGACCACCATACTGACATCACCAAAGCCATGACGACCATTATGACATCACCGTCGCCATGACGACCATTCTGACATCATCGTCGCCATGACGACCATTATGGCAACACCGTCGCCATGACGACCAGTATGACATCATCGTCGCCATGACGACCATTATGACGTCATCGTCGCCATGACGACCACTATGACATCATCGTCGCCATGACGACCATTATGACATCATCGTCGCCATGACGACCATTATGGCAACACCGTCGCCATGACGACCATTATGACATCATCATCGGCATGACGACCATTATGACATCATCGTCGGCATGTCGACCATTATGACATCATCGTCGCCATGACGACCATTATGGCAACACCGTCGCCATGACGACCAGTATGACATAATCGTCGCCATGACGACCATTATGACGTCATCGTCGCCATGACGACCATTATGACGTCATCGTCGCCATGACGACCATTATGACGTCATCGTCGCCATGACGACCATTATGACATCACCGTCGCCATGACGACCATTATGACATCATCGTCGCCATGACGACCATTATGGCAACACCGTCGCCATGACGACCAGTATGACATCATCGTCGCCATGACGACCATTATGACGTCATCGTCGCCATGACAACCATTATGACGTCATTGTCGCCATGACGACCATTATGACATCATCGTCGCCATGACGACCATTATGACGTCATCGTCGCCATGACGACCATTATGGCAACACCGTCGCCATGACGACCAGTATGTCATCATCGTCGCCATGACGACCATTATGACATCACCGTCGCCGTGACGACCATTATGACATCATCGTCGCCGTGACGACCATTATGGCAACACCGTCGCCATGACGACCATTATGACATCATCATCGGCATGACGACCATTATGACATCATCGTCGGCATGTCGACCATTATGACATCATCGTCGCCATGACGACCATTATGGCAACACCGTCGCCATGACGACCAGTATGACATAATCGTCGCCATGACGACCATTATGACGTCATCGTCGCCATGACGACCATTATGACGTCATCGTCGCCATGACGACCATTATGACGTCATCGTCGCCATGACGACCATTATGACATCACCGTCGCCATGACGACCATTATGACATCATCGTCGCCATGACGACCATTATGGCAACACCGTCGCCATGACGACCAGTATGACATCATCGTCGCCATGACGACCATTATGACGTCATCGTCGCCATGACAACCATTATGACGTCATCGTCGCCATGACGACCATTATGACATCATCGTCGCCATGACGACCATTATGACGTCATCGTCGCCATGACGACCATTATGGCAACACCGTCGCCATGACGACCAGTATGTCATCATCGTCGCCATGACGACCATTATGACATCACCGTCGCCGTGACGACCATTATGACATCATCGTCGCCGTGACGACCATTATGGCAACACCGTCGCCATGACGACCATTATGACATCATCATCGGCATGACGACCATTATGACATCATCGTCGGCATGTCGACCATTATGACATCATCGTCGCCGTGACGACCATTATGGCAACACCGTCGCCATGACGACCAGTATGACATAATCGTCGCCATGACGACCATTATGACGTCATCGTCGCCATGACGACCATTATGACATCATCGTCGCCATGACGACCATTATGACATCATCGTCGCCATGACGACCATTATGGCAACACCGTCGCCATGACGACCAGTATGACATCACCGTCGCCGTGACGACCATTATGACATCATCTTCGCCGTGACGACCATTATGGCAACACCGTCGCCATGACGACCATTATGACATCATCGTCGGCATGACGACCATTATGACATCATCGTCGGCATGACGACCATTATGACATCATCGTCGCCATGACAACCATTATGGCAACACCGTCGCCATGACGACCATTATGACATCATCGTCGCCATGACGACCATTATGACATCATCGTCGCCATGACGACCATTATGACGTCATCGTCGCCATGACGACCATTATGACGTCATCGTCGCATTGACGACCATTATGGCAACACCGTCGCCATGACGACCAGTATGACATCATCGTCGCCATGACGACCATTATGACATCACCGTCGCCGTGACGACCATTATGACATCATCGTAGCCGTGACGACCATTATGACATCATCGTCGCCATGACGACCATTATGGCAACACCGTCGCCATGACGACCAGTATGACATCATCGTCGCCATGACGACCATTATGACGTCATCGTCGCCATGACAACCATTATGACGTCATCGTCGCCATGACGACCATTATGACATCATCGTCGCCATGACGACCATTATGACGTCATCGTCGCCATGACGACCATTATGGCAACACCGTCGCCATGACGACCAGTATGTCATCATCGTCGCCATGACGACCATTATGACATCACCGTCGCCGTGACGACCATTATGACATCATCATCGGCATGACGACCATTATGACATCATCGTCGGCATGTCGACCATTATGACATCATCGTCGCCGTGACGACCATTATGGCAACACCGTCGCCATGACGACCAGTATGACATAATCGTCGCCATGACGACCATTATGACGTCATCGTCGCCATGACGACCATTATGACATCATCGTCGCCATGACGACCATTATGACATCATCGTCGCCATGACGACCATTATGGCAACACCGTCGCCATGACGACCAGTATGACATCACCGTCGCCGTGACGACCATTATGACATCATCTTCGCCGTGACGACCATTATGGCAACACCGTCGCCATGACGACCATTATGACATCATCGTCGGCATGACGACCATTATGACATCATCGTCGGCATGACGACCATTATGACATCATCGTCGCCATGACAACCATTATGGCAACACCGTCGCCATGACGACCATTATGACATCATCGTCGCCATGACGACCATTATGACATCATCGTCGCCATGACGACCATTATGACGTCATCGTCGCCATGACGACCATTATGACGTCATCGTCGCATTGACGACCATTATGGCAACACCGTCGCCATGACGACCAGTATGACATCATCGTCGCCATGACGACCATTATGACATCACCGTCGCCGTGACGACCATTATGACATCATCGTAGCCGTGACGACCATTATGACATCATCGTCGCCATGACGACCATTATGACATCACCGTCGCCATGACGACCATTATGACATCACCAAAGGCATGACAACCATACTGACATCATCGTCGCCATGACGACCATTATGACATCATCGTCGCCATGACGACCATTATGACATCATCGTCGCCATGACGACTATTATGACATCACCAAAGCCATGACCACCATACTGACATCATCGTCGCCATGACGACCATTCTGTCATCACCATTGCCATGACGACCATTATGACATCATCGTCGCCATGACGACCATTATGGCAACACCGTCGCCATGACGACCATTATGGCAACACCGTCGCCATGACGACCATTATGACGTCATCGTCGCCATGACGACCATTATGACGTCATCGTCGCCATGACAACCATTATGACGTCATCGTCGCCATGACGACCATTATGACATCATCGTCGCCATGACGACCATTATGACGTCATCGTCGCCATGACGACCATTATGGCAACACCGTCGCCATGACGACCAGTATGTCATCATCGTCGCCATGACGACCATTTTGACATCACCGTCGCCGTGACGACCATTATGACATCATCGTCGCCGTGACGACCATTATGGCAACACCGTCGCCATGACGACCATTATGACATCATCATCGGCATGACGACCATTATGACATCATCGTCGGCATGTCGACCATTATGACATCATCGTCGCCATGACGACCATTATGGCAACACCGTCGCCATGACGACCAGTATGACATAATCGTCGCCATGACGACCATTATGACGTCATCGTCGCCATGACGACCATTATGACATCATCGTCGCCATGACGACCATTATGACATCATCGTCGCCATGACGACCATTATGGCAACACCGTCGCCATGACGACCAGTATGACATCACCGTCGCCGTGACGACCATTATGACATCATCTTCGCCGTGACGACCATTATGGCAACACCGTCGCCATGACGACCATTATGACATCATCGTCGGCATGACGACCATTATGACATCATCGTCGGCATGACGACCATTATGACATCATCGTCGCCATGACAACCATTATGGCAACACCGTCGCCATGACGACCATTATGACATCATCGTCGCCATGACGACCATTATGACATCATCGTCGCCATGACGACCATTATTACGTCATCGTCGCCATGACGACCATTATGACATCATCGTCGCCATGACGACCATTATGACATCATCGTCGCCATGACGACCATTATGGCAACACCGTCGCCATGACGACCATTATGACATCATCATCGGCATGACGACCATTATGACATCATCGTCGGCATGTCGACCATTATGACATCATCGTCGCCATGACGACCATTATGGCAACACCGTCGCCATGACGACCAGTATGACATAATCGTCGCCATGACGACCATTATGACGTCATCGTCGCCATGACGACCATTATGACGTCATCGTCGCCATGACGACCATTATGACGTCATCGTCGCCATGACGACCATTATGACATCACCATCGCCATGACGACCATTATGACATCATCGTCGCCATGACGACCATTATGGCAACACCGTCGCCATGACGACCAGTATGACATCATCGTCGCCATGACGACCATTATGACGTTATCGTCGCCATGACAACCATTATGACGTCATTGTCGCCATGACGACCATTATGACATCATCGTCGCCATGACGACCATTATGACGTCATCGTCGCCATGACGACCATTATGGCAACACCGTCGCCATGACGACCAGTATGTCATCATCGTCGCCATGACGACCATTATGACATCACCGTCGCCGTGACGACCATTATGACATCATCGTCGCCGTGACGACCATTATGGCAACACCGTCGCCATGACGACCATTATGACATCATCATCGGCATGACGACCATTATGACATCATCGTCGGCATGTCGACCATTATGACATCATCGTCGCCATGACGACCATTATGGCAACACCGTCGCCATGACGACCAGTATGACATAATCGTCGCCATGACGACCATTATGACGTCATCGTCGCCATGACGACCATTATGACGTCATCGTCGCCATGACGACCATTATGACGTCATCGTCGCCATGACGACCATTATGACATCACCGTCGCCATGACGACCATTATGACATCATCGTCGCCATGACGACCATTATGGCAACACCGTCGCCATGACGACCAGTATGACATCATCGTCGCCATGACGACCATTATGACGTCATCGTCGCCATGACAACCATTATGACGTCATCGTCGCCATGACGACCATTATGACATCATCGTCGCCATGACGACCATTATGACGTCATCGTCGCCATGACGACCATTATGGCAACACCGTCGCCATGACGACCAGTATGTCATCATCGTCGCCATGACGACCATTATGACATCACCGTCGCCGTGACGACCATTATGACATCATCGTCGCCGTGACGACCATAATGGCAACACCGTCGCCATGACGACCATTATGACATCATCATCGGCATGACGACCATTATGACATCATCGTCGGCATGTCGACCATTATGACATCATCGTCGCCATGACGACCATTATGGCAACACCGTCGCCATGACGACCAGTATGACATAATCGTCGCCATGACGACCATTATGACGTCATCGTCGCCATGACGACCATTATGACATCATCGTCGCCATGACGACCATTATGACATCATCGTCGCCATGACGACCATTATGGCAACACCGTCGCCATGACGACCAGTATGACATCACCGTCGCCGTGACGACCATTATGACATCATCTTCGCCGTGACGACCATTATGGCAACACCGTCGCCATGACGACCATTATGACATCATCGTCGGCATGACGACCATTATGACATCATCGTCGGCATGACGACCATTATGACATCATCGTCGCCATGACAACCATTATGGCAACACGGTCGCCATGACGACCATTATGACATCATCGTCGCCATGACGACCATTATGACATCATCGTCGCCATGACGACCATTATGACGTCATCGTCGCCATGACGACCATTATGGCAACACCGTCGCCATGATGACCAGTATGACATCATCGTCGCCATGACGACCATTATGACATCACCGTCGCCATGACGACCATTATGACATCACCGTCGCCGTGACGACCATTATGACATCATCGTAGCCGTGACGACCATTATGACATCATCGTCGCCATGACGACCATTATGACATCACCGTCGCCATGACGACCATTATGACATCACCAAAGGCATGACAACCATACTGACATCATCGTCGCCATGACGACCATTATGACATCATCGTCGCCATGACGACCATTATGACATCATCGTCGCCATGACGACTATTATGACATCACCAAAGCCATGACCACCATACTGACATCATCGTCGCCATGACGACCATTCTGTCATCACCATTGCCATGACGACCATTATGACATCATCGTCGCCATGACGACCATTATGGCAACACCGTCGCCATGACGACCATTATGGCAACACCGTCGCCATGACGACCATTATGACGTCATCGTCGCCATGACGACCATTATGACGTCATCGTCGCCATGACAACCATTATGACGTCATCGTCGCCATGACGACCATTATGACATCATCGTCGCCATGACGACCATTATGACGTCATCGTCGCCATGACGACCATTATGGCGACACCGTCGCCATGACGACCAGTATGTCATCATCGTCGCCATGACGACCATTATGACATCACCGTCGCCGTGACGACCATTATGACATCATCGTCGCCGTGACGACCATTATGGCAACACCGTCGCCATGACGACCATTATGACATCATCATCGGCATGACGACCATTATGACATCATCGTCGGCATGTCGACCATTATGACATCATCGTCGCCATGACGACCATTATGGCAACACCGTCGCCATGACGACCAGTATGACATAATCGTCGCCATGACGACCATTATGACGTCATCGTCGCCATGACGACCATTATGACATCATCGTCGCCATGACGACCATTATGACATCATCGTCGCCATGACGACCATTATGGCAACACCGTCGCCATGACGACCAGTATGACATCACCGTCGCCGTGACGACCATTATGACATCATCTTCGCCGTGACGACCATTATGGCAACACCGTCGCCATGACGACCATTATGACATCATCGTCGGCATGACGACCATTATGACATCATCGTCGGCATGACGACCATTATGACATCATCGTCGCCATGACAACCATTATGGCAACACCGTCGCCATGACGACCATTATGACATCATCGTCGCCATGACGACCATTATGACATCATCGTCGCCATGACGACCATTATGGCAACACCGTCGCCATGACGACCAGTATGACATAATCGTCGCCATGACGACCATTATGACGTCATCGTCGCCATGACGACCATTATGACATCATCGTCGCCATGACGACCATTATGACATCATCGTCGCCATGACGACCATTATGGCAACACCGTCGCCATGACGACCAGTATGACATCGCCGTGACGACCATTATGACATCATCTTCGCCGTGACGACCATTATGGCAACACCGTCGCCATGACGACCATTATGACATCATCGTCGGCATGACGACCATTATGACATCATCGTCGGCATGACGACCATTATGACATCATCGTCGCCATGACAACCATTATGGCAACACCGTCGCCATGACGACCATTATGACATCATCATCGCCATGACGACCATTATGACATCATCGTCGCCATGACGACCATTATTACGTCATCGTCGCCATGACGACCATTATGACGTCATCGTCGCCATGACGACCATTATGACATCATCGTCGCCATGACGACCATTATGACATCATCGTCGCCATGACGACCATTATGGCAACACCGTCGCCATGACGACCATTATGACATCATCATCGGCATGACGACCATTATGACATCATCGTCGGCATGTCGACCATTATGACGTCATCGTCGCCATGACAACCATTATGACGTCATTGTCGCCATGACGACCATTATGACATCATCGTCGCCATGACGACCATTATGACGTCATCGTCGCCATGACGACCATTATGGCAACACCGTCGCCATGACGACCAGTATGTCATCATCGTCGCCATGACGACCATTATGACATCACCGTCGCCGTGACGACCATTATGACATCATCGTCGCCGTGACGACCATTATGGCAACACCGTCGCCATGACGACCATTATGACATCATCATCGGCATGACGACCATTATGACATCATCGTCGGCATGTCGACCATTATGACATCATCGTCGCCATGACGACCATTATGGCAACACCGTCGCCATGACGACCAGTATGACATAATCGTCGCCATGACGACCATTATGACGTCATCGTCGCCATGACGACCATTATGACGTCATCGTCGCCATGACGACCATTATGACGTCATCGTCGCCATGACGACCATTATGACATCACCGTCGCCATGACGACCATTATGACATCATCGTCGCCATGACCACCATTATGGCAACACCGTCGCCATGACGACCAGTATGACATCATCGTCGCCATGACGACCATTATGACGTCATCGTCGCCATGACAACCATTATGACGTCATCGTCGCCATGACGACCATTATGACA
The DNA here is from genome assembly GCF_046119375.1 of Phyllobates terribilis. Lineage (NCBI taxonomy): Eukaryota > Metazoa > Chordata > Amphibia > Anura > Dendrobatidae > Phyllobates > Phyllobates terribilis. Next base: position 4,418,959 of record NW_027362819.1, read on the forward strand.
TCATCGTCGCCATGACGACCATTATGACGTCATCGTCGCCATGACGACCATTATGGCAACACCGTCGCCATGACGACCAGTATGTCATCATCGTCGCCATGACGACCATTATGACATCACCGTCGCCGTGACGACCATTATGACATCATCGTCGCCGTGACGACCATTATGGCAACACCGTCGCCATGACGACCATTATGACATCATCATCGGCGTGACGACCATTATGACATCATCGTCGGCATGTCGACCATTATGACATCATCGTCGCCATGACGACCATTATGGCAACACCGTCGCCATGACGACCAGTATGACATAATCGTCGCCATGACGACCATTATGACGTCATCGTCGCCATGACGACCATTATGACATCATCGTCGCCATGACGACCATTATGACATCATCGTCGCCATGACGACCATTATGGCAACACCGTCGCCATGACGACCAGTATGACATCACCGTCGCCGTGACGACCATTATGACATCATCTTCGCCGTGACGACCATTATGGCAACACCGTCGCCATGACGACCATTATGACATCATCGTCGGCATGACGACCATTATGACATCATCGTCGGCATGACGACCATTATGACATCATCGTCGCCATGACAACCATTATGGCAACACGGTCGCCATGACGACCATTATGACATCATCGTCGCCATGACGACCATTATGACATCATCGTCGCCATGACGACCATTATGACGTCATCGTCGCCATGACGACCATTATGGCAACACCGTCGCCATGACGACCAGTATGACATCATCGTCGCCATGACGACCATTATGACATCACCGTCGCCGTGACGACCATTATGACATCATCGTAGCCGTGACGACCATTATGACATCATCGTCGCCATGACGACCATTATGACATCACCGTCGCCATGACGACCATTATGACATCACCAAAGGCATGACAACCATACTGACATCATCGTCGCCATGACGACCATTATGACATCATCGTCGCCATGACGACCATTATGACATCATCGTCGCCATGACAACTATTATGACATCACCAAAGCCATGACCACCATACTGACATCATCGTCGCCATGACGACCATTCTGTCATCACCATTGCCATGACGACCATTATGACATCATCGTCGCCATGACGACCATTATGGCAACACCGTCGCCATGACGACCATTATGGCAACACCGTCGCCATGACGACCATTATGACGTCATCGTCGCCATGACGACCATTATGACGTCATCGTCGCCATGACAACCATTATGACGTCATCGTCGCCATGACGACCATTATGACATCATCGTCGCCATGACGACCAGTATGTCATCATCGTCGCCATGACGACCATTATGACATCACCGTCGCCGTGACGACCATTATGACATCATCGTCGCCGTGACGACCATTATGGCAACACCGTCGCCATGACGACCATTATGACATCATCATCGGCATGACGACCATTATGACATCATCGTCGGCATGTCGACCATTATGACATCATCGTCGCCATGACGACCATTATGGCAACACCGTCGCCATGACGACCAGTATGACATAATCGTCGCCATGACGACCATTATGACGTCATCGTCGCCATGACGACCATTATGACATCATCGTCGCCATGACGACCATTATGACATCATCGTCGCCATGACGACCATTATGGCAACACCGTCGCCATGACGACCAGTATGACGTCACCGTCGCCGTGACGACCATTATGACATCATCTTCGCCGTGACGACCATTATGACATCATCGTAGCCGTGACGACCATTATGACATCATCGTCGCCATGACGACCATTATGACATCACCGTCGCCATGACGACCATTATGACATCACCAAAGGCATGACAACCATACTGACATCATCGTCGCCATGACGACCATTATGACATCATCGTCGCCATGACGACCATTATGACATCATCGTCGCCATGACGACTATTATGACATCACCAAAGCCATGACCACCATACTGACATCATCGTCGCCATGACGACCATTCTGTCATCACCATTGCCATGACGACCATTATGACATCATCGTCGCCATGACGACCATTATGGCAACACCGTCGCCATGACGACCATTATGGCAACACCGTCGCCATGACGACCATTATGACGTCATCGTCGCTATGACGACCATTATGACATCATCGTCGCCATGACGACCATTATGACATCACCGTCGCCATGAAGACCATTATGACATCACCGTCGCCATGACGACCATTATGACATCATCGTCTCCATGACGACCATTATGACATCATCGTCGCCATGACGACCATTATGACATCACCAAAGCCATGACAACCATATTGACATCATCGTCGCCATGACGACCATTATGACATCACCAAAGCCATGACCACCATACTGACATCATCGTCACCATGACGACCAATCTGACATCACCATTGCCATGACGACCATTATGACATCACCGTCGCCATGACGACCATTATGACAACACCAAAGCCATGACCACCATAATGACATCATCGTCGCCATGACGACCATTATGACATCATCGTCGCCATGACGACCATTATGACATCATCGTCGCCATGACGACCATTATGACATCACCAAAGCCATGACCACCATACTGACATCATCGTCGGTATGACGACCATTATGACATCACCGTCGCCATGACGACCATTATGACATCATCGTCGCCATGACGACCATTATGGCAACACCGTCGCCATGACGACCAGTATGACTTCATCGTCGCCATGACGACCATTATGACGTCATCGTCGCCATGACAACCATTATGACGTCATAGTCGCCATGACGACCATTATGACATCATCGTCGCCATGACGACCATTATGACGTCATCGTCGCCATGACGACCATTATGGCAACACCGTCGCCATGACGACCAGTATGTCATCATCGTCGCCATGACGACCATTATGACATCACCGTCGCCGTGACGACCATTATGACATCATCGTCGCCGTGACGACCATTATGGCAACACCGTCGCCATGACGACCATTATGACATCATCGTCGCCATGACGACCATTATGGCAACACCGTCGCCATGACGACCAGTATGACATAATCGTCGCCATGACGACCATTATGACGTCATCGTCGCCATGACGACCATTATGACATCATCGTCGCCATGACGACCATTATGACATCATCGTCGCCATGACGACCAGTATGACATCACCGTCGCCGTGACGACCATTATGACATCATCTTCGCCGTGACGACCATTACGGCAACACCGTCGCCATGACGACCATTATGACATCATCGTCGGCATGACGACCATTATGACATCATCGTCGGCATGACGACCATTATGACATCATCGTCGCCATGACAACCATTATGGCAACACCGTCGCCATGACGACCATTATGACATCATCGTCGCCATGACGACCATTATGACATCATCGTCGCCATGACGACCATTATGACGTCATCGTCGCCATGACGACCATTATGACGTCATCGTCGCCATGACGACCATTATGGCAACACCGTCGCCATGACGACCAGTATGACATCATCGTCGCCATGACGACCATTATGACATCACCGTCGCCGTGACGACCATTATGACATCATCGTAGCCGTGACGACCATTATGACATCATCGTCGCCATGACGACCATTATGACATCACCGTCGCCATGACGACCATTATGACATCACCAATGGCATGACAACCATACTGACATCATCGTCGCCATGACGACCATTATGACATCATCGTCGCCATGACGACCATTATGACATCATCGTCGCCATGACGACTATTATGACATCACCAAAGCCATGACCACCATACTGACATCATCGTCGCCATGACGACCATTCTGTCATCACCATTGCCATGACGACCATTATGACATCATCGTCGCCATGACGACCATTATGGCAACACCGTCGCCATGACGACCATTATGGCAACACCGTCGCCATGACGACCATTATGACGTCATCGTCGCTATGACGACCATTATGACATCATCGTCGCCATGACGACCATTATGACATCACCGTCGCCATGAAGACCATTATGACATCACCGTCGCCATGACGACCATTATGACATCATCGTCTCCATGACGACCATTATGACATCATCGTCGCCATGACGACCATTATGACATCACCAAAGCCATGACAACCATATTGACATCATCGTCGCCATGACGACCATTATGACATCACCAAAGCCATGACCACCATACTGACATCATCGTCACCATGACGACCAATCTGACATCACCATTGCCATGACGACCATTATGACATCACCGTCGCCATGACGACCATTATGACAACACCAAAGCCATGACCACCATAATGACATCATCGTCGCCATGACGACCATTATGACATCATCGTCGCCATGACGACCATTATGACATCATCGTCGCCATGACGACCATTATGACATCACCAAAGCCATGACCACCATACTGACATCATCGTCGGTATGACGACCATTATGACATCACCGTCGCCATGACGACCATTATGACATCATCGTCGCCATGACGACCATTATGGCAACACCGTCGCCATGACGACCAGTATGACATCATCGTCGCCATGACGACCATTATGACGTCATCGTCGCCATGACAACCATTATGACGTCATAGTCGCCATGACGACCATTATGACATCATCGTCGCCATGACGACCATTATGACGTCATCGTCGCCATGACGACCATTATCGCAACACCGTCGCCATGACGACCAGTATGTCATCATCGTCGCCATGACGACCATTATGACATCACCGTCGCCGTGACGACCATTATGACATCATCGTCGCCGTGACGACCATTATGGCAACACCGTCGCCATGACGACCATTATGACATCATCATCGGCATGACGACCATTATGACATCATCGTCGGCATGTCGACCATTATGACATCATCGTCGCCATGACGACCATTATGGCAACACCGTCGCCATGACGACCAGTATGACATAATCGTCGCCATGACGACCATTATGACGTCATCGTCGCCATGACGACCATTATGACGTCATCGTCGCCATGACGACCATTATGACGTCATCGTCGCCATGACGACCATTCTGGCAAAACCGTCGCCATGACGACCAGTATGACATCATCGTCGCCATGACGACCATTATGACATCATCGTCGCCATGACGACCATTATGACATCACCGTCGCCGTGACGACCATTATGACATCATCGTCGCCATGACGACCATTATGACATCATCGTCGCCATGACGACTATTATGACATCACCAAAGCCATGACCACCATACTGACATCATCGTCGCCATGACGAGCATACTGACATCACCATTGCCATGACGACCATTTTGACATCACCGTCGCCATGACGACCATTATGACATCACCAAAGCCATGACCACCATATTGACATCATCGTCGCCATGACGACCATTATGACATCATCGTCGCCATGACGACCATTATGACATCATCGTCGCCATGACGACCATTATGGCAACACCGTCGCCATGACGACCATTATGACATCATCGTCGGCATGACGACCATAATGACATCATCGTCGCCATGACGACTATTACGACATCACCGTCGCCATGACGACCATTATGACGTTATCGTCGCCATGACGACCAGTATGACATCATCTTCGCCGTGACGACCATTATGACATCATCGTCGCCATGACGACCATTATGACATCACCGTCGCCATGACGACCATTATGACATCACCAAAGCCATGACAACCATACTGACATCATCGTCGCCATGACGACCATTATGACATCATCGTCGCCATGACGACTATTATGACATCACCAAAGCCATGGCCACCATACTGACATCATCGTCGCCATGACGACCATTCTGTCATCACCATTGCCATGACGACCATTATGACATCACCATGGCCATGACGACCATTATGACATCACCAAAGCCATGACCACCATATTGACATCATCGTTGCCATGACGACCATTATGACATCATCGTCGCCATGACGACCATTATGACATCATCGTCGCCATGACGACCATTATGACATCATCTTCGCCATGACGACCATTATGACATCATCGTCGGCATGACGACCATTATGACATCACCGTCGCCATGACGACCATTATGACATCATCGTCGCCATGACGACCATTATGGCAACACCGTCGCCATGACGACCATTATGACATCATCGTCGCCATGACGACCATTATGACATCATCGTCGCCATGACGACCATTATGGCAACACCGTCGCCATGACGACCAATATGACATCATCGTCGCCATGACGACCATTATGACATCATCTTCGCCATGACGACCATTATGACATCATCGTCGGCATGACGACGATTATGACATAACCGTCGCCATGACGACCATTATGACATCATCGTCGCCATGACGACCATTATGGCAACACCGTCGCCATGACGACCAGTATGACATCATCGTCGCCATGACGACCATTATGACATCACTGTCGCCGTGACCACCATTATGACATCATCGTCGCCGTGACGACCATTATGACATCATCGTCGCCATGACGACCATTATGACATCACCGTCGCCATGACGACCATTATGACATCACCAAAGCCATGACGACCATAATGACATCACCAAAGCCATGACAACCATCTTGACATCATCGTCGCCATGACGACCATTATGGCAACACCGTCACCATGACGACCAGTATGACATCATCGTCGCCATGACGACCATTATGACATCATCGTCGCCATGACGACCATTATGACGTCATCGTCGCCATGACGACCATTATGGCAACACCGTCGCCATGACGACCAGTATGACATCATCGTCGCCATGACGACCATTATGACATTACCATCGCCGTGACGACCATTATGACATCATCGTCGCAGTGACGACCATTATGACATCATCGTCGCCATGACGACCATTATGGCAACACCGTCGCCATGACGACCAGTATGACATCATTGTCGCCGTGACGACCATTATGACATCATCGTCGCCATGACGACCATTATGACGTCATCATCGCCATGACGACCATTATGACATCATCGTCGCCATGGCGACCTTTATGACATCATCATCGCCATGACGACCATTATGACATCATCGTCGCCATGACGACCATTATGACATCATCGTCGCCATGACGACCATTATGGCAACACCGTCGCCATGACGACCATTATGACATCATCGTCGGCATGACGACCATTATGACATCATCGTCGCCATGACGACTATTATGACATCACCGTCGCCATGACGACCATTATGACATCATCGTCGCCATGACGACTATTATGACATCACCAAAGCCATGACCACCATACTGACATCATCGTCGCCATGACGACCATTCTGTCATCACCATTGCCATGACGACCATTATGACTTCACCGTCGCCATGACGACCATTATGACATCAACAAAGCCATGACCACCATATTGACATCATCGTCGCCATGACGACCATTATGACATCATCGTCGCCATGACGACCATTATGACATCATCGTCGCCATGACGACTATTATGGCAACACCGTCGCCATGACGACCATTATGACATCATCGTCGGCATGACGACCATTATGACATCATCGTCGCCATGACGACTATTATGACATCACCGTCGCCATGACGACCATTATGACATCATCGTCGCCATGACGACTATTATGGCAACACCGTCGCCATGACGACCATTATGACGTCATCTTCGCCATGACGACCATTATGACATCATCGTCGGCATGACGACCAATATGACATCACCGTCGCCATGACGACCATTATGACATCATCGTCGCCACGACGACCATTATGGCAACACCGTCGCCATGACGACCATTATGACATCATCGTCGGCATGACGACCATTATGACATCATCGTCGCCATGACGACCATAATGGCAACACCGTCGCCATGACGACCAGTATGACATCATCATCATCGCCATGACGACCATTATGACATCATCGTCGCCATGACGACCACTATGACGTCATCGTCGCCATGACGACCATTATGGCATCATCGTCGCCATGACGACCATTATGACATCATCGTCGCCATGACGACCATTATGGCAACACCGTCGCCATGACGACCAGTATGACGTCATCGTCGCCATGACGACCATTATAACATCACCGTCGCCGTGACGACCATTATGACATCACCGTCGCCGTGACGACCATTATGACATCATCGTCGCCGTGACGACCATTATGACATCATCGTCGCCGTGACGACCATTATGACATCACCGTCGCCATGACGACCATTATGACATCACCAAAGCCATGACAACCATAATGACATCATCGTCGCCATGACGACTATTATGACATCACCAAAGCCATGACCACCATACTGACATCATCGTCGCCATGACGAGCATTCTGACATCACCATTGCCATGACGACCATTATGACATCACCGTCGCCATGACCACCATATTGACATCATCGTCGCCATGACGACCATTATGACATCATCGTCGCCATGACGACCATTATGACATCATCGTCGCCATGACGACCATTATGGCAACACCGTCGCCATAACGACCATTATGACATCATCGTCGGCATGACGACCATATTGACATCATCGTCGCCATGACGACCATTATGACGTCATCGTCGCCATGACGACCATTATGACATCATCGTCGCCATGACGACCATTATGACATCATCTTCGCCATGACGACCAGTATGACATCATCGTCGCCGTGACGACCATTATGACATCATCGTCGCCATGACGACCATTATGACATCACCGTCGCCATGACGACCATTAAGACATCACCAAAGCCATGACAACCATACTGACATCATCGTCGCCATGACGACCATTATGACATCACCGTCGCCATGACGACCATTATGACATCACCGTCGCCATGACGACCATTATGACATCACCAAAGCCATGACAACCATACTGACATCATCGTCGCCATGACGACCATTATGACATCATCGTCGCCATGACGACCATTATGACATCATCGTCGCCATGACGACTATTATGACATCACCAAAGCCATGACCACCATACTGACATCATCGTCGCCATGACGACCATTCTGTCATCACCATTGCCATGACGACCATTATGACATCATCGTCGCCGTGACGACCATTATGGCAACACCGTCGCCATGACGACCATTATGACATCATCGTCGGCATGACGACCATTATGACATCATCGTCGGCATGACGACCATTATGACATCATCGTCGCCAGGACGACCATTATGGCAACACCGTCGCCATGACGACCAGTATGACATCATCGTCGCCATGACGACCATTATGACGTCATCGTCGCCATGACGACCATTATGACGTCATCGTCGCCGTGACGACCATTATGACGTCATCGTCGCCATGACGACCATTATGACGTCATCGTCGCCATGACGACCATTATGGCAACACCGTCGCCATGACGACCAGTATGACATCATCGTCGCCATGATGACCATTATGACATCACCGTCGCCGTCACGACCATTATGACATCATCGTCGCCGTGACGACCATTATGACATCATCGTCGCCATGACGACTATTATGACATCACCGTCGCCATGACCACCATATTGACATCATCGTCGCCATGACGACCATTATGACATCATCGTCGCCATGACGACCATTATGACATCATCGTCACCATGACGACCATTATGGCAACACGGTCGCCATGACGACAATTATGACATCATCGTCTGCATGACGACCATACTGACATCATCGTCGGTATGACGACCATTATGACATCACCGTCGCCATGACGACCATTATGACATCATCGTCGCCATGACGACCATTATGGCAACACCGTCGCCATGACGACCAGTATGACATCATCGTCGCCATGACGACCATTATGACGTCATCGTCGCCATGACGACCATTGTGACGTCATCGTCGCCATGACGACCATTATGACATCATCGTCGCCATGACGACCATTGTGACGTCATCGTCGCCATGACGACCATTATGGCAACACCGTCGCCATGACGACCAGTATGTCATCATCGTCGCCATGACGACCATTATGACATCACCGTCGCCGTGATGACCATTATGACATCATCGTCGCCGTGACGACCATTATGGCAACACCGTCGCCATGACGACCATTATGACATCATCATCGGCATGACGACCATTATGACATCATCGTCGGCATGTCGACCATTATGACATCATCGTCGCCATGACGACCATTATGGCAACACCGTCGCCATGACGACCAGTATGACATAATCGTCGCCATGACGACCATTATGACGTCATCGTCGCCATGACGACCATTATGACGTCATCGTCGCCATGACGACCATTATGACGTCATCGTCGCCATGACGACCATTATGACGTCATCGTCGCCATGACGACCATTATGGCAACACCGTCGCCATGACGACCAGTATGACATCATCGTCGCCATGACGACCATTATGACGTCATCGTCGCCATGACGACCAGTATGACATCATCGTCACCATGACGACCATTATGACATCACCGTCGCCGTGACGACCATTATGACATCATCGTAGCCGTGACGACCATTATGACATCATCGTCGCCATGACGACCATTATGACATCACCAAAGCCATGACAACCATACTGACATCATCGTCGCCATGACGACCATTATGACATCATCGTCGCCATGACGACCATTATGACATCATCGTCGCCATGACGACTATTATGATATCACCAAAGCCATGACCACCATACTGACATCATCGTCGCCATGACGACCATTCTGTCATCACCATTGCCATGACGACCATTATGACATCACCGTCGCCATGACGACCATTATGGCAACACCGTCGCCATGACGACCATTATGGCAACACCGTCGCCATGACGACCATTATGACGTCATCGTCGCTATGACGACCATTATGACATCATCGTCGCCATGACGACCATTATGACATCATCGTCGCCATGAAGACCATTATGACATCACCGTCGCCATGACGACCATTATGACATCATCGTCGCCATGACGACCATTATGACATCATCGTCGCCATGACGACCATTATGACATCATCGTCGCCATGAAGACCATTATGACATCATCGTCGCCATGACGACCATTATGACATCACCAAAGCCATGACAACCATATTGACATCATCGTCGCCATGACGACCATTATGACATCATCGTCGCCATGACGACCATTATGACATCACCAAAGCCATGACCACCATACTGACATCATCGTCGGCATGACGACCATTCTGAAATCACCATTGCCATGACGACCATTATGACATCACCGTCGCCATGACGACCATTATGACAACACCAAAGCCATGACCAACATAATGACATCATCGTCGCCATGACGACCATTATGACATCATCGTCGCCATGACGACCATTATGACATCATCGTCGCCATGACGACCATTATGACATCACCAAAGCCATGACCACCATACTGACATCATCGTCGGTATGACGACCATTATGACATCACCGTCGCCATGACGACCATTATGACATCATCGTCGCCATGACGACCATTATGGGAACACCGTCGCCATGACGACCAGTATGACATCATCGTCGCCATGACGACCATTATGACGTCATCGTCGCCATGACTACCATTATGACGTCATCGTCGCCATGACGACCATTATGACATCATCGTCGCCATGACGACCATTATGACGTCATCATCGCCATGACGACCATTATTGCAACACCGTCGCCATGACGACCAGTATGTCATCATCGTCGCCATGACGACCATTATGACATCACCGTCGCCGTGACGACCATTATGACATCATCGTCGCCGTGACGACCATTATGGCAACACCGTCGCCATGACGACCATTATGACATCATCATCGGCATGACGACCATTATGACATCATCGTCGGCATGTCGACCATTATGACATCATCGTCGCCATGACGACCATTATGGCAACACCGTCGCCATGACGACCAGTATGACGTCATCGTCGCCATGACGACCATTATGACGTCATCGTCGCCATGACGACCATTATGACGTCATCGTCGCCATGACGACCATTATGACGTCATCGTCGCCATGACGACCATTATGACGTTATCGTCGCCATGATGACCATTATGACGTCATCGTCGCCATGACGACCATTATGGCAACACCGTCGCCATGACGACCAGTATGACATCATCGTCGCCATGACGACCATTATGACATCATCGTCGCCGTGACGACCATTATGACATCACCGTCGCCGTGACGACCATTATGACATCATCGTCGCCATGACGACTATTATGACATCATCGTCGCCATGACGACTATTATGACATCACCAAAGCCATGACCACCATACTGACATCATCGTCGCCATGACGAGCATACTGACATCACCATTGCCATGACGACCATTTTGACATCACCGTCGCCATGACGACCATTATGACATCACCGTCGCCATGACAACCATATTGACATCATCGTCGCCATGACGACCATTATGACATCATCGTCGCCATGACCACCATACTGACATCATCGTCGCCATGATGACCATTCTGACATTACCATTGCCATGACGACCATTATGACATCACCGTCGTCATGACGACCATTATGACATCACCAAAGCCATGACCATCATACTGACATCATCGTCGCCATGACGACCATTATGACATCATCGTCGCCATGACGACCATTATGACATCACCAAAGCCATGACCACCATACTGACATCACCAAAGCCATGACGACCATTATGGCAACACCGTCGCCATGACGACCAGTATGACATCATCGTCGCCATGACGACCATTATGACGTCATCGTCGCCATGACGACCATTGTGACGTCATCGTCGCCATGACGACCATTATGACATCATCGTCGCCATGACGACCATTGTGACGTCATCGTCGCCATGACGACCATTATGGCAACACCGTCGCCATGACGACCAGTATGTCATCATTGTCGCCATGACGACCATTATGACATCACCGTCGCCGTGATGACCATTATGACATCATCGTCGCCGTGACGACCATTATGGCAACACCGTCGCCATGACGACCATTATGACATCATCATCGGCATGACGACCATTATGACATCATCGTCGGCATGTCGACCATTATGACATCATCGTCGCCATGACGACCATTATGGCAACACCGTCGCCATGACGACCAGTATGACATAATCGTCGCCATGACGACCATTATGACGTCATCGTCGCCATGACGACCATTATGACGTCATCGTCGCCATGACGACCATTATGACGTCATCGTCGCCATGACGACCATTATGACGTCATCGTCGCCATGACGACCATTATGGCAACACCGTCGCCATGACGACCAGTATGACATCATCGTCGCCATGACGACCATTATGACGTCATCGTCGCCATGACGACCAGTATGACATCATCGTCACCATGACGACCATTATGACATCACCGTCGCCGTGACGACCATTATGACATCATCGTAGCCGTGACGACCATTATGACATCATCGTCGCCATGACGACCATTATGACATCACCAAAGCCATGACAACCATACTGACATCATCGTCGCCATGACGACCATTATGACATCATCGTCGCCATGACGACCATTATGACATCATCGTCGCCATGACGACTATTATGACATCACCAAAGCCATGACCACCATACTGACATCATCGTCGCCATGACGACCATTCTGTCATCACCATTGCCATGACGACCATTATGACATCACCGTCGCCATGACGACCATTATGGCAACACCGTCGCCATGACGACCATTATGGCAACACCGTCGCCATGACGACCATTATGACGTCGTCGTCGCTATGACGACCATTATGACATCATCGTCGCCATGACGACCATTATGACATCATCGTCGCCATGAAGACCATTATGACATCACCGTCGCCATGACGACCATTATGACATCATCGTCGCCATGACGACCATTATGACATCATCGTCGCCATGACGACCATTATGACATCATCGTCGCCATGAAGACCATTATGACATCATCGTCGCCATGACGACCATTATGACATCACCAAAGCCATGACAACCATATTGACATCATCGTCGCCATGACGACCATTATGACATCATCGTCGCCATGACGACCATTATGACATCACCAAAGCCATGACCACCATACTGACATCATCGTCGGCATGACGACCATTCTGAAATCACCATTGCCATGACGACTATTATGACATCACCGTCGCCATGACGACCATTATGACAACACCAAAGCCATGACCAACATAATGACATCATCGTCGCCATGACGACCATTATGACATCATCGTCGCCATGACGACCATTATGACATCATCGTCGCCATGACGACCATTATGACATCACCAAAGCCATGACCACCATACTGACATCATCGTCGGTATGACGACCATTATGACATCACCGTCGCCATGACGACCATTATGACATCATCGTCGCCATGACGACCATTATGGGAACACCGTCGCCATGACGACCAGTATGACATCATCGTCGCCATGACGACCATTATGACGTCATCGTCGCCATGACTACCATTATGACGTCATCGTCGCCATGACGACCATTATGACATCATCGTCGCCATGACGACCATTATAAAGTCATCATCGCCATGACGACCATTATTGCAACACCGTCGCCATGACGACCAGTATGTCATCATCGTCGCCATGACGACCATTATGACATCACCGTCGCCGTGACGACCATTATGACATCATCGTCGCCGTGACGACCATTATGGCAACACCGTCGCCATGACGACCATTATGACATCATCATCGGCATGACGACCATTATGACATCATCGTCGGCATGTCGACCATTATGACATCATCGTCGCCATGACGACCATTATGGCAACACCGTCGCCATGACGACCAGTATGACGTCATCGTCGCCATGACGACCATTATGACGTCATCGTCGCCATGACGACCATTATGACGTCATCGTCGCCATGACGACCATTATGACGTCATCGTCGCCATGACGACCATTATGACGTTATCGTCGCCATGACGACCATTATGACGTCATCGTCGCCATGACGACCATTATGGCAACACCGTCGCCATGACGACCAGTATGACATCATCGTCGCCATGACGACCATTATGACATCATCGTCGCCGTGACGACCATTATGACATCACCGTCGCCGTGACGACCATTATGACATCATCGTCGCCATGACGACTATTATGACATCACCAAAGCCATGACCACCATACTGACATCATCGTCGCCATGACGAGCATACTGACATCACCATTGCCATGACGACCATTTTGACATCACCGTCGCCATGACGACCATTATGACATCACCGTCGCCATGACAACCATATTGACATCATCGTCGCCATGACGACCATTATGACATCATCGTCGCCATGACCACCATACTGACATCATCGTCGCCATGATGACCATTCTGACATTACCATTGCCATGACGACCATTATGACATCACCGTCGTCATGACGACCATTATGACATCACCAAAGCCATGACCATCATACTGACATCATCGTCGCCATGACGACCATTATGACATCATCGTCGCCATGACGACCATTATGACATCACCAAAGCCATGACCACCATACTGACATCACCAAAGCCATGACGACCATTATGACATCACCGTCGCCATGACGACCATTCTGACATCATCGTCGCCATGACGACCATTATGGCAACACCGTCGCCATGACGACCAGTATGACATCATCGTCGCCATGACGACCATTATGACGTCATCGTCGCCATGACGACCACTATGACATCATCGTCGCCATGACGACCATTATGACATCATCGTCGCCATGACGACCATTATGGCAACACCGTCGCCATGACGACCATTATGACATCATCATCGGCATGACGACCATTATGACATCATCGTCGGCATGTCGACCATTATGACATCATCGTCGCCATGACGACCATTATGGCAACACCGTCGCCATGACGACCAGTATGACATAATCGTCGCCATGACGACCATTATGACGTCATCGTCGCCATGACGACCATTATGACGTCATCGTCGCCATGACGACCATTATGACGTCATCGTCGCCATGACGACCATTATGACATCACCGTCGCCATGACGACCATTATGACATCATCGTCGCCATGACGACCATTATGGCAACACCGTCGCCATGACGACCAGTATGACATCATCGTCGCCATGACGACCATTATGACGTCATCGTCGCCATGACAACCATTATGACGTCATTGTCGCCATGACGACCATTATGACATCATCGTCGCCATGACGACCATTATGACGTCATCGTCGCCATGACGACCATTATGGCAACACCGTCGCCATGACGACCAGTATGTCATCATCGTCGCCATGACGACCATTATGACATCACCGTCGCCGTGACGACCATTATGACATCATCGTCGCCGTGACGACCATTATGGCAACACCGTCGCCATGACGACCATTATGACATCATCATCGGCATGACGACCATTATGACATCATCGTCGTCATGTCGACCATTATGACATCATCGTCGCCATGACGACCATTATGGCAACACCGTCGCCATGACGACCAGTATGACATAATCGTCGCCATGACGACCATTATGACGTCATCGTCGCCATGACGACCATTATGACGTCATCGTCGCCATGACGACCATTATGACGTCATCGTCGCCATGACGACCATTATGACATCACCGTCGCCATGACGACCATTATGACATCATCGTCGCCATGACGACCATTATGGCAACACCGTCGCCATGACGACCAGTATGACATCATCGTCGCCATGACGACCATTATGACGTCATCGTCGCCATGACGACCATTATGACGTCATCGTCGCCATGACGACCATTATGACATCATCGTCGCCATGACGACCATTATGACGTCATCGTCGCCATGACGACCATTATGGCAACACCGTCGCCATGACGACCAGTATGTCATCATCGTCGCCATGACGACCATTATGACATCACCGTCGCCGTGACGACCATTATGACATCATCGTCGCCGTGACGACCATTATGGCAACACCGTCGCCATGACGACCATTATGACATCATCATCGGCATGACGACCATTATGACATCATCGTCGGCATGTCGACCATTATGACATCATCGTCGGCATGACGACCATTATGACATCACCGTCGCCATGACGACCATTATGACATCATCGTCGCCATGACGACCATTATGGCAACACCGTCGCCATGACGACCATTATGACATCATCGTCGCCATGACGACCATTATGACATCATCGTCGCCATGACGACCATTATGGCAACACCGTCGCCATGACGACCAATATGACATCATCGTCGCCATGACGACCATTATGACATCATCTTCGCCATGACGACCATTATGACATCATCGTCGGCATGACGACCATTATGACATAACCGTCGCCATGACGACCATTATGACATCATCGTCGCCATGACGACCATTATGGCAACACCGTCGCCATGACGACCAGTATGACATCATCGTCGCCATGACGACCATTATGACATCACTGTCGCCGTGACCACCATTATGACATCATCGTCGCCGTGACGACCATTATGACATCATCGTCGCCATGACGACCATTATGACATCACCGTCGCCATGACGACCATTATGACATCACCAAAGCCATGACGACCATAATGACATCACCAAAGCCATGACAACCATCTTGACATCATCGTCGCCATGACGACCATTATGGCAACACCGTCACCATGACGACCAGTATGACATCATCGTCGCCATGACGACCATTATGACATCATCGTCGCCATGACGACCATTATGACGTCATCGTCGCCATGACGACCATTATGGCAACACCGTCGCCATGACGACCAGTATGACATCATCGTCGCCATGACGACCATTATGACATTACCATCGCCGTGACGACCATTATGACATCATCGTCGCAGTGACGACCATTATGACATCATCGTCGCCATGACGACCATTATGGCAACACCGTCGCCATGACGACCAGTATGACATCATTGTCGCCGTGACGACCATTATGACATCATCGTCGCCATGACGACCATTATGACGTCATCATCGCCATGACGACCATTATGACATCATCGTCGCCATGGCGACCTTTATGACATCATCATCGCCATGACGACCATTATGACATCATCGTCGCCATGACGACCATTATGACATCATCGTCGCCATGACGACCATTATGGCAACACCGTCGCCATGACGACCATTATGACATCATCGTCGGCATGACGACCATTATGACATCATCGTCGCCATGACGACTATTATGACATCACCGTCGCCATGACGACCATTATGACATCATCGTCGCCATGACGACTATTATGACATCACCAAAGCCATGACCACCATACTGACATCATCGTCGCCATGACGACCATTCTGTCATCACCATTGCCATGACGACCATTATGACTTCACCGTCGCCATGACGACCATTATGACATCAACAAAGCCATGACCACCATATTGACATCATCGTCGCCATGACGACCATTATGACATCATCGTCGCCATGACGACCATTATGACATCATCGTCGCCATGACGACTATTATGGCAACACCGTCGCCATGACGACCATTATGACATCATCGTCGGCATGACGACCATTATGACATCATCGTCGCCATGACGACTATTATGACATCACCGTCGCCATGACGACCATTATGACATCATCGTCGCCATGACGACTATTATGGCAACACCGTCGCCATGACGACCATTATGACGTCATCTTCGCCATGACGACCATTATGACATCATCGTCGGCATGACGACCAATATGACATCACCGTCGCCATGACGACCATTATGACATCATCGTCGCCACGACGACCATTATGGCAACACCGTCGCCATGACGACCATTATGACATCATCGTCGGCATGACGACCATTATGACATCATCGTCGCCATGACGACCATAATGGCAACACCGTCGCCATGACGACCAGTATGACATCATCATCATCGCCATGACGACCATTATGACATCATCGTCGCCATGACGACCACTATGACGTCATCGTCGCCATGACGACCATTATGGCATCATCGTCGCCATGACGACCATTATGACATCATCGTCGCCATGACGACCATTATGGCAACACCGTCGCCATGACGACCAGTATGACGTCATCGTCGCCATGACGACCATTATAACATCACCGTCGCCGTGACGACCATTATGACATCACCGTCGCCGTGACGACCATTATGACATCATCGTCGCCGTGACGACCATTATGACATCATCGTTGCCGTGACGACCATTATGACATCACCGTCGCCATGACGACCATTATGACATCACCAAAGCCATGACAACCATAATGACATCATCGTCGCCATGACGACTATTATGACATCACCAAAGCCATGACCACCATACTGACATCATCGTCGCCATGACGAGCATTCTGACATCACCATTGCCATGACGACCATTATGACATCACCGTCGCCATGACCACCATATTGACATCATCGTCGCCATGACGACCATTATGACATCATCGTCGCCATGACGACCATTATGACATCATCGTCGCCATGACGACCATTATGGCAACACCGTCGCCATAACGACCATTATGACATCATCGTCGGCATGACGACCATATTGACATCATCGTCGCCATGACGACCATTATGACGTCATCGTCGCCATGACGACCATTATGACATCATCGTCGCCATGACGACCATTATGACATCATCTTCGCCATGACGACCAGTATGACATCATCGTCGCCGTGACGACCATTATGACATCATCGTCGCCATGACGACCATTATGACATCACCGTCGCCATGACGACCATTAAGACATCACCAAAGCCATGACAACCATACTGACATCATCGTCGCCATGACGACCATTATGACATCACCGTCGCCATGACGACCATTATGACATCACCGTCGCCATGACGACCATTATGACATCACCAAAGCCATGACAACCATACTGACATCATCGTCGCCATGACGACCATTATGACATCATCGTCGCCATGACGACCATTATGACATCATCGTCGCCATGACGACTATTATGACATCACCAAAGCCATGACCACCATACTGACATCATCGTCGCCATGACGACCATTCTGTCATCACCATTGCCATGACGACCATTATGACATCATCGTCGCCGTGACGACCATTATGGCAACACCGTCGCCATGACGACCATTATGACATCATCGTCGGCATGACGACCATTATGACATCATCGTCGGCATGACGACCATTATGACATCATCGTCGCCAGGACGACCATTATGGCAACACCGTCGCCATGACGACCAGTATGACATCATCGTCGCCATGACGACCATTATGACGTCATCGTCGCCATGACGACCATTATGACGTCATCGTCGCCGTGACGACCATTATGACGTCATCGTCGCCATGACGACCATTATGACGTCATCGTCGCCATGACGACCATTATGGCAACACCGTCGCCATGACGACCAGTATGACATCATCGTCGCCATGATGACCATTATGACATCACCGTCGCCGTCACGACCATTATGACATCATCGTCGCCGTGACGACCATTATGACATCATCGTCGCCATGACGACTATTATGACATCACCGTCGCCATGACCACCATATTGACATCATCGTCGCCATGACGACCATTATGACATCATCGTCGCCATGACGACCATTATGACATCATCGTCACCATGACGACCATTATGGCAACACGGTCGCCATGACGACAATTATGACATCATCGTCTGCATGACGACCATACTGACATCATCGTCGGTATGACGACCATTATGACATCACCGTCGCCATGACGACCATTATGACATCATCGTCGCCATGACGACCATTATGGCAACACCGTCGCCATGACGACCAGTATGACATCATCGTCGCCATGACGACCATTATGACGTCATCGTCGCCATGACGACCATTGTGACGTCATCGTCGCCATGACGACCATTATGACATCATCGTCGCCATGACGACCATTGTGACGTCATCGTCGCCATGACGACCATTATGGCAACACCGTCGCCATGACGACCAGTATGTCATCATCGTCGCCATGACGACCAGTATGTCATCATCGTCGCCGTGACGACCATTATGACATCACCGTCGCCGTGATGACCATTATGACATCATCGTCGCCGTGACGACCATTATGGCAACACCGTCGCCATGACGACCATTATGACATCATCATCGGCATGACGACCATTATGACATCATCGTCGGCATGTCGACCATTATGACATCATCGTCGCCATGACGACCATTATGGCAACACCGTCGCCATGACGACCAGTATGACATAATCGTCGCCATGACGACCATTATGACGTCATCGTCGCCATGACGACCATTATGACGTCATCGTCGCCATGACGACCATTATGACGTCATCGTCGCCATGACGACCATTATGACGTCATCGTCGCCATGACGACCATTATGGCAACACCGTCGCCATGACGACCAGTATGACATCATCGTCGCCATGACGACCAGTATGACATCATCGTCGCCATGACGACCATTATGACGTCATCGTCGCCATGACGACCAGTATGACATCATCGTCACCATGACGACCATTATGACATCACCGTCGCCGTGACGACCATTATGACATCATCGTAGCCGTGACGACCATTATGACATCATCGTCGCCATGACGACCATTATGACATCACCAAAGCCATGACAACCATACTGACATCATCGTCGCCATGACGACCATTATGACATCATCGTCGCCATGACGACCATTATGACATCATCGTCGCCATGACGACTATTATGACATCACCAAAGCCATGACCACCATACTGACATCATCGTCGCCATGACGACCATTCTGTCATCACCATTGCCATGACGACCATTATGACATCACCGTCGCCATGACGACCATTATGGCAACACCGTCGCCATGACGACCATTATGGCAACACCGTCGCCATGACGACCATTATGACGTCATCGTCGCTATGACGACCATTATGACATCATCGTCGCCATGACGACCATTATGACATCATCGTCGCCATGAAGACCATTATGACATCACCGTCGCCATGACGACCATTATGACATCATCGTCGCCATGACGACCATTATGACATCATCGTCGCCATGACGACCATTATGACATCATCGTCGCCATGAAGACCATTATGACATCATCGTCGCCATGACGACCATTATGACATCACCAAAGCCATGACAACCATATTGACATCATCGTCGCCATGACGACCATTATGACATCATCGTCGCCATGACGACCATTATGACATCACCAAAGCCATGACCACCATACTGACATCATCGTCGGCATGACGACCATTCTGAAATCACCATTGCCATGACGACCATTATGACATCACCGTCGCCATGACGACCATTATGACAACACCAAAGCCATGACCAACATAATGACATCATCGTCGCCATGACGACCATTATGACATCATCGTCGCCATGACGACCATTATGACATCATCGTCGCCATGACGACCATTATGACATCACCAAAGCCATGACCACCATACTGACATCATCGTCGGTATGACGACCATTATGACATCACCGTCGCCATGACGACCATTATGACATCATCGTCGCCATGACGACCATTATGGGAACACCGTCGCCATGACGACCAGTATGACATCATCGTCGCCATGACGACCATTATGACGTCATCGTCGCCATGACTACCATTATGACGTCATCGTCGCCATGACGACCATTATGACATCATCGTCGCCATGACGACCATTATGACGTCATCATCGCCATGACGACCATTATTGCAACACCGTCGCCATGACGACCAGTATGTCATCATCGTCGCCATGACGACCATTATGACATCACCGTCGCCGTGACGACCATTATGACATCATCGTCGCCGTGACGACCATTATGGCAACACCGTCGCCATGACGACCATTATGACATCATCATCGGCATGACGACCATTATGACATCATCGTCGGCATGTCGACCATTATGACATCATCGTCGCCATGACGACCATTATGGCAACACCGTCGCCATGACGACCAGTATGACGTCATCGTCGCCATGACGACCATTATGACGTCATCGTCGCCATGACGACCATTATGACGTCATCGTCGCCATGACGACCATTATGACGTCATCGTCGCCATGACGACCATTATGACGTTATCGTCGCCATGACGACCATTATGACGTCATCGTCGCCATGACGACCATTATGGCAACACCGTCGCCATGACGACCAGTATGACATCATCGTCGCCATGACGACCATTATGACATCATCGTCGCCGTGACGACCATTATGACATCACCGTCGCCGTGACGACCATTATGACATCATCGTCGCCATGACGACTATTATGACATCATCGTCGCCATGACGACTATTATGACATCACCAAAGCCATGACCACCATACTGACATCATCGTCGCCATGACGAGCATACTGACATCACCATTGCCATGACGACCATTTTGACATCACCGTCGCCATGACGACCATTATGACATCACCGTCGCCATGACAACCATATTGACATCATCGTCGCCATGACGACCATTATGACATCATCGTCGCCATGACCACCATACTGACATCATCGTCGCCATGATGACCATTCTGACATTACCATTGCCATGACGACCATTATGACATCACCGTCGTCATGACGACCATTATGACATCACCAAAGCCATGACCATCATACTGACATCATCGTCGCCATGACGACCATTATGACATCATCGTCGCCATGACGACCATTATGACATCACCAAAGCCATGACCACCATACTGACATCACCAAAGCCATGACGACCATTATGGCAACACCGTCGCCATGACGACCAGTATGACATCATCGTCGCCATGACGACCATTATGACGTCATCGTCGCCATGACGACCATTGTGACGTCATCGTCGCCATGACGACCATTATGACATCATCGTCGCCATGACGACCATTGTGACGTCATCGTCGCCATGACGACCATTATGGCAACACCGTCGCCATGACGACCAGTATGTCATCATTGTCGCCATGACGACCATTATGACATCACCGTCGCCGTGATGACCATTATGACATCATCGTCGCCGTGACGACCATTATGGCAACACCGTCGCCATGACGACCATTATGACATCATCATCGGCATGACGACCATTATGACATCATCGTCGGCATGTCGACCATTATGACATCATCGTCGCCATGACGACCATTATGGCAACACCGTCGCCATGACGACCAGTATGACATAATCGTCGCCATGACGACCATTATGACGTCATCGTCGCCATGACGACCATTATGACGTCATCGTCGCCATGACGACCATTATGACGTCATCGTCGCCATGACGACCATTATGACGTCATCGTCGCCATGACGACCATTATGGCTACACCGTCGCCATGACGACCAGTATGACATCATCGTCGCCATGACGACCATTATGACGTCATCGTCGCCATGACGACCAGTATGACATCATCGTCACCATGACGACCATTATGACATCACCGTCGCCGTGACGACCATTATGACATCATCGTAGCCGTGACGACCATTATGACATCATCGTCGCCATGACGACCATTATGACATCACCAAAGCCATGACAACCATACTGACATCATCGTCGCCATGACGACCATTATGACATCATCGTCGCCATGACGACCATTATGACATCATCGTCGCCATGACGACTATTATGACATCACCAAAGCCATGACCACCATACTGACATCATCGTCGCCATGACGACCATTCTGTCATCACCATTGCCATGACGACCATTATGACATCACCGTCGCCATGACGACCATTATGGCAACACCGTCGCCATGACGACCATTATGGCAACACCGTCGCCATGACGACCATTATGACGTCATCGTCGCTATGACGACCATTATGACATCATCGTCGCTATGACGACCATTATGACATCATCGTCGCCATGACGACCATTATGACATCATCGTCGCCATGACGACCATTATGACATCATCGTCGCCATGAAGACCATTATGACATCATCGTCGCCATGACGACCATTATGACATCACCAAAGCCATGACAACCATATTGACATCATCGTCGCCATGACGACCATTATGACATCATCGTCGCCATGACGACCATTATGACATCACCAAAGCCATGACCACCATACTGACATCATCGTCGGCATGACGACCATTCTGAAATCACCATTGCCATGACGACCATTATGACATCACCGTCGCCATGACGACCATTATGACAACACCAAAGCCATGACCAACATAATGACATCATCGTCGCCATGACGACCATTATGACATCATCGTCGCCATGACGACCATTATGACATCATCGTCGCCATGACGACCATTATGACATCACCAAAGCCATGACCACCATACTGACATCATCGTCGGTATGACGACCATTATGACATCACCGTCGCCATGACGACCATTATGACATCATCGTCGCCATGACGACCATTATGGGAACACCGTCGCCATGACGACCAGTATGACATCATCGTCGCCATGACGACCATTATGACGTCATCGTCGCCATGACTACCATTATGACGTCATCGTCGCCATGACGACCATTATGACATCATCGTCGCCATGACGACCATTATAAAGTCATCATCGCCATGACGACCATTATTGCAACACCGTCGCCATGACGACCAGTATGTCATCATCGTCGCCATGACGACCATTATGACATCACCGTCGCCGTGACGACCATTATGACATCATCGTCGCCGTGACGACCATTATGGCAACACCGTCGCCATGACGACCATTATGACATCATCATCGGCATGACGACCATTATGACATCATCGTCGGCATGTCGACCATTATGACATCATCGTCGCCATGACGACCATTATGGCAACACCGTCGCCATGACGACCAGTATGACGTCATCGTCGCCATGACGACCATTATGACGTCATCGTCGCCATGACGACCATTATGACGTCATCGTCGCCATGACGACCATTATGACGTCATCGTCGCCATGACGACCATTATGACGTTATCGTCGCCATGACGACCATTATGACGTCATCGTCGCCATGACGACCATTATGGCAACACCGTCGCCATGACGACCAGTATGACATCATCGTCGCCATGACGACCATTATGACATCATCGTCGCCGTGACGACCATTATGACATCACCGTCGCCGTGACGACCATTATGACATCATCGTCGCCATGACGACTATTATGACATCATCGTCGCCATGACGACTATTATGACATCACCAAAGCCATGACCACCATACTGACATCATCGTCGCCATGACGAGCATACTGACATCACCATTGCCATGACGACCATTTTGACATCACCGTCGCCATGACGACCATTATGACATCACCGTCGCCATGACAACCATATTGACATCATCGTCGCCATGACGACCATTATGACATCATCGTCGCCATGACCACCATACTGACATCATCGTCGCCATGATGACCATTCTGACATTACCATTGCCATGACGACCATTATGACATCACCGTCGTCATGACGACCATTATGACATCACCAAAGCCATGACCATCATACTGACATCATCGTCGCCATGACGACCATTATGACATCATCGTCGCCATGACGACCATTATGACATCACCAAAGCCATGACCACCATACTGACATCACCAAAGCCATGACGACCATTATGACATCACCGTCGCCATGACGACCATTCTGACATCATCGTCGCCATGACGACCATTATGGCAACACCGTCGCCATGACGACCAGTATGACATCATCGTCGCCATGACGACCATTATGACGTCATCGTCGCCATGACGACCACTATGACATCATCGTCGCCATGACGACCATTATGACATCATCGTCGCCATGACGACCATTATGGCAACACCGTCGCCATGACGACCATTATGACATCATCATCGGCATGACGACCATTATGACATCATCGTCGGCATGTCGACCATTATGACATCATCGTCGCCATGACGACCATTATGGCAACACCGTCGCCATGACGACCAGTATGACATAATCGTCGCCATGACGACCATTATGACGTCATCGTCGCCATGACGACCATTATGACGTCATCGTCGCCATGACGACCATTATGACGTCATCGTCGCCATGACGACCATTATGACATCACCGTCGCCATGACGACCATTATGACATCATCGTCGCCATGACGACCATTATGGCAACACCGTCGCCATGACGACCAGTATGACATCATCGTCGCCATGACGACCATTATGACGTCATCGTCGCCATGACAACCATTATGACGTCATTGTCGCCATGACGACCATTATGACATCATCGTCGCCATGACGACCATTATGACGTCATCGTCGCCATGACGACCATTATGGCAACACCGTCGCCATGACGACCAGTATGTCATCATCGTCGCCATGACGACCATTATGACATCACCGTCGCCGTGACGACCATTATGACATCATCGTCGCCGTGACGACCATTATGGCAACACCGTCGCCATGACGACCATTATGACATCATCATCGGCATGACGACCATTATGACATCATCGTCGTCATGTCGACCATTATGACATCATCGTCGCCATGACGACCATTATGGCAACACCGTCGCCATGACGACCAGTATGACATAATCGTCGCCATGACGACCATTATGACGTCATCGTCGCCATGACGACCATTATGACGTCATCGTCGCCATGACGACCATTATGACGTCATCGTCGCCATGACGACCATTATGACATCACCGTCGCCATGACGACCATTATGACATCATCGTCGCCATGACGACCATTATGGCAACACCGTCGCCATGACGACCAGTATGACATCATCGTCGCCATGACGACCATTATGACGTCATCGTCGCCATGACGACCATTATGACGTCATCGTCGCCATGACGACCATTATGACATCATCGTCGCCATGACGACCATTATGACGTCATCGTCGCCATGACGACCATTATGGCAACACCGTCGCCATGACGACCAGTATGTCATCATCGTCGCCATGACGACCATTATGACATCACCGTCGCCGTGACGACCATTATGACATCATCGTCGCCGTGACGACCATTATGGCAACACCGTCGCCATGACGACCATTATGACATCATCATCGGCATGACGACCATTATGACATCATCGTCGGCATGTCGACCATTATGACATCATCGTCGCCATGACGACCATTATGGCAACACCGTCGCCATGACGACCAGTATGACATAATCGTCGCCATGACGACCATTATGACGTCATCGTCGCCATGACGACCATTATGACATCATCGTCGCCATGACGACCATTATGACATCATCGTCGCCATGACGACCATTATGGCAACACCGTCGCCATGACGACCAGTATGACATCACCGTCGCCGTGACGACCATTATGACATCATCTTCGCCGTGACGACCATTATGGCAACACCGTCGCCATGACGACCATTATGACATCATCGTCGGCATGACGACCATTATGACATCATCGTCGGCATGACGACCATTATGACATCATCGTCGCCATGACAACCATTATGGCAACACGGTCGCCATGACGACCATTATGACATCATCGTCGCCATGACGACCATTATGACATCATCGTCGCCATGACGACCATTATGACGTCATCGTCGCCATGACGACCATTATGGCAACACCGTCGCCATGACGACCAGTATGACATCATCGTCGCCATGACGACCATTATGACATCACCGTCGCCATGACGACCATTATGACATCATCGTCGCCATGACGACCATTATGACATCATCGTCGCCATGACGACCATTATGGCAACACCGTCGCCATGACGACCAGTATGACATCACCGTCGCCGTGACGACCATTATGACATCATCTTCGCCGTGACGACCATTATGGCAACACTGTCGCCATGACGACCATTATGACATCATCGTCGGCATGACGACCATTATGACATCATCGTCGGCATGACGACCATTATGACATCATCGTCGCCATGACAACCATTATGGCAACACCGTCGCCATGACGACCATTATGACATCATCGTCGCCATGACGACCATTATGACATCATCGTCGCCATGACGACCATTATGACGTCATCGTCGCCATGACGACCATTATGACGTCATCGTCGCCATGACGACCATTATGGCAACACCGTCGCCATGACGACCAGTATGACATCATCGTCGCCATGACGACCATTATGACATCACCGTCGCCGTGACGACCATTATGACATCATCGTAGCCGTGACGACCATTATGACATCATCGTCGCCATGACGACCATTATGACATCACCGTCGCCATGACGACCATTATGACATCACCAAAGGCATGACAACCATACTGACATCATCGTCGCCATGACGACCATTATGACATCATCGTCGCCATGACGACCATTATGACATCATCGTCGCCATGACGACTATTATGACATCACCAAAGCCATGACCACCATACTGACATCATCGTCGCCTTGACGACCATTCTGTCATCACCATTGCCATGACGACCATTATGACATCATCGTCGCCATGACGACCATTATGGCAACACCGTCGCCATGACGACCATTATGGCAACACCGTCGCCATGACGACCATTATGACGTCATCGTCGCTATGACGACCATTATGACATCATCGTCGCCATGACGACCATTATGACATCACCGTCGCCATGAAGACCATTATGACATCACCGTCGCCATGACGACCATTATGACATCATCGTCTCCATGACGACCATTATGACATCATCGTCGCCATGACGACCATTATGACATCACCAAAGCCATGACAACCATATTGACATCATCGTCGCCATGACGACCATTATGACATCACCAAAGCCATGACCACCATACTGACATCATCGTCACCATGACGACCAATCTGACATCACCATTGCCATGACGACCATTATGACATCACCGTCGCCATGACGACCATTATGACAACACCAAAGCCATGACCACCATAATGACATCATCGTCGCCATGACGACCATTATGACATCATCGTCGCCATGACGACCATTATGACATCATCGTCGCCATGACGACCATTATGACATCACCAAAGCCATGACCACCATACTGACATCATCGTCGGTATGACGACCATTATGACATCACCGTCGCCATGACGACCATTATGACATCATCGTCGCCATGACGACCATTATGGCAACACCGTCGCCATGACGACCAGTATGACATCATCGTCGCCATGACGACCATTATGACGTCATCGTCGCCATGACAACCATTATGACGTCATAGTCGCCATGACGACCATTATGACATCATCGTCGCCATGACGACCATTATGACGTCATCGTCGCCATGACGACCATTATCGCAACACCGTCGCCATGACGACCAGTATGTCATCATCGTCGCCATGACGACCATTATGACATCACCGTCGCCGTGACGACCATTATGACATCATCGTCGCCGTGACGACCATTATGGCAACACCGTCGCCATGACGACCATTATGACATCATCATCGGCATGACGACCATTATGACATCATCGTCGGCATGTCGACCATTATGACATCATCGTCGCCATGACGACCATTATGGCAACACCGTCGCCATGACGACCAGTATGACATAATCGTCGCCATGACGACCATTATGACGTCATCGTCGCCATGACGACCATTATGACGTCATCGTCGCCATGACGACCATTATGACGTCATCGTCGCCATGACGACCATTATGACATCACCGTCGCCATGACGACCATTATGACATCATCGTCGCCATGACGACCATTATGGCAACACCGTCGCCATGACGACCAGTATGACATCATCGTCGCCATGACGACCATTATGACGTCATCGTCGCCATGACAACCATTATGACGTCATCGTCGCCATGACGACCATTATGACATCATCGTCGCCATGACGACCATTATGACGTCATCGTCGCCATGACGACCATTATGGCAACACCGTCGCCATGACGACCAGTATGTCATCATCGTCGCCATGACGACCATTATGACATCACCGTCGCCGTGACGACCATTATGACATCATCGTCGCCGTGACGACCATTATGGCAACACCGTCGCCATGACGACCATTATGACATCATCGTCGGCATGACGACCATTATGACATCATCGTCGGCATGTCGACCATTATGACATCATCGTCGCCATGACGACCATTATGGCAACACCGTCGCCATGACGACCAGTATGACATAATCGTCGCCATGACGACCATTATGACGTCATCGTCGCCATGACGACCATTATGACATCATCGTCGCCATGACGACCATTATGACATCATCGTTGCCATGACGACCATTATGGCAACACCGTCGCCATGACGACCAGTATGACATCACCGTCGCCGTGACGACCATTATGACATCATCTTCGCCGTGACGACCATTATGGCAACACCGTCGCCATGACGACCATTATGACATCATCGTCGGCATGACGACCATTATGACATCATCGTCGGCATGACGACCATTATGACATCATCGTCGCCATGACAACCATTATGGCAACACGGTCGCCATGACGACCATTATGACATCATCGTCGCCATGACGACCATTATGACATCATCGTCGCCATGACGACCATTATGACGTCATCGTCGCCATGACGACCATTATGGCAACACCGTCGCCATGACGACCAGTATGACATCATCGTCGCCATGACGACCATTATGACATCACCGTCGCCGTGACGACCATTATGACATCATCGTAGCCGTGACGACCATTATGACATCATCGTCGCCATGACGACCATTATGACATCACCGTCGCCATGACGACCATTATGACATCACCAAAGGCATGACAACCATACTGACATCATCGTCGCCATGACGACCATTATGACATCATCGTCGCCATGACGACCATTATGACATCATCGTCGCCATGACGACTATTATGACATCACCAAAGCCATGACCACCATACTGACATCATCGTCGCCATGACGACCATTCTGTCATCACCATTGCCATGACGACCATTATGACATCATCGTCGCCATGACGACCATTATGGCAACACCGTCGCCATGACGACCATTATGGCAACACCGTCGCCATGACGACCATTATGACGTCATCGTCGCCATGACGACCATTATGACGTCATCGTCGCCATGACGACCATTATGACGTCATCGTCGCCATGACGACCATTATGACGTCATCGTCGCCATGACGACCATTATGACGTCATCGTCGCCATGACGACCATTATGACATCATCGTCGCCATGACGACCATTATGACATCATCGTCGCCATGACGACCATTATGACATCATCGTCGCCATGACGACCATTATGGCAACACCGTCGCCATGACGACCATTATGGCAACACCGTCGCCATGACGACCATTATGACATCATCGTCGGCATGACGACCATTATGACATCATCGTCGGCATGACGACCATTATGACATCATCGTCGCCATGACAACCATTATGGCAACACCGTCGCCATGACGACCATTATGACATCATCGTCGCCATGACGACCATTATGACATCATCGTCGCCATGACGACCATTATGACGTCATCGTCGCCATGACGACCATTATGACGTCATCGTCGCCATGACGACCATTATGGCAACACCGTCGCCATGACGACCAGTATGACATCATCGTCGCCATGACGACCATTATGACATCACCGTCGCCGTGACGACCATTATGACATCATCGTAGCCGTGACGACCATTATGACATCATCGTCGCCATGACGACCATTATGACATCACCGTCGCCATGACGACCATTATGACATCACCAAAGGCATGACAACCATACTGACATCATCGTCGCCATGACGACCATTATGACATCATCGTCGCCATGACGACCATTATGACATCATCGTCGCCATGACGACTATTATGACATCACCAAAGCCATGACCACCATACTGACATCATCGTCGCCATGACGACCATTCTGTCATCACCATTGCCATGACGACCATTATGACATCATCGTCGCCATGACGACCATTATGGCAACACCGTCGCCATGACGACCATTATGGCAACACCGTCGCCATGACGACCATTATGACGTCATCGTCGCTATGACGACCATTATGACATCATCGTCGCCATGACGACCATTATGACATCACCGTCGCCATGAAGACCATTATGACATCACCGTCGCCATGACGACCATTATGACATCA
Organism: Phyllobates terribilis; assembly: GCF_046119375.1. Taxonomy (NCBI): domain Eukaryota; kingdom Metazoa; phylum Chordata; class Amphibia; order Anura; family Dendrobatidae; genus Phyllobates; species Phyllobates terribilis. The sequence goes on from NW_027362819.1 coordinate 4,452,579, forward strand.
TCGTCTCCATGACGACCATTATGACATCATCGTCGCCATGACGACCATTATGACATCACCAAAGCCATGACAACCATATTGACATCATCGTCGCCATGACGACCATTATGACATCACCAAAGCCATGACCACCATACTGACATCATCGTCACCATGACGACCAATCTGACATCACCATTGCCATGACGACCATTATGACATCACCGTCGCCATGACGACCATTATGACAACACCAAAGCCATGACCACCATAATGACATCATCGTCGCCATGACGACCATTATGACATCATCGTCGCCATGACGACCATTATGACATCATCGTCGCCATGACGACCATTATGACATCACCAAAGCCATGACCACCATACTGACATCATCGTCGGTATGACGACCATTATGACATCACCGTCGCCATGACGACCATTATGACATCATCGTCGCCATGACGACCATTATGGCAACACCGTCGCCATGACGACCAGTATGACATCATCGTCGCCATGACGACCATTATGACGTCATCGTCGCCATGACAACCATTATGACGTCATAGTCGCCATGACGACCATTATGACATCATCGTCGCCATGACGACCATTATGACGTCATCGTCGCCATGACGACCATTATCGCAACACCGTCGCCATGACGACCAGTATGTCATCATCGTCGCCATGACGACCATTATGACATCACCGTCGCCGTGACGACCATTATGACATCATCGTCGCCGTGACGACCATTATGGCAACACCGTCGCCATGACGACCATTATGACATCATCATCGGCATGACGACCATTATGACATCATCGTCGGCATGTCGACCATTATGACATCATCGTCGCCATGACGACCATTATGGCAACACCGTCGCCATGACGACCAGTATGACATAATCGTCGCCATGACGACCATTATGACGTCATCGTCGCCATGACGACCATTATGACGTCATCGTCGCCATGACGACCATTATGACGTCATCGTCGCCATGACGACCATTATGGCAAAACCGTCGCCATGACGACCAGTATGACATCATCGTCGCCATGACGACCATTATGACATCATCGTCGCCATGACGACCATTATGACATCACCGTCGCCGTGACGACCATTATGACATCATCGTCGCCATGACGACCATTATGACATCATCGTCGCCATGACGACTATTATGACATCACCAAAGCCATGACCACCATACTGACATCATCGTCGCCATGACGAGCATACTGACATCACCATTGCCATGACGACCATTTTGACATCACCGTCGCCATGACGACCATTATGACATCACCAAAGCCATGACCACCATATTGACATCATCGTCGCCATGACGACCATTATGACATCATCGTCGCCATGACGACCATTATGACATCATCGTCGCCATGACGACCATTATGGCAACACCGTCGCCATGACGACCATTATGACATCATCGTCGGCATGACGACCATAATGACATCATCGTCGCCATGACGACTATTACGACATCACCGTCGCCATGACGACCATTATGACGTTATCGTCGCCATGACGACCAGTATGACATCATCTTCGCCGTGACGACCATTATGACATCATCGTCGCCATGACGACCATTATGACATCACCGTCGCCATGACGACCATTATGACATCACCAAAGCCATGACAACCATACTGACATCATCGTCGCCATGACGACCATTATGACATCATCGTCGCCATGACGACTATTATGACATCACCAAAGCCATGGCCACCATACTGACATCATCGTCGCCATGACGACCATTCTGTCATCACCATTGCCATGACGACCATTATGACATCACCATGGCCATGACGACCATTATGACATCACCAAAGCCATGACCACCATATTGACATCATCGTCGCCATGACGACCATTATGACATCATCGTCGCCATGACGACCATTATGACATCATCGTCGCCATGACGACCATTATGACATCATCTTCGCCATGACGACCATTATGACATCATCGTCGGCATGACGACCATTATGACATCACCGTCGCCATGACGACCATTATGACATCATCGTCGCCATGACGACCATTATGGCAACACCGTCGCCATGACGACCATTATGACATCATCGTCGCCATGACGACCATTATGACATCATCGTCGCCATGACGACCATTATGGCAACACCGTCGCCATGACGACCAATATGACATCATCGTCGCCATGACGACCATTATGACATCATCTTCGCCATGACGACCATTATGACATCATCGTCGGCATGACGACCATTATGACATAACCGTCGCCATGACGACCATTATGACATCATCGTCGCCATGACGACCATTATGGCAACACCGTCGCCATGACGACCAGTATGACATCATCGTCGCCATGACGACCATTATGACATCACTGTCGCCGTGACCACCATTATGACATCATCGTCGCCGTGACGACCATTATGACATCATCGTCGCCATGACGACCATTATGACATCACCGTCGCCATGACGACCATTATGACATCACCAAAGCCATGACGACCATAATGACATCACCAAAGCCATGACAACCATCTTGACATCATCGTCGCCATGACGACCATTATGACATCACCAAAGCCATGACCACCATACTGACATCATCGTCACCATGACGACCAATCTGACATCACCATTGCCATGACGACCATTATGACATCACCGTCGCCATGACGACCATTATGACAACACCAAAGCCATGACCACCATAATGACATCATCGTCGCCATGACGACCATTATGACATCTTCGTCGCCATGACGACCATTATGACATCATCGTCGCCATGATGACCATTATGACATCACCAAAGCCATGACCACCATACTGACATCATCGTCGGTATGACGACCATTATGACATCACCGTCGCCATGACGACCATTATGACATCATCGTCGCCATGACGACCATTATGGCAACACCGTCGCCATGACGACCAGTATGACATCATCGTCGCCATGACGACCATTATGACGTCATCGTCGCCATGACAACCATTATGACGTCATAGTCGCCATGACGACCATTATGACATCATCGTCGCCATGACGACCATTATGACGTCATCGTCGCCATGACGACCATTATGGCAACACCGTCGCCATGACGACCAGTATGTCATCATCGTCGCCATGACGACCATTATGACATCACCGTCGCCGTGACGACCATTATGACATCATCGTCGCCGTGACGACCATTATGGCAACACCGTCGCCATGACGACCATTATGACATCATCATCGGCATGACGACCATTATGACATCATCGTCGGCATGTCGACCATTATGACATCATCGTCGCCATGACGACCATTATGGTAACACCGTCGCCATGACGACCAGTATGACATGATCGTCGCCATGACGACCATTATGACGTCATCGTCGCCATGACGACCATTATGACGTCATCGTCGCCATGACGACCATTATGGCAAAACCGTCGCCATGACGACCAGTATGACATCATCGTCGCCATGACGACCATTATGACATCATCGTCGCCATGACGACCATTATGACATCACCGTCGCCGTGACGACCATTATGACATCATCGTCGCCATGACGACCATTATGACATCATCGTCGCCATGACGACTATTATGACATCACCAAAGCCATGACCACCATACTGACATCATCGTCGCCATGACGAGCATACTGACATCACCATTGCCATGACGACCATTTTGACATCACCGTCGCCATGACGACCATTATGACATCACCAAAGCCATGACCACCATATTGACATCATCGTCGCCATGACGACCATTATGACATCATCGTCGCCATGACGACCATTATGACATCATCGTCGCCATGACGACCATTATGGCAACACCGTCGCCATGACGACCATTATGACATCATCGTCGGCATGACGACCATAATGACATCATCGTCGCCATGACGACTATTACGACATCACCGTCGCCATGACGACCATTATGACGTTATCGTCGCCATGACGACCAGTATGACATCATCTTCGCCGTGACGACCATTATGACATCATCGTCGCCATGACGACCATTATGACATCACCGTCGCCATGACGACCATTATGACATCACCAAAGCCATGACAACCATACTGACATCATCGTCGCCATGACGACCATTATGACATCATCGTCGCCATGACGACTATTATGACATCACCAAAGCCATGGCCACCATACTGACATCATCGTCGCCATGACGACCATTCTGTCATCACCATTGCCATGACGACCATTATGACATCACCATGGCCATGACGACCATTATGACATCACCAAAGCCATGACCACCATATTGACATCATCGTCGCCATGACGACCATTATGACATCATCGTCGCCATGACGACCATTATGACATCATCGTCGCCATGACGACCATTATGACATCATCTTCGCCATGACGACCATTATGACATCATCGTCGGCATGACGACCATTATGACATCACCGTCGCCATGACGACCATTATGACATCATCGTCGCCATGACGACCATTATGGCAACACCGTCGCCATGACGACCATTATGACATCATCGTCGCCATGACGACCATTATGACATCATCGTCGCCATGACGACCATTATGGCAACACCGTCGCCATGACGACCAATATGACATCATCGTCGCCATGACGACCATTATGACATCATCTTCGCCATGACGACCATTATGACATCATCGTCGGCATGACGACCATTATGACATAACCGTCGCCATGACGACCATTATGACATCATCGTCGCCATGACGACCATTATGGCAACACCGTCGCCATGACGACCAGTATGACATCATCGTCGCCATGACGACCATTATGACATCACTGTCGCCGTGACGACCATTATGACATCATCGTCGCCGTGACGACCATTATGACATCATCGTCGCCATGACGACCATTATGACATCACCGTCGCCATGACGACCATTATGACATCACCAAAGCCATGACGACCATAATGACATCACCAAAGCCATGACAACCATCTTGACATCATCGTCGCCATGACGACCATTATGGCAACACCGTCACCATGACGACCAGTATGACATCATCGTCGCCATGACGACCATTATGACATCATCGTCGCCATGACGACCATTATGACGTCATCGTCGCCATGACGACCATTATGGCAACACCGTCGCCATGACGACCAGTATGACATCATCGTCGCCATGACGACCATTATGACATTACCATCGCCGTGACGACCATTATGACATCATCGTCGCAGTGACGACCATTATGACATCATCGTCGCCATGACGACCATTATGGCAACACCGTCGCCATGACGACCAGTATGACATCATTGTCGCCGTGACGACCATTATGACATCATCGTCGCCATGACGACCATTATGACGTCATCATCGCCATGACGACCATTATGACATCATCGTCGCCATGGCGACCTTTATGACATCATCATCGCCATGACGACCATTATGACATCATCGTCGCCATGACGACCATTATGACATCATCGTCGCCATGACGACCATTATGGCAACACCGTCGCCATGACGACCATTATGACATCATCGTCGGCATGACGACCATTATGACATCATCGTCGCCATGACGACTATTATGACATCACCGTCGCCATGACGACCATTATGACATCATCGTCGCCATGACGACTATTATGACATCACCAAAGCCATGACCACCATACTGACATCATCGTCGCCATGACGACCATTCTGTCATCACCATTGCCATGACGACCATTATGACTTCACCGTCGCCATGACGACCATTATGACATCAACAAAGCCATGACCACCATATTGACATCATCGTCGCCATGACGACCATTATGACATCATCGTCGCCATGACGACCATTATGACATCATCGTCGCCATGACGACTATTATGGCAACACCGTCGCCATGACGACCATTATGACATCATCGTCGGCATGACGACCATTATGACATCATCGTCGCCATGACGACTATTATGACATCACCGTCGCCATGACGACCATTATGACATCATCGTCGCCATGACGACTATTATGGCAACACCGTCGCCATGACGACCATTATGACGTCATCTTCGCCATGACGACCATTATGACATCATCGTCGGCATGACGACCAATATGACATCACCGTCGCCATGACGACCATTATGACATCATCGTCGCCACGACGACCATTATGGCAACACCGTCGCCATGACGACCATTATGACATCATCGTCGGCATGACGACCATTATGACATCATCGTCGCCATGACGACCATTATGGCAACACCGTCGCCATGACGACCAGTATGACATCATCATCATCGCCATGACGACCATTATGACATCATCGTCGCCATGACGACCACTATGACGTCATCGTCGCCATGACGACCATTATGGCATCATCGTCGCCATGACGACCATTATGACATCATCGTCGCCATGACGACCATTATGGCAACACCGTCGCCATGACGACTAGTATGACGTCATCGTCTCCATGACGACCATTATAACATCACCGTCGCCGTGACGACCATTATGACATCACCGTCGCCGTGACGACCATTATGACATCATCGTCGCCGTGACGACCATTATGACATCATCGTCGCCGTGACGACCATTATGACATCACCGTCGCCATGACGACCATTATGACATCACCAAAGCCATGACAACCATAATGACATCATCGTCGCCATGACGACTATTATGACATCACCAAAGCCATGACCACCATACTGACATCATCGTCGCCATGACGAGCATTCTGACATCACCATTGCCATGACGACCATTATGACATCACCGTCGCCATGACCACCATATTGACATCATCGTCGCCATGACGACCATTATGACATCATCGTCGCCATGACGACCATTATGACATCATCGTCGCCATGACGACCATTATGGCAACACCGTCGCCATAACGACCATTATGACATCATCGTCGGCATGACGACCATATTGACATCATCGTCGCCATGACGACCATTATGACGTCATCGTCGCCATGACGACCATTATGACATCATCGTCGCCATGACGACCATTATGACATCATCTTCGCCATGACGACCAGTATGACATCATCGTCGCCGTGACGACCATTATGACATCATCGTCGCCATGACGACCATTATGACATCACCGTCGCCATGACGACCATTATGACATCACCAAAGCCATGACAACCATACTGACATCATCGTCGCCATGACGACCATTATGACATCACCGTCGCCATGACGACCATTATGACATCACCGTCGCCATGACGACCATTATGACATCACCAAATCCATGACAACCATACTGACATCATCGTCGCCATGACGACCATTATGACATCATCGTCGCCATGACGACCATTATGACATCATCGTCGCCATGACGACTATTATGACATCACCAAAGCCATGACCACCATACTGACATCATCGTCGCCATGACGACCATTCTGTCATCACCATTGCCATGACGACCATTATGACTTCACCGTCGCCATGACGACCATTATGACATCAACAAAGCCATGACCACCATATTGACATCATCGTCGCCATGACGACCAGTATGTCATCATCGTCGCCATGACGACCATTATGACATCACCGTCGCCGTGACGACCATTATGACATCATCGTCGCCGTGACGACCATTATGGCAACACCGTCGCCATGACGACCATTATGACATCATCATCGGCATGACGACCATTATGACATCATCGTCGGCATGTCGACCATTATGACATCATCGTCGCCATGACGACCATTATGGCAACACCGTCGCCATGACGACCAGTATGACATAATCGTCGCCATGACGACCATTATGACGTCATCGTCGCCATGACGACCATTATGACGTCATCGTCGCCATGACGACCATTATGACGTCATCGTCGCCATGACGACCATTATGGCAAAACCGTCGCCATGACGACCAGTATGACATCATCGTCGCCATGACGACCATTATGACATCATCGTCGCCATGACGACCATTATGACATCACCGTCGCCGTGACGACCATTATGACATCATCGTCGCCATGACGACCATTATGACATCATCGTCGCCATGACGACTATTATGACATCACCAAAGCCATGACCACCATACTGACATCATCGTCGCCATGACGAGCATACTGACATCACCATTGCCATGACGACCATTTTGACATCACCGTCGCCATGACGATCATTATGACATCACCAAAGCCATGACCACCATATTGACATCATCGTCGCCATGACGACCATTATGACATCATCGTCGCCATGACGACCATTATGACATCATCGTCGCCATGACGACCATTATGGCAACACCGTCGCCATGACGACCATTATGACATCATCGTCGGCATGACGACCATAATGACATCATCGTCGCCATGACGACTATTACGACATCACCGTCGCCATGACGACCATTATGACGTTATCGTCGCCATGACGACCAGTATGACATCATCTTCGCCGTGACGACCATTATGACATCATCGTCGCCATGACGACCATTATGACATCACCGTCGCCATGACGACCATTATGACATCACCAAAGCCATGACAACCATACTGACATCATCGTCGCCATGACGACCATTATGACATCATCGTCGCCATGACGACTATTATGACATCACCAAAGCCATGGCCACCATACTGACATCATCGTCGCCATGACGACCATTCTGTCATCACCATTGCCATGACGACCATTATGACATCACCATGGCCATGACGACCATTATGACATCACCAAAGCCATGACCACCATATTGACATCATCGTCGCCATGACGACCATTATGACATCATCGTCGCCATGACGACCATTATGACATCATCGTCGCCATGACGACCATTATGACATCATCTTCGCCATGACGACCATTATGACATCATCGTCGGCATGACGACCATTATGACATCACCGTCGCCATGACGACCATTATGACATCATCGTCGCCATGACGACCATTATGGCAACACCGTCGCCATGACGACCATTATGACATCATCGTCGCCATGACGACCATTATGACATCATCGTCGCCATGACGACCATTATGGCAACACCGTCGCCATGACGACCAATATGACATCATCGTCGCCATGACGACCATTATGACATCATCTTCGCCATGACGACCATTATGACATCATCGTCGGCATGACGACCATTATGACATAACCGTCGCCATGACGACCATTATGACATCATCGTCGCCATGACGACCATTATGGCAACACCGTCGCCATGACGACCAGTATGACATCATCGTCGCCATGACGACCATTATGACATCACTGTCGCCGTGACCACCATTATGACATCATCGTCGCCGTGACGACCATTATGACATCATCGTCGCCATGACGACCATTATGACATCACCGTCGCCATGACGACCATTATGACATCACCAAAGCCATGACGACCATAATGACATCACCAAAGCCATGACAACCATCTTGACATCATCGTCGCCATGACGACCATTATGACATCACCAAAGCCATGACCACCATACTGACATCATCGTCACCATGACGACCAATCTGACATCACCATTGCCATGACGACCATTATGACATCACCGTCGCCATGACGACCATTATGACAACACCAAAGCCATGACCACCATAATGACATCATCGTCGCCATGACGACCATTATGACATCATCGTCGCCATGACGACCATTATGACATCATCGTCGCCATGACGACCATTATGACATCACCAAAGCCATGACCACCATACTGACATCATCGTCGGTATGACGACCATTATGACATCACCGTCGCCATGACGACCATTATGACATCATCGTCGCCATGACGACCATTATGGCAACACCGTCGCCATGACGACCAGTATGACATCATCGTCGCCATGACGACCATTATGACGTCATCGTCGCCATGACAACCATTATGACGTCATAGTCGCCATGACGACCATTATGACATCATCGTCGCCATGACGACCATTATGACGTCATCGTCGCCATGACGACCATTATGGCAACACCGTCGCCATGACGACCAGTATGTCATCATCGTCGCCATGACGACCATTATGACATCACCGTCACGACCATTATGACATCATCGTCGCCGTGACGACCATTATGGCAACACCGTCGCCATGACGACCATTATGACATCATCATCGGCATGACGACCATTATGACATCATCGTCGGCATGTCGACCATTATGACATCATCGTCGCCATGACGACCATTATGGCAACACCGTCGCCATGACGACCAGTATGACATAATCGTCGCCATGACGACCATTATGACGTCATCGTCGCCATGACGACCATTATGACGTCATCGTCGCCATGACGACCATTATGACGTCATCGTCGCCATGACGACCATTATGGCAAAACCGTCGCCATGACGACCAGTATGACATCATCGTCGCCATGACGACCATTATGACATCATCGTCGCCATGACGACCATTATGACATCACCGTCGCCGTGACGACCATTATGACATCATCGTCGCCATGACGACCATTATGACATCATCGTCGCCATGACGACTATTATGACATCACCAAAGCCATGACCACCATACTGACATCATCGTCGCCATGACGAGCATACTGACATCACCATTGCCATGACGACCATTTTGACATCACCGTCGCCATGACGACCATTATGACATCACCAAAGCCATGACCACCATATTGACATCATCGTCGCCATGACGACCATTATGACATCATCGTCGCCATGACGACCATTATGACATCATCGTCGCCATGACGACCATTATGGCAACACCGTCGCCATGACGACCATTATGACATCATCGTCGGCATGACGACCATAATGACATCATCGTCGCCATGACGACTATTACGACATCACCGTCGCCATGACGACCATTATGACATCATCGTCGCCATGACGACTATTATGGCAACACCGTCGCCATGACGACCATTATGACGTCATCTTCGCCATGACGACCATTATGACATCATCGTCGGCATGACGACCAATATGACATCACCGTCGCCATGACGACCATTATGACATCATCGTCGCCACGACGACCATTATGGCAACACCGTCGCCATGACGACCATTATGACATCATCGTCGGCATGACGACCATTATGACATCATCGTCGCCATGACGACCATTATGGCAACACCGTCGCCATGACGACCAGT